>NC_056746.1:789866410-790166410 GCF_019279795.1 Protopterus annectens
TTGCCACGCTTTTTCTCGCGTCCTCCAAGAGAGGAAAAATAAGTTGATTTTGAAAGGGCTTATTACCCCTTCCTTTGAGGAAGCCCTATCTTCTTCTTCTTCACCTTCGAGGAAGAAAGTCTTCAGCCCGACCAGCCCGCCGGATCCGCAGCAAAAAGTCGGCAGGCTTCTCCGCCGGCTCCACGGACTTCGGAGCCGAGGTCGGAACGGTCTGCCTCGATGTCTCCAGCCTCGACTCCTCTGGCTTCGGAGTTGAGAGCTCGGCCGAGGCGCAGTCATCTCCATCGGCTCCACTGCCTTCGGGCCGATGGGGTTGCCCGCCAGACTCTTCCCCTTCGGTGCCGAAGTCCACATCGGCTCTGAGGGAAATTGCAGTGGTAGTGGAATCTCCCTCGGTGCCGATACTTCTCGAGCCCATATGGAGCCGATCCCCCAGCCTTTCGGAGCCGGCAGAGAAGTCGACTCGGACCCGGTCGGTCTCTTCTCGGTCGTCGAGGATGTCCGATTCGGATTTAGACAGGGTGCTTCAAAGGCTTTTTCAGTCTCCATTCTTTGCAAAGTTGATCTCGGCTCCAGCCCAGTCGGCTCCCATCCTGTTATCTCGATTCCTCCTCCAACAGCTTCGGCGCCGTTGGAGTCGGTGTTGGTGGAGCCGGTGGAGGCTATCGGGTCGGTTCCGACTTAACTCCAACCCCGCCCTTGGGTCGGGTTCGCACGCTGACCTCCTCTGTCGGCCCCGGGGACGCTGACCGATCCTTTCGGTTCCGAGCCTCCTCTCGTGTGTCGGCTGGGGTTCCGACTGCTGTTGTGGCCTCGGGGGTTGAACCATCCCAGGACTCTGGGGGTCCCGCCTTCGAGGCCATGAGGAGTGCCTTGGCCAAATCCTCTGTGGCCACTTCTACCATCTCACCACCACCTTCCCTTGGCATAGAGACTGGTGCCTTTGCAATCCCCTGTCTCACGACAGCGGAGCCCTGGGCCTGAGGTTACCCCCATTGGGGTTCCTTCTTCCTGGAGGTCCCTCCAAACGCTTTTGGAGGAACTTCCAGGAAGAAACAGTGTAAGAGGAAGCACGCTGACTCCCTGATGAGTCTCTCACCTCGGATACCGACCTCGATGATGCGGAGGGGTCCCCAAGTCGCCCCTGATGATGTCTCCTTTGGACATCTTGAGATCCTTAAGCAATGAGGCGACTGGCAGTCCAAACCCCTTCTGCTGAGGAGTCGGTTTTCCTCAAGGCCTTCGGGCTCAGCCCTCCGCCTCCTGGGTGTCTCCGCCCTTCGATGAGCTTCTGGATTTGATCTCTCAAGGGCGTGGGAACACCCGGATTCTGTTGAACCGTGCCAGCTCGCCCCAATAAATTCCTTTCGCTCCCCGATAAGGACTTTCTCGAAAGGCGTGGCTATAGATGCCATGGTGGTGGCATCTGCCACCCAGCAAGATGTGGCAGAGGCTTCAACGTCCGTCCATCCTCCTAATAAGGAGTCTAGGAGCATGGGTCGGCACGCAAGCGCATTCTTCAGCGGCCTTTACATTAAAGTCTCTGAACTACTTGACACATTTCACGAGACTGCAGAGGGATCTGGTCAAGGAGCTTTCGGATGCCCTCTCTGGTAACTTACCTGAGCAGTTGGCCCAGACGGTTAACTCCCAGTTGGCTACCCTGTCCTCATTATCCAACTCGGCCCATGAGGCTCATTTCTTATGCAGCCAAGGAGCGAGCAGAGCGGCTGGAACAGGTGTTGCTCACGGAGACAAGCCTGGCTACGCCTGTGTCACTTTGCGGAGGCCTTTAAGTCTTCCTTTGCCGACGCCTCCTTTGATGGGTCCTCACTGTTCGGACCCAAGGTAAAGGACACATTGACTCGCCAAGTAACAGGAGGGTAAGACTTTAACTGCCGTAGGGCCGGTTTTCCACCCCTTCAGACCTTATCCCAAGGCTCAAGAGGGGGAAAATGTGGTTCCGTAAGTCTCAAAAGCCTTACTCGTCACAGCAGAGCGATTCCCCTTCTAGAGGCAGAGGAGGGGGAAATTTTTCAGGGAGACGCCGTCCCAGAGGCGGCGGAGGCCCCAGCAACACTGGAGACCGCGAGTCCTTATGTGGCTCCTCCTCCTTCCAGCATCCCTGAAGGAGTACCCGACTGTGCAGCTCCGGAGCCAGTCGGGGTCGCTCGAGACACCTAAAGGCCTGGGAAAATATCACTCAGGACCAATGGGTGCTTCGAATCATCGCCGGAGGTTACACCATTCCCTTTTCTCAACCCCCCCCACCAGTCCAAAGAATCCCGGACCCGCCACCCAGTCAACGGGATCATGCAGCCAGCAAAATATCTAAGCTGCTTCAAAAAGGAGTCATCCAATCTGTCCCCACAGACCAGGCCGGATCAGGGACTTACTCAAGATTCTTTTTGGTACCAAAAAAGACAGGGGACTTGAGGCCCATTTTGGATCTCAGCAAATTAAACCAATTTGTGAAAAAGTCCAAATTCCGGATGGTCACTTTGCAATCCATTCTTCCGCTTTTGGAGAAAGGTGTTTGGATGTGCTCCATAGATCTCAAAGACGCCTACTATCACATTCTGATAGATCAGGCGCCAGGAGACACTTACGCTTCAGCCTAGGAGACAGTCATTTCCAGTTCCGAGCGCTGCCCTTTGGTCTCACCACAGCCCCCAGGGTGTTCACCAAATGTTTGGCAGTGGTGACTGCTCACCTGAGAAGTCTAGGATTCCAGGTGTTTCCATACCTAGACGACTGGCTCCTAACTGCCACCTCCAGGCATCTACTCTTGGAAAATCTAGCAGCCACTATCACTCTAGGCAACTCCTTAGGAATCCCCTTCAATTGGTCAAAATCTGTATTGCTGCCATCTCAGCGTATTCTGTTTATTGGTGCATAAATAGACTCAAGGCAGATGCGAGTCTATCTTCCTGCGGAAAGGATAGCAACGCTCCAGTTTCAGGTTCAGGCATTACTCCTCAGACGTCGTGCTCCAGCGAGAATGGTCCTGCAGCTGTTGGGTTCCATGGCAGCCACCATTCTTCTGGTCCCCTTGGCAAGGTTGCATATGAGGATACTCCAGTGGCTCCTATCAGTCCAGTGGTCTTATCAAGACCTTCCCCTCAGTCACCACATATTGATCACAGAGACGCAAACAGGATCTTCGTTGGTGGCTTCTTTCCTCCAACCTGAATCTAGGGCGACCCTTCATTCCCCCACTCCCCTCTGCCACATTGACTACGGACGCCTCCCAGACAGGGTGGGGGGGACATTATCTGGACAGGTCGGTCCAAGGCACGTGGCACACCGACGAGAGTCTTCTCCATATCAATATCCTGGAAATGAGGGCGGTGCTTTTAGCGTTGCAAGCACTGCACGATCACCTCCCCCAGGGTACGATTGCCATTCAGTCCGACAACATGTCGGTAGTCTGGTACTTAAACAAGCAAGGAGGGACCAGGTCTTACCCCCTTTGCAGAGAGGCCGTGAAGGTATGGGATTGGGCGATTGCTACCAAGCATTTCCTAGTAGCAACGCACATTCCGGGGAAATCCAACGTGATAGCCGACAGACTGAGCAGAACTATTCTCTCCCCTCACGAGTGGTCCTTGAACAACAGAGTGGTAGTGCAGATTTTCACGAGATGGGGAGTTCCTTGTTGCGATCTCTTCGCAAGTCCCCTCAACGCGAAATGCCAGCACTTCTTCACTCTCACCCCAATTCCGGGGGAGATCCCCAAGGACGCTCTAGTCCATGATTGGCCCCCCGGTCTGCTATACGCCTTTCCACCGGTTCCCCTTCTCCCCAAGGTGATTCAGAAGGCGATTCGCTTGGGAAGCAAAATGATACTAATCGCCCCATACTGGCCTCGTCAAGTCTGGTTCCCCTTTCTCCACAAATATGCATTGGAGGGTCCCTGGTTCCTGGACCAAGTTACGGACCTTTTGACGCATCAGTCAGGACAGCTCCATCAGTCCCTCCATTCATTGAAGTTGGCAGCTTGGCTACTCCTCTTCCAACCATAGTTAGGAGCCATTCTTTCGCCCCTGAAGTCATGCATATTTTGTCTTCGGCCCACAAGACTTCTACTAAAAAGATGTATAGCAATAAATGGAAGAGGTTTGCTATTTGGGCCCAACTCCGAGGATTAGACCCTATGACAGCCTCTGTGTCAGAGGTACTGAAGTTTTTAGCTTCCCTGTTCAGCCAAGGTTGCTCGGTGTCTACCATCAAAGTGCAATTGGCTGCTATTTCCAATTTTCATGAGAGCGTAGAACCACCTTTAATGAGCAACAAGTTGTGCAAAGCTTTTATTAAAGGAGCTTGGCTTCTACGACCCCCTATATCTCAACCTGCACCACCGTGGGACCTTAACGTGGTGTTAGGTGCATTAACCTCATCTTCCTTTGAACCGGCAGCAACCTGTGATTTAAAATTTCTTTCTTGGAAGACTGCTCTTCTAGTTGCTATTACTTCAGCCAGGCGAGTTTCAGAACTTCAAGCCCTATGTGTCAAACCACCATACCTGGTATTTCGCAAGGATAGAGTATCTCTTAGACCAAACCCATCCTTTATACCAAAGGTTTGTTCTAACTTTTGTTTACAACAATCACTGGAACTACCGGCCTTTTTCCCTAAGTATTTGAACAGAGCTGAATATACTTTTCACAGCTTGGACGTACACAGACAATTACGTTTCTATTTGGATAGGACACACCAAGCACGAAAATCAGATCAACTGTTTGTGTCCTTTTCAGATAGTAAATTAGGCAAAGCCGTCACAAAAGTCACTATTGCCAAGTGGATCAGAGACTGTATCAGTCATATTTATCTCATTTCAAATAAGGAGCTTATAGTTCCAGTGAAAGCTCATTCTACTAGGGCTATGGCCACTTCAGCAGCCTTTCATTCCAAGCTCTCTATTAGTGACATTTGTGCGGCTGCTACGTGGTCTTCTTCACACACCTTTATTTCTCACTACAAATTGGATGTGGCATCTAGGTGTTGAGCTTCCTACGGTTCCACGGTTCTCAGGAATGTTTTCCAGTGAGCCACCCAGGAATTACGTGCTAGGGACGCTGTCCCATCTGTAGAGAATGTAGGCGAGATAGGATCACATTACATCTTTTAGTTATGTACTTACCATAACTTTAGATGTATGGGATCCATCTCGCCTACATTCCTAATAACCCACCCTCCTTCCCCCTGCCTCGTAGACCAGGAGAGACCGGACGATCCGAATTTGAGCTTCTTTCCTCTCTTGAAAGACCTGGGAATGTTATAACAATAGTCTATTTCTGTGTGCATGTGTGCAGACAAACAAGATCTGGGGAAGCAGTAGTGGTGCATCCTGGGATATGAGGTAACTCAGCCAATAAGAGACTGCGTTCTATTGTATAGCGGCCGAGTCGGAGCCGAGGATCGGCTCCGAACCCATCTGTAGAGAATGTAGGCGAGATGGATCCCATACATCTAAAGTTATGGTAAGTACATAACTAAAAGTTTTCTTCCCTAAGTACACAAATAAGATGGTGCACAAACTTGATGTTCATAGGCAGCTCCTGTTTTATTTGGACAGAACCAAAAAATTCAAAAAAACAGAACAGTTCTTTGTCTTTCTTTCAGAATCAAAAAAAAAAGGTGCTCCAGTGGCAAAGGTCACCTTGTCAAGATGGTTATCAGGTTGTATTTCTTTCACTTACAGTTCAGTGAATGCTCCATTACAGCAAAAAATAAAGGCCCACTCTACTAGAGCTGTACCTACCTCGTCAGCCTTCTCTGCTAAGTTACCATTAGATACTATTTGTGCAGCAGCTAACTGGTCAAGGCCTCATATCTTCATCATTCATTACAAAGTAGACAAGGCCTCCAGGGACAGGGCTTCCTTTGGTTCCACTGTTCTGAAAAACATTCTTCCGTGAGCCACCCAAGAAAGATGGTACTTGGGACGCTACCCATTAGTAAGAATGAACAGCGAGAGAGAGCAACTTCACATAAAGAAGTTATGAACTCACCATAACGTTCCATGTGAATTGTTCATCTCGCCTTCATTTTTACGTCCCACCCTCCAACCCCCATCCAGTCTACTTGAGGTCCGAGACTTCTTTTATTTATGGTGTATTGTCTCTTATCCAGTTCTTAGGGCAGCGTAGTAATAGTCATAGGTAGCCAGTTGGCAGCAGACAAGATCTGAGGAAAGATGAAGGTGCATCATGGGATAGGGAGTTGGACTCACGCTGGTTGAAGACCTCGAGCTGTTGCAGTTGGCAGAGTCGGAGCCGAGGATCGGCTCCGAACCCATCAGTAAGAATGAAGACGAGATGAACAACTCACATGGAACGTTATGCTGAGTACATAACTTCTTTTTTGAGTTGATATATTCTTTCATTGTTGCATTTATTTTAATCCTCTCTGAGTGCATTTGATTTATTTTTTTCCTCTTAATTACTGGAAGTATTTTTTTTTTAAACAAGAAACATCTTTATTAAATTATCATGTATGACATAGAGCATGTTACATTTATATAAGTCACAATAAACCACAGCGACACAATTTCAGTTGCAACATTATACATTCCAAGCAGACACAACTGTAGCTGCAAACATTATATATCAGTTTTAACATATCCAGTCATTTAGTCAACCATTACATAGCTCATTCAAATCCTGCCTTCTTTTAAACCTTGTTCCTCCTCTGCATGTATTGATCCCACAGTTCCCATTTTTTCCTATGTAATTTGCTCCTACCTTTTTCTAAAAATCCCAGTTCCAGTTGTTTTAACTCTGTTACTATTTTCACTACTTCTATTAAAGTTGGTTTAGACTTTGATTCCCATTTTCTAGTAATTGCTTTTTTGGCAGCCATGATAATTTAGACATAGCAAGGCCTTACTGTATCTAGGCAATTCCAACTTTGTAGCATAGTTCAAAAAAATAATTTCCCTAGTCACTCCAACTTGCACACCCAGCATCTCAGGCAGAATAGTCTATAGGGAATCTTTAAAGTCTACCAACTCATTACACTTCCAGAAAATATGTTCCCAGTTACCTCTTTCTGCCCCATCACTCTTTCAACATTTGCTGTCTACATAAGGAAAAAATTCTTTAAAGTCTGCTTGGGGTGTAAAAATACCCATATAAGCACTTCAAGGCAAAGATGCAAAATCTATTTATTTCACAGGCCCTTGTTGAAGTCATTGGTAATAGTCCACTTTCCCCTTGTTTAAACACCCCTAACTCTTTAGACCCCAAGGTGGGTCTAAATTTCATCGAACCAGTTGATCTTGGTGGGGAAGAAGGGGGGGTTAGTGAACAGGATTTTTCTGGGGGGAAGGGGAAAGGTAAGAACCCTGTGAAAACCAAAAGGAAGGGGGAAGGCATAGTTTTAGGTAGGGACAAAGTGACTTATTCCTACAATGGTTTTAAAATCTTTAATTTGAGTGGTGGTGAAATTAAACATGAACACTTTTCCCTTTTTGCGAAAGGTTTTAAATTTGTACCCTATGTTAGGTTTGATGTTTGTGACACACTTATTGAGCTGAAGTTATTTACAAGAAAATTGAACTTTGGTTTACTGTTTGAAAACTCGGACGTAGGTGGTTTAGCCCAACTTAGGAAGGCAAGTACATACAATCCTCCCTTTCATCCAGCTTTGCATGTTTTTGAGGAGGTTTGTGTGTCTGATATTTATAATTTTAGTAAGGACAAGAAGCTTATAAAGAAATGTGGTTTTAAAACTAATTTGACTAAGTAAGAAAAAAATATTTTAGAACAGCTCACCTTAGACCGAGAGATTTGAATTATGAAACTTGACAAAGGGGGTGGTACGGTTTTAGTTAATACCATTTCAAATTCTAGTAAAATTCTTGAAATATTGAATGATATTAGTGTGTATGCACCTGTATCGATTAACGAAATCAATATTGCTCAGAAAAATTGATTTGGCCATTGAAGAATTAGTGTTAGAAAATAGAATAGATGGTAAATCGGGGACCATTTTGACTAATAGGAAGCCTAGAATAGCTTCCTTTTTTGGTATCCCTAAAATCCACAAGAGTACTACAGACCCGCCATATAGACCTCTTGTTTCAAGTAAGGGATCAAAAACCTACCCTATAGCCAGTTTTTTGGACTATTCCCTGAAACATGTTACTGATGATTTTGTGCATTTATTGAAGGACTCCTGGGATTTCTTATTGGGTCTAACCTTACAGCCCTATGAAGGGGAAGTGTATTTTTTGACCATTGATGTGGTCTATTTATTTTTGTGTATTTCAACAGAGGAGGATTTGGATTTTTTTTTGGTCAATATTGAATGAAAAAAAGTCATTGAGTTTTGAAATAGACCTACTGGTGGAGCTTATGAGGATTGTATTGGAAAACAATTTTGTGTTTTTTGAAGGGGAGACATTCAAGCAGGTTAGAGGGGTAGCTTGTGTCCACATTTATGCTAACTTCATCCTTCTCAAATGGGAACTTCAGTACCTGTTCAATTCGGTTTACTGGGAGAACATTAGGTTATATCGCCGCTTTTTGGACGATATATTTATCATATGGGAAGGTCCAGTGAGTACCATTACTAATTTTCTTGAGTTTCTCAATTCAACTACTAACTTTTTAAAATTTACATTCAATTTTGACCAGCTAGGAATTGATTATTTAGATGTAAGGTTAGATAAAACTGATGGAGGTTTAAGATCCAGGATTCACAGGAAGAACACCTTCAGCAATTCCTATTTGCCCTATAACAGTGATCATCCCTGGAAGCAGAAAAAAAGTATTGTGAAGGGCCAGATGATTAGAACAGCGAGAATGACCTCAGAAAGAGTAGATTTTTTTATCTGAAGTTAAATTTATTTCTGGGTTATTTAAAGTGAGAGGTTACCCTGGTAACATGATAGAAGAGGTTTCAAATGAGGTTATAGCGAGGTGGGGTGTAAAATACTTCCCCTTTTAGGTAACCCCCCACAGTGCACCATCGAGGAAAAGATTACTGGTGACCAAACCTTTGGGAAAGCATTTGTTTTACAGCATAGTTTTGTGTCTAGGGAAATTCAGGATTTAGTTAAAAGGAATTGGAAAATGCTGAAATTTAACAAGGACCTTGTGAGCAAGGTAGGGGAGAGTCCAAGGTTTGTTTTCAAAACAGGGGCCAACTTAAAAAGGATTTTTGAAAAGTACAAAAGGACTAGTTTTCATGGGGACCAGGGTACGAGAAAGTGTGGAAGATGCGGGTATTGTAAATATATTTGTGAAAAAGTAAAAGTCGCCTTGAGTAATTATGCAAAGAATAGTGTGTGTTTTAGAAAGGGTAATTGCACCACTAAAGGTATAGTATACCTGGCCTTGTGTAAGGGTTGCCCTAGTTTTTAAGTCGGAAAATCAGAAAGGGCACTTAATAAACGTATTTATGAACACACCTATAACATTAGGAAAAAGAATTTAAATAGTGCACTGTATAGACACCTACATATGGAACTAACCCACCCTGGGTTTCTTTTTGGTATCTTGGAACAAGTTCTTGTTGACCCCAGGGGTGGGATTGGGAGAATTGGCTTTGTTGTAGGGAGATTTACTGGCAATTAAAATTAAATGCAAACCAACCTCCAGGATTAAATGATCATATTTCCATTAAACAGTATTTGGTTAGGAGGTCCGAGAAGTTTTGATGAATTTTTAATAAGTGGGTTATTTTCCAGAAAATCTTATTGTATTAGTATTGTGGGACAATTTTTAGTCATATATGTTTATTTAAAAGTTTAAAAAAAATGTTATGTACATTTATATTTATGCCTAAAAAGAGATTTTACTATGGGTTTATTTTGGACATATTTTGTGAACATTTTAAAATGTAAATGTGGATGGTGTATTTACAGTTTTAAATGTTTTGGCACTCTTTTATACTCAGGGGTAGTTAAATAGGAGGGGTATTATGTGTTTTCTTTGTACTTGAAAAAGCCCTGCATTTGAGTCGGGGTGAATTGAGTCAGGGTGAAAGCGCTTGTGGTGAATTTGGATTAAAAGGACTGTTTTACAACCATTTTCCTGTTGCCTCCTGGACCGTTTTTGTTGTTTTTTATTAGTATTTTGTATACTGTTCATTCTACTTGTTTTATTTATTTATTCATTTTATTTTTCATTTGTTAACCGGGAAATTCCGACTGGACCAGGTCCATTTTCAGCAGAGGCCTGTGGAGAAAAGCTCCGGCATCTAATTGTACAAAACATTACAGCAAGTATCATACACAAATAAGATGTAGTAAACAGGTTATAACATATATGGTGAACATAGTACTATAACAAAAAATAACTAAAAACACTCCAAATAAATGATGGTATAGAAAAAAAGTAAAATGACAATGTCAGTTATACATTGGTAAGAGAAGAAAATATGTTAAGTAGATTTTATTGCATATTTGGGAGACAGTGTGAATTGCTTATTTAATCTCTCTTCCCAGTCCTTCCTAACCTCTTCTGGTTGATTCTTGTAGTTCTGCAATATTTTATATGCTCTGCTAATTATTCCTTTCTTACTAAAACTCTACTAGTGCTGGTCTTTCGTTTAAGACCCCCCCCCCATTTATTTTTCTTTGCTTGTACTCTGATATCAATCCTTGTTATGGAAGGCAATCTTTAGGCTGCAATCCAAATAGGTTATTGGCATCTCCCCATTCTATTTCCTTTCCCTCTCTAGTTATTTGCTCCCAGTACCTCGGTTTCTTTGTCAGTTTTCTGCAGTGCATTCACGCTCCCTCTTGCCTATTGTCTGTATCCCTAGTTGCAGCCATCCCTATCAGCAGAATCTCCTTTCTTCATTCCCATGTTGGCTTCATTCTTAGAAGACCTTCTGCTTCTTTGTGAATATAATATTCTATGTGATTATTGTTGTTCTCCTTAATCCCTGTCTCTTCCTGTTCCCCGAGCTTCCCTCTGTTTCATCATTTTCTCTTTCCACTTTGAATTATAGTTTTCTGCTTGTGCTGTGTATAAGAGCCTTAACTGTGTTGCTCTGAAATACCCCTTCAACTTGGGTAAGCCAAATCCGCCCTGTTCAGTTGTAAGAATAAGCTTATCCCACTTGACTCTTGCCATCTTAGCTCCCAGTTAAAATCCTTCAGTTCTTTATTAATTGCTATCCACAACTTCTCCTCTGGTTGATAGAAATATTTCTGACCAGTATATGAGAATAAACGGAGCAACAACATTTTAACTGCTTGCATCTTACTATCAATATCCATATAACAGAGCTTCCATTTTCTCAGTGTTTATTATCTTTTGTTTAGTCTCTTCCCATATATCCTTAGCTGCCACACACTAGTATCATTTTTAATCCATACTCATAAGTGCTTCATTTTATCACGTCCCCATAAATATGGATATTGCTGAACCAGTTCGTATGTGGGTATATAATTTTACCACTATTGCTTTTCTTTTGCTTCATTAATTTTGTGTTTCAAAAAAGGTTTGAAACTGTCTTAGTATGTTCAACAACATTGTAATGTCTCATTCTGGTTTTGTTCGATATAAAATAAAGTCATGTGCAAATAGAACCAGCTTTTCTTGACTACCATACTAATTATATAATTGAATTTCGGAGTCCCTTATTTTCTTTGCCAGTGGTTCTAAATAAAATGCAAATAACAAAGGGGAGAGAGGAAACTCCTGCCTGGTACCTTTGATCAAGCAGAGTTGATCAGAGGACCTCACCCACTTTAATTTACACCTCTGATCCTTCATATGTCCTCCTAAAAAACTTACAATTTTATCAGGGGATGCAAATGCTTCTATTGCTCTGCTCACAAGATCCCAGATTACTGTGTCAAATGCTTTCTCTGCATCACGACCCACCAGCAACAGTGGTGTTTTCTTACATTCTGCTTCCTCTGGATCATCACTGCGCTTTTTATGTCAAATTGTTGTCAAATGTTTGCCTACCCTCCACAAAACCACATTGATCCATATCTATCAATTGTGGCATAATTGTTGCCATTATTTTAGCCATTATGGACATAAACACTTTATAGTCATGATTTAGTATTGAAATGGACCTGTATAAAGCTGGATCTGATGGATCTTTACCCTTTTCAGGTAGTACAGCTACTGCTTTCTTCCAGGCTGTTGGTAATTTTCCTCCTGTAAAAATTCTGTTAAACAAAACCTTCCAGATTTTTATTTTTTTCCCTTATAGCTTTCAGACATCCACAGAAATACCATCTAATCCTGGGGACTTTCCTGTACACTGGTTATACAGCACCATTTTTATCTTATGTCCTCCTATGCCTCCTCTCCTCTAGCCATGGCATATTTAATTCTTCCATAAACATTTGTATTTGTACCTTTTTTGATTTCCATATTTCTTTGCTTTATACAGACTTTCATTGAATTTCTGAAATATTTCTAATACTTCTACAGGATCCCTATTTTTCTTCCTTATGATAGGCTCCCTGAGCTTGGTGACCACCCTTTCTACTTTCTATTGTCTGAGTCTTTAGCTAGAAATTTTTGTGCTCTAGAGCTATTATCAAAAAACAGTTGCTTAGCAATCTTTCTAAATTCATGCATATTGTCAAGGTGTAGTGCCTTATTTTCTGTTTAGCATTTTGTAGTTGATCCTTTTCTTGTTCTGTGAGATTCCCCCTATTTTGCAATACTTTAGTATTTGTCAGTCCGTCTAAATAATTCTTGTTGCTTCTTAACCATATCTCCCTTTCTTTTATTTCCAACTTGTTTTTAAATTCAGTTTTAATTTTATCCCACTCCCTAGGTATATTTTCAGAAAAAATTTCTATCTTCTCTAGTAGCACCTGAATAACTTCCACTACCCATTTTAATCCCTCTGTTTCCAGCAGATAGGTGGGAAAGTGCCAGTGTCTGTTTTATTTCATTAACCTGTATTTTTATTTTAGGTATTATTGGTGCATGATCTGAAGTATTTATTGGGTGCGTGTCAAGACCTTCACTTAAATGCTCATGTTCCTGTGAGATATCAATTCCGTCTAACCTAGCTCAGTTTTTGTATCTTGGGGAATTGTGTAAATTCCCTCTGAATTTCTAGTACTGAATTCACATCTTCCATGCCAAATATTATCATAAATTTCTTTAAAAATCTCCACTCCTTTATTATATTTCCCTTTCTGGGACCCCCCCCCCCAGACAGATCTTCGCTGTTGTTAATCAAATTCCAGTCCCCACCTATAAATAATATTCCTTGCTGAAAGCTAATTACTCCTTCCAGAATTTTCTTTAGCTCTATTATAGCAGTTTTTGGTGGAATATAAGTACGTGCTTGTGTAATACTCCTCCTTTGCCAGTAGCCCCTTAGTACAACAAATCTACCGTTATTGTCTTTTTTCCTCTTCTATTACCATTGGAGCTCCTCTTGCCATTAATGTAAGTAATTTTTCTTCCTTTGACCCATATATTCTGATGAATAACCATCCTGAAAACCTTTCTTTATCAAATTCACATGTTCAGTTATTTCCAAGTGTGTCTCCTGTAGCATAGATATTTGCACACTAATTTTTTTAATATAGTTCACTAGTCTCTTTTTTTTGGATTTTTCTTTGAGACCATTAATGTTTAAAGACATTATAGAAAGAATCATATTCTTGAATGATTATTATTACCACCTTTTATGTATAGCAACTTTTTTGTTAAATGTCTAGTTCCAGCTTTTGTGTTACATGCATGCACTGTTTGGCAGGTTAATCTTTTATACAACTGTTTCTTGTCATCTCCATTTGAGCCCGTGTCATGTCTTGCAGAACTTTTTGTTTTATTGAAAACCCTCAAATACAAATACACACACACACCCAATACCCCCCTAAAACCTACTAACTTAATAATAACACACAAAACTATGTACATCTTCAAATATTGAAGTTTTACCCCCTTAATAGGAATGTAAGTTCCAAACTGACAGCCCTACACACAGACTCAAGCTAAACAGAAAGAAAGGTAATCCATGCCAAGATGCATGGTAGAGCCTATGATTCTGTTAAGTGCTGTCTGTTTTTACCTTATCTTTATAGCTCTTCCAGCTGGGAAACAATTGAATGCTTTCAGAAAACATTTTCTCTAAGCCATTTCTCTTTATCAAAGTGTCTGCTCTGCTAGTGACATGATAATCAGATACAGGACTGTTTACTAAAAAAGACCTTATAATAATCAATATTGTTTTTTCATTTATTTGCTTTCTATCAAAACTTATTACTATGTAAAGCTAACACAGTTGTTCCCCTATGCAAGAATGAGAAAGAACATGGTAATTTGTCTTATGCCATGTTCCTTTAGCCAGATCCCCCTTTTTTATTTTTTACATTGTAGTGCCTACATTTCTTAAAACTAAACAAGGAGAGAGACAGGAGAAAGAAACAAAAAGAATAAACAGAGGCACCTTACATTAGTTATCCCCATTACACTTAAAAAAAAAAAAAAAAACTTTGTAACATGCAGGGAAAATCATGCACCACTTAAGTAATACTATTAAGAAAAAAGTATGTTTTACTTGCACTTAAATCTCTCCCTCCTTTTCCCCTCTCTTGAGTATTTTTTCGAACATTAATAACATGAAGTAGGGCATAGGCTTTAGAGTCCACGTCAAGTTTAACCAAGTCTAAACAGGTCCAATATTTACAGATTTTCGTGTTTTGGCCCATTTCACAAATATAATTATTTCTTTGTAATCCACACATTTGTCAATTTCCAGGTTACTTATTTTAGTTTCCAAAGGTTAATCACATGAAGTAGAGCATATGCTTGAGTCCCCCTACAAGTTTAACAATGACCAAGAAAGTCCAGTATTTCCAGATTCTTTTGTTCTGTTCCTGTTCAACGCCATCTCCCAAACCCCATCTCTGCTTAGTCTCCAGTACACTCTCGATTCTTTTAGTCAACTTCTGTTCTCTCTCTCTCTCTCAATCATTTTCCATTGAAACACTGGGCAAGGTTTCACTGGCACAGTCTATGTCTGATCTTTATTACCAGAAGAACAAGGACCACAATCTCCTTCTGTTTCACAGCTCGCTTTTTGTTAGCCAAACTTTTGCACTTCTTCCTTGGCATGTACTTCTTCACAAAATGTTTTTGTTCCTTTAGGGAAAATATTTTGATGATAGTTGGGTACAGCAGTATGAATCTCATGCCTGCTTCTCGGCATGCCCTATATAATGGAATAAATTTATTCCTCTTCTGCCTGGTATGCGAGTAGTCATTCGTCGCAAATACTCTGTTGTTTCCTTTTTAGTAATTTGTCCTGACACAGTTTTGTCAAAATCAACTCCTTCTACTGGTATGATTGCATTTTTACTATTAAAGGTCTAGGTTGTTTTCCCATAGCCATGTTTGGAACATGCACACAATGTGCCCTTTCAATTAACAGTTCTTTTTGTGGAATACCAGTCCATTTGCTTATTTGTACTTTCGTAACATTAATATAGTCTGTTCCTTCCAGCTTCTTTGGTACAGCAAAAAATCTAAGGTTTTCCCTATGTGCTTTGTCTCTAATTCTATTATTTTTAAAACATCTCTTCTTGTGCAGTATCATATTCAACAAGCTTTTTCTTTATTTCACCCTCTGAATTTTGCAGTTCTATCACCTTATGTGAATATCTGTTCAAAGCTTCTTCCATTTTTTTCTTGTTGATATACTCCAATAGTGTTTCGTTTATTTTAACAGGTCTGTCTGCAGCTGCTTTATACTTTCCTCTAGGTTACTGTAAGTCATGTGTGGAACTTGTACCGATTCTTTCTGAACAACTGCAGTATTTTTTCCAGTCTGTTTTTTTTCCCTCAACTTTGCTAGCTGATTTTCCTTCATGTCCTTTATATTTCTTTTTTTCTTGGCATCTAGGCAGTGCACTTAACATTCGGTTACCGAAATTTACCCAGAAGTCTAGGTCCACTGCTTTTCTGTGCTAAGTTTCTGCTTTTGGACTGGGAAAGCATGAATTAAGCTGTTGCTCAATGTGGAGCCATCTTGGAAGTCCTAGAAGCCATCTCTTTTACCAAAGCTGAAAGTAGAACTCAGTTTTGCTGAATAACTGCAGCATTCTTCCCGGCCAGTGTTTTCTCTTTACCTTTTCTGGTTGCTTTTCTTTCAGGTTCTCTGATTTTTTTTTCTTTGCTGACATCCAAGCAGTGTACTCCCTATTCATTAAAAAATGACAAGTTTACTGGCTATTATTTCTCAGTTTCTATTTTCAGACTGGGAGAGCTGAAATTAAGCTGTTGATCAGTGTGCAGTCATCTTGGAAGTTGTTAGTAGAGAATCTTATCTTCCCAAGTTTTCTAGTTGGTGTCAACTAAATAACAAGATAGTATCACACTGGTGTTCATATTTGTGTGAGTTACTAGACTCTGGCCTTAGTACTGCTTTGGCAAAGTGCATCTTGGGTCCACTTCAGTACGTCGGCCCATGGATTCTTTTTTCAATGTTTTCTTAAAGGTAAAACTGTTTCTGATAGCAGTGTTTCACCTGAGAATGCCTTGCAAACAGGTTGACGTTAAGTTGTCTATCTCGCCTTCATTCTTGCTGGATGGGATGGGTTTGGTGCCGATCCTCGGCTCCGACTCGGCCTTCTACTAAAGCTCGAGAGCTATTTACCGGCTCGAGGCCTCCCCATATCCCACAATGCTAGGCGTCAGATACCCAGATCTTGTTTGCCGCTTCAGCTACGAGGTTGTGATTTTACCGGCTCCAGGTCGTATAAATCTTTTCTTCTATTATTACCTTTAATATTTTCTTATATTGTCTTCTATTTAGATAATCCTTTCCTCTTAATTCAATTAGATTGTGTACCCCTTGGTATCCCACTTAGAAACTCGTTTTTTGTTGTTTGAGAGTTTCTTCCTCCCCCCACCCTTTTAAGGTAGTGTTAGGCCTGGTTAACTACAATTAGTTAGTTGTGTAGATTTTTCTTGTATATTTATGTATATATTTGTTAGTAGTAAGGTAGTTGTGTGGCTATATTTTTATAGTTATTATTACTGTTAGTTTACCTAGTGCGCGTGTGTGTGTGCCTTGATTAAGCACTAATTACCTTTTCCCTTTGGTATCCCTTTTTCAATATGTCTAAAGATACCAAAGTTTCAGGTTTCAAGAAGTGTGACTCGTGCTGTCAGAAGATGTCTCGGACAAACGGTCACACTTCTTGTGTTTATTGCTTGGGTCCCCTACACCTGCAGGACTCTTGCTCGGTCTGCCACGCCTTCAGCCCGAGAGTCCTGCAGGAGCGTAGGAACAAGCTCATATTGAGAGGCTTACTTAAGCCAGAAGGATCCCTGGCTAAGCCTCCGGGAAAATCCTTAAAGCCTGCCAAACCGTCGGCTCCCTGTTCGGAGCCGTTGCCGAGCGGAGCTCCTGCCTCCTTGTCCATTCCGGCTGGAACCGACATCTCGAGACCTTAGTCGGCTCCGACCTTAGTGTCGGAACCTTCTCTGAGCCGAAAACGTTCAAGGTCCCCCTCTTTAGAATCTGTTCGTTCGGCTCCGAGGTCTCCATTGCTTCAATCGGAGCGAAGCCATAGGTCCCACTCCTCTCGGTCCTCCAGGCTATCCGATCATGACTTGGAGAGGGTGGTCAGTAGGCTCCTAAAATTGCAGGTCCTGGCCAAAATGTTGACCAGCCCTTCTCAACAGACTGTGGCTATCCCTGTGTCTTCAGCAGTACCTCCTCCGACTCTACCACTGTGTTCGGAGCCGGAGCTCATTGGGGCTCAAATCGTAGGAACGTCGGAGCCGATACCACACCGTTCGGCTCCCTCGTCGGCTCTGATCTCTTCATTGGTTCCGTCCTTGGAGGGATCCGGGCACCGAGACTCCCTCGTCGGCTTCGAGGGGGCAAGTGGCATCGGACCCGTGTCTGACCCCATTCTCCCTCTTGGGGCCTCGGTGCAGGTGAGCTCGGCCCCGACATCAGCCTCAGAGCCATCCCTCTTGGTACCGGGAGGGGTTCACGTCTCTTCGGAGTGGGGACCCTCTTCTCTGCCTAATAGGGGCGCCTTCGAGGTCATGAGGAGTGTGCTGACTCCTGTGTCGGCTCCACGATCGGCCCCTTCAGCTCCCCCCCCCCCATGGTGCCTGCATCGGTCTCTGTCCACCCTCCTGACCCCAAGCGTGGAGAACAGACGCTCCAGGTCGCCCCATTGGGCGTATCTTCCTCTTCCGAGGCCTCCCCTGATCATTCAGAGGAGCCCCCTCGGAAGAGAAAATGTAAGAGGAAACATGTTGACTCCCCCGAGTCAGTCACGTCTGATACCGACTTGGAGGATTCGGAAGGGTCCCCAAGGTCCCCCTCTGAGGATGTCTCTTTTTGAGACATCCTTGAGATCCTTAAGCAGAGGGGGAACTGGACTGCCCTTAACCCTTCCGAAGATGAGTCTGTGTACCTGGACGCGTTTGGTTCTCGCCCTTCCACCTCCTAGGTGTCTCCACCTTTCGACCCGCTCATGGAAGTGGTGGCTCGGAAGGCGTGGACAGCCCCGGACACAGTGGAACCAACTCTCTGCAGGCCCACTAAGTTCATTACAGCCCCATCTGGCAAGCAATTCCTGACAAAAGGTGTCCCTGTTGATGCCATGGTGGTGGCAGCAGCCACTAAGAAGGAGTTGGCTGACCCTTCGGTGCCTGTCCATCCACCTAATAAAGAATCTAGGACAATGGACAGGTGCGGGAAGCGGATGTTTTCTTCATTGACCTTTTCCATGTGGTCGCTGAATTATCTTTGCCGTTTCACCCGCCTTCAAAGGGATCTTCTCAAGGAACTGGGTGATACCCTTCAGGATCCATCAGCTGCGGGGTCTCAGGATAAGATTAACTCCCAGCTGGCGACCCTTAACTCTATAGTTAACTCCTCCATGCGGCTCATTTCTTATAGGTTCATAGGTTCATACTAGGCTATCTGCCCTAGGGCATTTATAAGCCTAGCCAGAATGTGTTTGGCTTTCGCCACCCATTTTAAATTTATTTTGCTATGCCCTTTTTCGAGGTTAGTATACTGTGCCTCTGTCTAACAGTGACACAGAAGTGATACCCGGGGTAAACCTACGATCTCCCATCCACTCATCAAGATTCCTTTTGAATAGAGTCAATGAGGGACTCTGCCTAACCTGGACTGGGATTTTATTCCAGATTGAAGGGAGCCTCTGGGTTATGAATTTGTCCCTCCAGCATGTCCTATTTATTTCAGTGCTGAGGTTCAAGTCTCTCGAGCGCGTAGCTCGATGGGATTTGGATTTTCTGAGGTGCAGCATGTCAATTAATTCCGGGTTGGACATGGCTTTATACGTCAGGCACAGATCGCCTCTGAACAGGCGGTATGCCACTGAATAGAGCTGGAGTTTCTTTAACCAAGCAGCATATGGCATCTGTTTGAGCCCTTTGATCCTCTTGGTGAGGTACTTTTGGGGTCTTTCCAGTTGCTGCAGGTGTCTGGTAAGGACAGCCGATGGGGCGAGTAGGGCCGCAGGTACAGGCGTGGCTTTGAGAAGACATGCCTGGATGCGGTTATGTAACTTTCCTGACCCCTTTAAGGCGTCCTTCACCAATACCCCCTTCGACGGTTCGGCTTTGTTTGGACCACAGGTGAAGGATACCCTCACCAGGTGTGAGCAGGAAGGCAAGACTCTCTCTGCCGTGGAGTCTGTTTTTCTACTCCATTTAGACCATACCCTAAAGGTCAGAAGAGTGGAAAAATGTGGTTTTGGAAACCCCAGGGAGTCGTGCCTGACACACGTGGCAAGTTTCCCTCCAGGGGCAGAGGAGGAAACAATAATAGACGCCGCCCGAGGGGCAGAGGGGGTCCGCAAAATCAGGGTAGCAGAGAATCTTTCTCTGACAAACCCTTTCAGCACCCCTGAGGGGCTGCCCGACTGTCCACCTTCGGAGGCAGTCGGGGGAAGATTGTCACTGTACTCAGAAGCCTGGCAACTCCTCACACAAGACAAATGGGTACGGTCTATCATATCCGAGGGTTACAAAATCCCCTTTGTCCACACCCCTGTACAAACAAACAAGTCCCTTCCAGATGTTCCACCCGGTCTAAGGGAACAAGCAGTACCAGAAATTTCAAAACTGTTAAAAAGGGCCATCCAGCCAGTCCCAGCAGACCAGCAAGGATCCGGGATTTACTCCAAGTTCCTTTTGGTACCAAAAAAGACAGGGGACTGGAGACCCATTTTGGATCTCCGTAGTTTAAACAAATCTGTTCAAAGAACGAAGTTCCGGATGGTCACGCTTCAGTCCATTCTACCCTTTTTGGGTCAGGACAATTAGATGTGCTCCATAGCCCTTCAGGATGCGTACTACCATATCAAAATGGACAGATGCTCCAGAAGGTTTCTCCGCTTCCAGCTGGGAGCCAGTCATTATCAATTCAGAGCCCTGCCCTTTGGTCTCACCACAGCCCCCAGGGTGTTCACCAAATGCATGGCAGTGGTCACGGCTCACCTGAGACGGCAAGGATTCCAGGTGTTTCCATATCTAGACGACTGGCTCCTAACTGCTTCCACCAGGCATCAGCTACTGCGAGCCAGGGATTATGCCATCCAAACTTGCTCCGAGCTAGGTATCTCTATAAACTTCGAAAAGTCTGCATTGTCGCCTTGTCAATCTATAACCTTTATAGGCGCAAGATTAAATACAAAAGAGTTGTCTGCAAAACTTCCCTTAGAAAGAGTATCAGACATTCGCCGACATGTCCAGACCTTACTAAAGTGCAAGAGAATTCAGGCCAGATTTGTACTGAAAACCTTGGGTCTCATGGCAGCAGCAATCACATTACTTCCCCTGGCTCGTTTTCACATGCGGATTCTTCAATGGATGCTTTTTACCCAATGGTCGTTTCAACAGCTTCCGATGTCTCACAACATAATAATCACCCAATCATGCAAAGACCACCTTTCTTGGTGGATGGTCTCCTCTCAAGTACTTCAAGGCAGAACGTTTGTTCTTCCTCCTGTTGCCACGGTGACAACTGATGCCTCCCTGATCGGGTGGGGGGGGGCATTTTCAGGGCAGGACTGTCCAGGGCACTTGGCAACCTCTAGAGTACCACCTGCACATAAACGTCTTGGAGATGAGAGCGGTACTTTTAGCGTTGCAAGCTCTTCAGGACTCTGTACCCACCGGGACTATTGCAATTCAGACGGACAATATGTCTGTAGTGTGGTACATCAACAAGCAGGGCGGAACCAGGTCCTATCCCTTATGTTGAGAAGCACTCAGACTCTGGCAGTGGGTGATCTCCTCTCAACAGTTTCTGATAGCAACGCACATCCCCGGGAAGTCCAACGTCATAGCGGGCAGGCTGAGCAGAGCCATTCTCATGCCTCACGAGTGGTCTCTCAATCAGTTAGTAGCGGACAAAATTTTCCACAGATGGGGTCAACCTTGCTGCAACCTTTTTGCAACCCCTCTAAACAGCAAGTGCGATGACTTCTTCACTCTCTTCCCCCTCCCTGGCCACTCCCCCAGAGATGCTCTAGTTCACAATTGGCCCCGGGGTCTTCTGTATGCATTCCCACCTTTTCCCTTAATTCCCAAACTGATTCAGAAAGCGACCGCATTGGGATCCAGGATGATCCTCATTGCCCCTTACTGGCCTCGACAAATTTGGTTCCCATTCCTGCATCGTCACCTGCTGGAGCAGCCCTGGAATCTGGACCCAGTGCTAGACCTCTTGGTCCATCAATGGGCGGGCTGCACCAATCCCTTCAGTCTCTCAACCTCACAGCTTGGTTGCTCCACTTCCAACCTTAGCCAGGCTTCCACATATTTCTCAGCCATTGTGTGAAATCATCCTTTCTTCGCACAAATCTACTACCAGGAAGACTTATGCTAGTAAGTGGAAACGTTTCTCTTTCTGGGCGGAGGCTAGAAATATAGACCCTTTTACAGCCCCTGTCCATCACATTCTAGATTTTTTGGCAGAACTTTTTCGAGCAGGTTCCTCATCTGCCACCGTTCGAGTCCAGTTGGCTGCTATCGCTAATTTCCACGCCGGCCTGTCAGAAACCAGCATCATGTCCCACAAACTTTGTAAAGCCTTTCTTAAAGGGACTATTTTACTTAGACCCTCGATTAAAGATCCCCCGCCTCTGTGGGATTTAAACCTGATATTAACTTCCTTGATTCTCCCTCCCTCCTTTTGAACCTGCGGCCTCCTGTTCCTTAAAATTACTCTCCTGGAAGACTCTCTTCTTAGTAGCCATCACCCATCACCTCAGCTAGAAGAGTGTCGGAGCTTCAAGCCCTCTGTATTCGTCATCCTTATCTTGTGTTTCACAAGGATAGAGTTTCACTCAGGACTAATCCTTCCTTTTTACCCAAAATACCTTCCAAGACAAACCTGAATCAGGCTATTAATATTCCTGTCTTTTTTCCTAACTTTTTGAACAGAGCTGAACAAAAGTTGCACCAATTAGACGTTCACAGGCAATTACGTTTTTATTTGGATAGGATTAAACAAACAAGGAAATCGGACCAACTCTTCCTGTCCTATGCTGAGGGCAAGCGGGGCCTGCCAGTTTCTAAAGTAACCTTATCCAGGTGGTTGGCCTCTATTATTACTTTGATTTATCAACTGAGACATAAAGAACTCCCTACAAAACCAAAAGCTCATTCCACCAGAGCATTAGCTACGTCGGTAGCTTTTCAAGCAAGACTACCAATGGAATCTATTTGTGCTGCAGCCACATGGGCCACTCCTCATACTTTCATTTCACATTACAAGTTGGATATGGCCTCCAGGAGTCGAGCTGATTTTGGTTCCACTGTGCTCAAGAGTCTGTTCCGATGAGCTACCCAGGGCTAAAGTGCTAGGGACGCTGTCCCATCCAGCAAGAATGAAGGCGAGATAGACAACTTAACATTAAGAAGTTATGTACCTACCATAACGTTCCATGTTAGTTGTCTTCTCGCCACCTTTCTTGCATCCCACCCTCCATCCCCCTAGCCTGGACAGACCGAGAAGAATCCCTTTTGAGGCCTTCTTCCTCTGGTTGGCTCTTTTCTAGGTTATGTCCTCTGTTTTTAGCACTGTAGGTAAACCTTGTAGTTTGGACAGGTGTCTCCGAAAATTTGTTTTTTTCCATGGTGTTAGCTCTGCCAAATGAGATCTGGGTATCTGACGCCTAGCATTGTGGGATATGGGGAGGGCTCGAGCCGGTAAATAGCTCTCGAGCTTTAGTAGAAGGCTGAGTCGGAGCCGAGGATCGGCTCCGAACCCATCCCATCCAGCAAGAAAGAAGGCGAGAAGAAGACAACTAACCTGGAACGTTATGGTATGTACATAACTTCTTATTCTTTCCTGAGATCTTAACTTTCTGCTGGAAGAGTTAACCACATATCCATGTGAACTTACACATCACAGAGATGTAAGGTTCATTACATGGAAAACTGTTCTTTTTACTCTGACATCTACAAGATGAGTATCAGAGTTGCAACTTCTCTTTGTGGGTAACCCTATCTGGCTACTTTTGGGATAGGTTATCCCTAAGAACAAGTTCCTCATGCATGCCCAAGATTGTTTCATAGTTTATTTGAATCAGAATATCAGTCTCCCTGTGTTCTATCCTTACCCTCAGAAGGATGGAGAAAGGACTTGTCATTCTCTGGACATGCATGGGCAACATAGGTACTATTTTGACAGAACCAAGTTCTTTAGAAAAGCCAGTTGACTATTTATTTTTATGTTTTGACTAAGAAAGGGCAACCTGTAACAAGCAGACTGTTTCTGGTTGGTTGTCCTTGGCTTTTGCATTTTTCTATATCCACCATGGTCAACCACTTCCAGGCAATATTAAGGCACACTGTCCAAGGGCTTTGTCTTCTTTGATGACACCTTAGAAAGGGGTGGACTCTAGAAACATTCTAGAGTCATCTACACGGTCCTCTGTATATACTTGTACATGGAATTATATACTGGATTCTTTTGTCTGTGTCCAGGACTGGCTTTGCTTAGACCATTCTCCAGTGGCTCCTTGGTCCATAGCCTTCCTCCTCCCATATTATACAGGCTTTGTCAACCTATATAGCCAAAGGTTACTGGAGTGGGAATGATGACCAATGCACAGTTGTGTAAGTTGCACTTATAACAGTAGATGTTCAAAGTCATGTTTGCTGTAGTAGTTGCACCTGCCCTCTTTTTCTCTAGTAGTGTATATTTATTTTTGCGAAATAGCTTGGTGGTTATTTATTGTTTGATTAGTTTAGGCAAGAAAGTCATGAAGATTTTCCACTGTGATGGCTGATTTTCTGTCCTTAAGGCTGACCAAATCAGCAGTCACACCGGAAGTGTCGGAGGGAGCCAGAGCTTTTGGAAGTTGGCTGATTGTTGTCTCCTGTGCAGTGCACAACCTATGTAGCCTAAAGGCTACCACAGCTGTGAGGAATTCTAATGTCTGCTGTTATGGATAAATGCAACTTCCCAACTGTAATTTTTGTTGCTGTTGTTGTGGAAGGAGGGATGAAGCATCAGAATCTCTCTTTGGTGACCGAGCATCATAACTACCAATTATTTGATAGACATGAAGGGAGTACTGAATTAGGATCTATGAATCCTGTCTTGGAATATTATATTTTGAATGTAATGTTGGTGGTTGGTGGGTAGATGGAGGGTTATGGTTGTTTAACCTAACTGCCATACATACTATAAAAGTAATGCTCTGGTAAACTGTGCACAGAAAACAAAGTGCTTAAGAGTCTCTCTGAGTCAGTGATATCTCAAAGATATCCTGTCACAGTGAAATGCTGCTGGAGTGAGGGGTTAGGCATTCAAATTAGGCCAATCTTAACAGAGTCTTTTGGGGATGGATAGTGTTTGTGAGCTGTAAGAATTACTTGAACTGGAGCCTTATAATAATTCAAAGCTTATTATGGTCTCAGTTTTTAGTTGAAATATAAATAAGCTTAACAGCCCTGCCAAAAAGGACAGAGTCTTGCTGATAGCTGCTCAAAACTGACTTGGATGAGTTTTCTGAAGAAGACAACTATCAGAGCAGGAGCACTGCAAGATGGAGAATAGAAGGTGTAGGATTCTATCTGCTGTTATTTATCAGAGTGGCAAGAGAGAGGAGAGTTTGGCATTGAGGCATAGGTCCTGGCCTTTTGAGCTTTTGGAAACCTTGGAAGATCAGTTTGGGAAGTATGCAAGGAATATATTTAGATACTAAACTGTCTGTCATTTCTATCTGTCAGGTACATACGTGAAAGTTCAAAGATTTTAAAAACAGTTTGCCTGAGATCTTGGCTTTTGGTAGAGGGTATTGTAATAGTGACAGGGTACTGAAGTGTGAACCTAGGAGTCTCCGAGATGAATTGAGGCATAAGAAAAGTTCATAGGTTGTTGGCTGAGCAGTTGCTAAGGACGTATTTGCAGGATGTAAAATGGCCAATCTCCTTTCTAAGACCTTTAGTGCACGTATTCTCCCAGATTTAAAACATGGTCCAAGATAGACGGGGCTTTTGTTCTTAGAGAATACCAGTAATTAATTGGTCCTGTGCTTTGTTCAGACCATTTCTTTATTAAGGGTTAGTTTTAGGATGCTTGAGGGCAAGTGGGATTTAAAGCACTGGAGAGTTCCCGCCTATTCTTTCGTTAATCCACAATGTTAAGTTGTCAATCTCGCCTTCATTCTTGCTGGATGGGTTCGGAGCTGATCCTCGGCTCTGATTCAGCCAATACTAAAGCTCGAGAGTTTATTCCACCAGCTCGAGGCTCCCCTATATCCCACAATGCTAGGCGGTAACTACTCGGATCTCGTTTGCCGCTTAGCTGACGAGGTGCTTTCTTCTACCGGCTCTGGCAGGTTAGTGAGTTTTTCTAATCAAAAACTTCAGATTTCTACCCCTATCCTTTCTATTTAGTTTAGTTTTTAATATAGAGTATCCCTGTAGTTTAAATCGGGTCTCCCTTGTTATTTTTTATCCCCTTTTTATTCCCTTTTAACTTCTAGGCCTTTGGCCCACTCCCCTTTTTTCCCCTGTCATTTTAGTGTGACTGGATTTTTTCCTTTGGTTAAAGGGTGTGTCTGTGTGTTGTGTCTGTGTTATATACAGTCTCTTTTAGGATGTCTAAAGACTCCAAGGTCTCAGGCTTCAAGAAGTGTGATTCGTGCTGTCAGAAAATGTCTCTGACAGACGGTCACACTTCTTGTGTCTACTGCCTGGGAGCTTTGCACCTGCAGGACTCCTGTGCTGTTTGCCATGCATTCAGCCCTAGAGTCCTGCAGGAACGCAAAAATAAGCTTATTCTTCGAGGCTTGTTAAAGCCTGAAGGCCCCTCGACCCAGTCTGTGTCGGGGAAGCCTTCAAAGACTTCCAGGCCGTCGGCTCCAGCTTCAGAGCCGTCTGCTGGGAGCATTAAGGCTGCTTCGACATCGGCTCCGGCTGGAGTCGATGTTTCGAAGTCTCTAACCGTTACCTCGGCTCCGGCCGGAGCCGAGGTTGCTAAGACTCAGTCGGCTCCGATAGTCTTATTGGAGCCACCTTCAAAGAAGAGGTCGAGGTCCCCTTCCATCGCCTCCATCCACTTGGCTCCGGGATCCCCTCTTCTGTTGGAGCGGAGCCATAGGTCCCATTCCTCTCGGTCCTCCAGGCTGTCCAACCATGACTTACAAAGGGTGGTGAGTAGACTTCTCAAGTCCGAGGCACTGGCCCAAATGCTGCATAGCCCTACTCAACAGTCAGCGGCTATTCCCATCCCTGCTTCTATTCCTCCTCCGACTCTTTTGAGTTCGGAGCCGGGGCTCGTCGGAGCCGTGGCTGTCGGTGCGTCGGAGCCGATACCTTCCCTTTCGGCTCAGTCGTCTGCTCCAATTTCCTCCTTGGAGGGATCTCGGCGCCGGGCTTCCCTCGTCGGCTCCGAGGGGGCTAGTGGCATCGGACCCTTGTCTGACCCCGTTCTCCCTCTCGGAACGTCGTCGCTGGTGAGTTCGGCTCCGACATTGGCCTCGGAGCCGTCCCTGTTGGTGCCGGGGGGGGTCCTTGTCCCCTCAGAGTGGGGACCTACGGCCTTGGCTGATCGGGGCACCTTCGAGGTCATGCGGAGCGTGCTAGACCCCGTGTCTACCCCACAGTCTGCTCCGTCAGCTCCTCCCTCTTCAGTGCCTGTGGTGGTTTCTACCCACCCCCTTGTAACAGAGCATAGAGAGCCAGCTCCTCAGATTTCCCCATTGGGAATATCCTCTTCTTCCGAGGCTTCTCCTGATCCGGTAGGAGAACCCCCTCGGAAGAGACAGTGCAAGAGGAAGCACATTGACTCCCCTGAGTCTATCACCTCTGACACCGACTTGGAGGAATCTGAAGGTTCCCCTCGGTCCCCCTCTGAGGATGTCTCTTTTGCTGACATCCTTGAAATCCTTAAACAGAGGGGGAACTGGCCCGCCCTTAACCCTTCAGAGGACGAGTCGGTCTACCTTGAGGCATTTGGCTCTCGCCCTTCCACCTCCTGGGTGTCTCCTCCCTTTGACCCCTCATGGAAGTGGTGGCAAGGAAGGCTTGGACGGCCCCTGATTCGGTGGAACCTACCCCAAGGAGGCCGTCAAAATTTATTACTGCCCCAAAAGAGAAACAGTTCTTATCCAAAGGTGTCTCTGTTGATGCCATGGTGGTGGTCGCAGCCACTAAGAAGGAATTAGCCGATCCTTCGGTACCTGTCCATCCTCCTAATAAGGAGTCTAGGACCATGGACAGGTACGGTAAGCGGATGTTTTCCTCAGCGACCTTTGCCACAACAAACAGGGCGGAACCAAGTCCTACCCCTTATGTCGAGAGGTGCTCAGACTTTGGCAGTGGGCGATTTCTTCTCAGCGTTTTCTGATAGCAACACACATTCCCGGGAAGTCCAACATGATTGCGGACAAGTTGAGCAGGGCTATTCTCATGCCTCACGAGTGGTCTCTAAAAAAAAAAATCAGTGCTGGAAGAAGTCTTTCGAAGATGGGGCCGGCCTTGCTGCGATCTTTTTGCTACTCCCCGAAACAGCAAGTGTCACGACTTCTTCACCCTCTTCCCTTTACCAGGCCAACCCACCAGAGACGCTCTAGTCCACGATTGGCCCCGGGGACTTCTGTATGCTTTCCCCCCCTTTCCACTGATCTCTTAATTAATTCAGAAAGCTATCGCCTCGAGAGTCACCATGATCCTCATTGCCCCTTACTGGCCTCGACAGATATGGTTTCCGTTCCTCCATCATTACCTCTTGGAGCAGCCTTGGCATCTGGACCCAGTGCCAGATCTTTTGACCCACCAGTCGGGCCAGCTGCACCACTCCCTCCAATCTCTCAACCTCACAGCGTGGTTTCTCCGATTCCTACCCTAGCCAGGCTTCCCTTAATCTCTCATTCGGTCCGTAACATCCTGATAGCCTCTCACAAGTCTTCTACCAGAAGGATTTACAATAGTAAGTGGAAGCATTTTTCCTTCTGGGCAGCATCAAAAAATATAGACCCCTTCACTGCACCTATCCAGTCTATCCTAGACTTCCTGGCAGAGCTCTTTCATTTAGGCTCTTCCTCATCTACCATTAGAGTACAACTAGCTGCTATATCTAACTTTCATGTAGGTGTCTCGGACTCCAGTATCATGTCCCATAAACTCTGCAAAGCCTTTCTAAGAGGTGTCTTTTTGCTCAAGCCCCCAATCAAAGGTCCCCCACCTCAGTGGGACCTGAATTTGGTCCTAGCATCCCTGATTCTCCCCCCCTTCGAACCTGCAGCTTCATGCCCTCTTAAGTTGCTCTCATGGAAAACACTTTTTCTAGTAGCCATAACATCAGCTAGAAGGGTATCTGAACTTCATGCTCTTTGCAGTCGTCCTCCTTACTTAGTTTTCCATAAAGACAGGCTGTCCCTCCGGACTAATCCGTCCTTCTTGCCTAAGGTTTCCTCTGAGGCAAACCTAAAACAGACAATTGATCTCCCCGTCTTCTTCCCTGATTATTCCAACAGGTCGGAACAAAAGTTACATTTTCTCGATGTTCATCGACAACTTCGATATTATTTAGACAGGACTAAACTGTTCAGGAAATCTGATCAGCTCTTCCTGTCTATGCGGAAGGGAAATTGGGCCTTCCGGTTACTAAAGTGTCCCTTTCAAGATGGCTTACCTCTATAATTAACTTCATCTATGAAATCAGACATCAGAAACTACCTTCAAGACCTAGAGCTCATTCAACTAGGGCATTAGCTACATCCGTAGCTTTTCAGGACAGGCTACCAATAGATTCCATTTGTGCAGCAGCCACATGGGCTTCTCCTCATACCTTTATCTCGCATTACAAATTGGATATGGCCTACAGAAACCGTGCCAACTTTGGTTCCACTGTTCTCAAGAGTCTGTTCCGATAAGCCACCCGGGGTAAGGTGCTAGGGACGCGGTCCCATCCAGCAAGAATGAAAGCGAGATTGACAACTTAACATTGAGAAGTTATGTACCTACCATAACGTTCCATGTTAGTTGTCTTCTTCTCGCCTTCTTTCTTGCATCCCACCCTCCTTCCCCCTAGCCTGGACAGACAGATAGGAATTTTTGGGATCTTCCATTGGTGTTTTTCCTTACCACATGTTCTACCACCTCTATTCTCCCTTTTATGTTTGTGGTAGCTTACATACAGGTTTATATATAGAGGTGGGTTCCTTTTCTCTTTTCTCCATACTATGGAGACCAGAACTGCTTGGTTTTAGCTATCAAACGAGATCTGAGTAGTTACCGCCTAGCATTGTGGGATATAGGGGAGCCTCGAGCCGGTGGAATAAGCTCTCGAGCTTTAGTATTGGCCGAGTCGGAGCAGAGGATCGGCTCCAAACCCATCCAGCAAGAAAGAAGGCGAGAAGAAGACAACTAACATGGAACGTTATGGTAGGTACATAACTTCTCATTTCCAGGAGTGTGCTGTCAATGTATTATACACACACTAAATGGAGATATGATGTTGTCATTTTCATTCATTCCTCAACAGATGAGACTCTGATCTGACTTGGCTGCTTTCACTAGCCTCATGGATCCAGATCTTGAGCTCCACCCTTTACCCACAGTGCCCCACCATCTTGATATACCTCAGATCTCGTTGTCACCACATAGTTCGAATGCTGATTTTTGACTCTCGAGCTAAGGATATTAAATAAGATTCTATGTCTCCTTATTTGTGAGTTTTTTTTTATTTTAAATATCTTTTTCTCTTCCTCCCTTTGCCTTTACCTAAGTAGCGGGCCCTTGATAAAGTTGAAATTCTCTAACTTTTTCTTCCAGTTAGGATTCTGTACCCTTCTGAGGGTTTTCTTCTAAATACCATTGTTGGTATTCTTTCTTTCCTTTTTGTCAACCCGTCTGTAGAGTACTTTATGAATACCTTTGTTGGTATTTTCCTTTCTTCTGCTCTGTCCGTATATGTAAAAGAAATATTTATACACATACATTATATATATATATATATATATATATATATATATATATATATATATATAGAGTTACACTTCATAATCTCGAATTACTGAAATCCCGAGTGCATAAGAGCGAATTTGAATATCTTGAATCCGTGCTTATGCATTTTCGGCACGTTGCGTGTAGTGGTATGGTGCCTGAAGTTGCAGGCGAGTGAGTGTTTGTGTATGTTGTATGTGTGGGTAAGGGTAGGGAGGTGTAAGTGTGAGTCCTGGATTTGTTGGTGTTTGTGTATGTGTGATGTGTATTTGTGTGCGAGCGAGTGGAGGTTGCCGTGGTCTGAGTTTTTTTTTTTATGTTATGTTCGATCTCTGAGTTGGTATATATAAGTGGGGGGGTGGAGGGGGGCTTGCCCCCCCCTGCTTATATGTAGTGTAGGGTTGTGTGGTTTGTGTGCTGTTGGTGGACTGTTGTGTGTACTATGTGGTGTAAAGTGTATGTATGTTCGTGATTGTGGGTTTCGGTATTGTGAAAGGTTCGACTTTATAGTCTCTGGTTACTGAAATTCGGGATTTCAGTAATTCGAGGTTATGAAGTGAAACCACACACACACACACACATATATATATATATATATATATATATATATATATATGTGTATATATTATGTATGTGTATATGTTTTACTATCATATGACTGAAAATCAAAAGACTGAATCCCAAAAAGACTGAAAATTCAAAATACTGAATACAATTTTTAATGCAAGAGGCAAGCCCCCCCCCGCTTCCACTACACCCTCTGCTAAGTACATATACAAACTCCAAGATCACACAACAGTGGAGAACGGGCAAATTCCATCATTCAGTATTTTGAATTTTCATTCTTTTTGGGATTCTGTCTTTTGATTTTCAGTCATTTGATAGTAAGCCATATCTCTCTCTCTCTCTCTCATATATATATATATATATATATATATATATATATATATATATATATATATATATATATATATATATATATATATATATATTTTAGACACGCACATATAATCTTGTGCTTGATTTCGATATAGCTGACAAACCTATGGGCTTTAAGAAATACAAGTTCATTTATTAGGTCTTCCAGGATGTTATCTGAAGCAGAGGTGGATAAAGTGATGAGGAAGCTTCTCAGAGTTCAGATCCTGGATCCGTGAGCCTGTCCTCTTCTAAGCCTCAAATTATATTTCCTTCTGTTATCCTACCTGTGGTTTCAGAGCACTCTGATCCGAGCTCTCACATAATGTCCTTGTTGGATCTGAAGACAGGACATTTTTTCACTCTGACCAGGCTTCTGAGTCAGCTGGCTCCAGTCTCTTTGGTGCAGGTGGGACTGTCTGAGCTGGGGAGTTGGGGTTGACTCTGAAGCTGTCCTAGCCTCTCAGCATTAGCTCAGCTCTGACTTCCTCCTGGAGGCAAGAATCTACAGGGATTCAGAGTTTGGTGCAGGTAGCTTCAGCACCGGTGTGACCACCTGTCATTTCTCCTAGACCTTCTGCCTTCAAGATAGTGGAGAGGGCTTTCTCTCTACCCAGAGAGAAGACCTCCTTACCCTCTTTGGATCCAGTCCTCCTTCCTCCGTCAAATTTAAGCTCTGAGCCTCTCATGTCTGTACCACCAGGGCAGCTACCCTCTACTAGCCTTCAGATAGTCCTCACACAGTACTCCCCACCCTTGTCCGATACTTCATCAAACCACCCCAATGATGAGGTCCCTAGGAAGAGAACATACAAAAGGAGACACACAGATTCCTCTCAGGAATCTATCACAGAAGGCACGGACTTCAATAAAAGGAAGAGGTCCCCCAGATCTCCACCTGACAGTGTCTGCTTTGGAGAGATCCTGGAACTTCTTAAACAGAGTGATGGATGGTCTTTTGAAACCCCTTCCTAGAAGGAGTTGGTGTTTCTGGGGGCTTTACTGGGCTGGCACAGCTGCATCTTGGGTGGTCTTTCTGACTGATAAGTTGATCGACTTTATCTCGTGTTGAGCATCGAAGGACCCCAATACTATACAAACCCTACCTAAGAGGTCATATACTTTTTTTAGCTCCACCCAAAGAGAGGGTCCACTGGATTAAGGGAGTCCCAACCGATGGCATGGTGATGGTGGCAGCCACTAAGAGGGAGGTTGCAGAGCAGATCTCATCTATCCATCCCCCTAATAGGGAGTCCAGGGCCTTGGTTAGGTTTGGCAATCACACTTATGCCTTGATAAACTTTGCCCTTCGGTTGCTGAATTATTTGTCACACTTCACCAGGTTACAAAGGGATTTGACCCAGGAGCATTCCAAATCTCTTTCAGGGTCCATGTCTGTGGAAGACCAGAAAAAAAAGTTTTTTTTTTTTTTTTTTTTTTTTTTTTTTTTTTTTTTTACAACTGGCCACCCTACAGTCCATCTCCAACACATCTATGAGGCTGTTTTGTCATCACGCAGCTGAACATACTTGTAGGGCTCAAGGTTCAGGCATTGCTGTCAGGAGGTATTCTTGGATGTACCTGTGTAATTTTGTGTAGACCTCAAGTCTTCATTCCTCAATGCTCCTTTTGAATGGCTCATCCTTGTTCGGCTCCAAAGTTAAGGAAAACACTCTCTGTCCAGAAGTAGGCAAGACTGATCTGTTTTTCTACTCCTCTGAGGTTCTCCTGGAATCAATGAGGTGGTAAAAAGAGATGGTTTATCAAGTCCCAAGAGTCTTTCCAGGACTCGCAAGGGGATAGTTCTTCCCAGGGCAGGGGGAACTCTAATGGAAGATGCTGTCCTTGCAGCAGTGGTGGCCCACAGAACCATGGCTTCAGAGACACCTTCTCCGATAAGCTGTACCAGCACTCCTGAAGGATTGCTCAACTGCTGTGCTCCTGAGACAGTTGAGGGGGAGGTGCTTATCTCTGCACCCAGAAACCTGGGCATTCGTCATAAAAGACACTTTGGTGCAGAAGATCATATCCAGAGGTAATTTCGCACCATTTTCCCAGATTCCTTCAACAAAAACAAAAAAGATCCCTGATGTTCCACCCAGTTAGAGGGAAGCAGCAGCCTTTGAAATAGTAAAACTGTTAGAAAAAAGTCATCTAAAAAGCCCCCCAGACCAGAAAGGATCCTTAACTTACTCAAGAATCTTTTTAGAGCCAAAAAAGACAGGGGACTTCAGTCTAATTCTGGATGTCAGCAAACTAAAGAAATGTGTAAAATATTCAAAGTTCTGGATGGTCATGATTCAGTTCATTTTGCTTTTTCTGTGAAAGGACGATTGGATGTGCTCGATAGATCATCAGGATATATACTATCACATCGAAATGAACAGGTGTTCCAGAAGACATCTGCACTTCCCGCTGGAAGCCAGTCATTACCAGTTCAGCGCCCTGCTCTTTGGCCTCACCACATTCCCCAGGGTGTTCACCAAATGCATGGCAGTGGCTCACCAGAGACTGTTGGGATTCCATGTGTTTTTATACCTAGAAAACTGGCTACTAACCACCCAATCCAGTCATCTACTTATTCAGGCAAGGGACTACTTGCTCCAGTTATGTACGACAAATCACAGTTTATACCAGTGCAGACTCTGGATTTCATAGGTGCTTGTGTAGACGTGATCAACCAGATAGCCTCACAAGAGTTCGTACCCTCAGACTACAAGTCATGGAAGTGATCTCCCACACTTACCCTCTACCAAGGCTAGTGTTGCAAGCCTTAGGATTGATGGCAGTAGTAATAACGCTAGTTCCATTAGCCAGATTTCATATGCGGGCCCTGCAGTGGACTCTTAATGCAGTGGACGATTTCTCAGCAACCCTTGAGCACTCCAGTCAAGATTTCCAACGTTTGCAATGAATATCGTCTTTTATGGATTCATTCAGAAAATGTTTGCCATGGTTGTCCCTTTGTTCTCCTACAGCCAGTTGTCACAGTCACCATGGACTGCTCCCCAGACTGGTTGGGGGGGCATATTTTGGTAAGCACAGTCCAAGGTGCGTGACCTCTGGAAGAGGCCAATTTGCACATCAATATCATTGAAATGACAGCAGTTCTACTAGAGTTCTAGGCTTTTCAAGATGGTCTTCCCCTCAGGAATGATTGTGATATAGACAACATGTGGGCAGTCTGATACATTAATAGGCAGGGGGACACCAGATCTTACCCATTGTGTCTCAAGGCAGTCTCTTCCGGTTGTTTTCTTATGGAAATGAAGATACCAGGGAAAACCAACATGCTTGCGGACAACCTAAGCTAGTCTTTTTTGATGTCTCACAAGTGGTCTGTCAGTTAGAGTGGAGGAAAGTACCTTCCATTAATGGGGCCAGCCATGCTGCAATCATTTTTGCTTTTCCCCCTCAACAAGTGCAGCAGGTTCTTCACCTTGGCCCTTGCACAGAGGGAGTCACCAAGAGATGCTGTAGTCCACGATTGGCCCTTTGGTCTCCTTTATGCTTACCTCCATTAATCATCATCCCAAAATTTCTACAAAAAGCGTCCCAGTTGAAGAGCTCAGTTATCCTCATTGTGCTTTTTTTGGCCTGGTCAAGTTTGGTTCCCCTTCCTCTGGCCTAATCTTCTGTATCCACCTTGGATACTGGGCTCACTTCCAGATTTTCTTTTTCACCTGGCAGAGAGATGAAACACCTTGGCATCAATGGCCTCAAGTTGACTGCATGTTTTTCCAGTTCCAGTGTTAGCTAGACAGTCCAGGTTTCCCTCCCCAATCCGATATATTCTTTTATCCTGTCAGTAGCTTTCTGCTAAGAAAATTTACAAAAGTAAATGGAAAAGATTCAGTTTGGGCTATTCAGAGAGACCTTGGACCCCTTCTCCACCCATTCTCAGCAGTTCTCAGTTTTCTGGCTTCCATTTTTAATATCAGGACGAGTTATTCTACTATTAAAGTTCAGTTAGCATCCATTTCTAATTTCCATTCAGGTGAGACTCATTCTTCTTTGGCTTCTTTGAAATTGTGCAAGGCTTTTCTTAAGGGTACCTTTTTACTCAGCCCCCCAGTTAAAGATCCTAGCCCTCTTGAGATTTGACTTTTCTGTTACAGGCTCTTACCCTACGTCTTTTTGAGCCTTTGGCTAAGATTGAAGTTAAGTTTGTGTCCTGGAAAACAATTTTTGTGATCACTATCACTTCTGTTAGAGGAGTGTCTGAACTCCAAGTGCTCTCCCCTAGACCTCCATTCTTGACCTTCCATAAAAAATAGGGTGTCATTATGCACAAACCCATCTTGTTTTTACCTAAGGTGGCCTCTGAATCCAACATAAAGCAGGTCATCCATTTACCTGTGGTTCTTCCGAAATTCCCAAACAAAGGAGAATACACTCTGCATCTTTTGGACGTACATCAGCAGCTTAGATTTTATCTGCACAGAATCCAAGATTTCAGGAAAACTGATAAATTATTTGTATCCTTCTCCAAGACGAAATTGGATAAAGTAGTGTCTAACGTGACCCTGGTAAATGGGTGATTGATTGTATATTCTTTAGAAAGAGGTTTATCTTTACCTAACCACCCCACAGCGCACTCCAAAAGGTATGTAGCCACTTTATCTACCTATTGGTCAAGAGCATTCATAGATGATATTTGTGCAGGTAACACTTGATCCAGTCCTGATACCTTTATTGCTGCTTATTATGTTGGTTTGAACGCCTATCTGCTGTGCTGGTTACCAAGCTGCGTTTCAGATAAGAGCCCATTTGGGGTGTCTTCTTATGTTTCTTTTTTACTTGGTGCTGTTTAGTCCATGTCCTCAATAAAGGGAAAATGACAGTGTGGGAGGCAGATTCTCCTTGAAAGACCGTCATGACCATTGTCTTTTCTGTTTGGGTGTTTCTCACAACCATAGGCAATATTCTGTCTGCCAGAACCTTGTCCCTAAGACCCTACATAGTCATTGCTCCTCTTTTTTTTACCTTGAAAACCAATGTCTTAAGCTGTTTGCTTAAGGTGGTGTGGTGGAGTCTTCCCATCCCGGGGGTCAGACATCTGCCAAGAATACCGACAAAAAACTTAGGTTTGATACAGCTGCTGACCACCCTTCCCTGGTTGTCTCTCTCAAGACTAGTGAAAACCCAGAGGATCATCCAGCGGTTGTCTCATTTGGGTTCCTTTGCTGCAGCTCCGTCGGAGGCTGATATGGATCCGACTTCTTGCACATCCTTGGCTTTACAAACATCTGTTCTTGATGTTTTGATGTGAGGAGGAGCTTCGGCTGATTATATCCAAGGAGAATTCTGCAGATCTTGGTTGGGGAAGAGATCCCTGCTATGCTTATTGAATATAGCCAGGGGTTTGACCCTTCGAGGGCGTTTCGTGTGGACATCTCGCAGAAAAAGAAACAGAAAAAGAAGCATATTTCCCCTGTTGTTAAGGATCCCTGATGTGAATGGCAGGATTTTATTCAAGGGTTATTTAATACTTTAATGGCTTTAGAGCTCCCTCAAGGTGTCTGTACCTGCCCCTCCCTGGTCTTCCAACCCTCTTAAAAGGCCCTGGGAACTAAACCCTTCAGATGAGAATCTGAATTCTGGGGAAGAGTCCGCAGCGTACTCTTCTCACATTCTTTCCCCCTTGGACTGTGGTTCAGAGGAAGAGGATTCTGTTAGTCCTGATTCCCCTTTGGAGGAACTCTTCTTTGAGGATACTGTTGCCCGCATGATGAAGTTTTTTAAGTGGGATTGTTTTCAAGTCTGTGACATTCAGAAAAGCAAGGCATTATGAGCTCCTCCAGATGGAGTGTCCTAAGCCATCAGCTATTCCTCCTGATGTTCATCGTGCATTACAGCTGCAGTAATTACATATGGGTTTTCTGCCGGCAGGCGGTCCCTCGGTCGGCCGAATTCCAAAGTCTTGGTCCGGCGTCGGTTGTTGTCGCGTACTCTTCTGACGTCAGGAAGGCTAGAGTATAAAAGACACAGCCGACGCCATCTTCTTCAGTCTTTTTTGCCGCGCGGTGCCCGAAGCAGAAGCAGTTCGCAAGTGCCGGTCGGCCAGCTCCTGAATTACGAAAAAATTTTGGAACCGAAGTCTTCATTAAAGCTAAGTACCCCGTTGGGGAACCTTTTCTTGCCTCAGACCGATGTCAGAAAAAGTTAATAATTGTATTTCTTGTGGGAAGCAAATACCGCATAAGGATTTCCATTCCCTTTGCATACCTTGTTTGGGCCCGGACCACGACGCCACGGGCTGCCGCTTTTGTGCTACCTTCAATAAACGCACTATCAAGCGTCGGGCGGAGTTCGCCCAACACTATTTTGGCAAAGCGTTTAATTATAAAATGTCGTCGGATACTCCGACTACCGCTATGTCCAGAAAACGCAAAGAAAAAGACCGTCAGTCGAGAACTGCGGTCCCCACCGACACCACGCCGAAACAAGCTCCACGTGGGCCGGTTCTCAGTGAGACGCCTTTGCAGTCCCTGACTACCGACGACACTCCCTCGGCGGGGTCTTCTGTACCTGAGACCGCTGGTTCTTCGGTCCTTTCCCAAACTACTACCGAAGCCCCTGTTCTTGTTGAACCCACCAATGTGGATAGATCTACATCCACCCATGGTGTATTTAGGCCTTCATCTTCATTCTCCATCAAGGCCTTTACAAAAGCCAAATCAGCCAAGCATCTTCCTAGGCCTGCCTCACAAGGCCCAATACCTGGGCCCACGCCTAAGAAGCACATGCTTAAAATGGCTGAAGACCTGACCACTCTTATCAGAGGCTCACAGGCCCCTCCAGACAAGAGACCCAGAGTAGAGGAGGATTCTCCTCCTTCTGACCAAGAATCCATTTTATCAGAACATTCTGATGCTGAAGAACAGTCTTATTCACCCTTTGAGGATTCGGATGCAGAGCAGTCCATTCCTTCTGTATCCCCCCCTGAGGATTTTTCCTTTGGGGAAACTTTACACTCTTTGAGAGAGCACTTCCATTGGGAAGGCCAAGACTTTTCAGACTCCAAGAAAAGACTTAGGGAATTCCTCTGGTTACCTCAGCATAGACCTCTGGCTATTCCTCCTGTTTTGGAGGTTTTGGATGATGTATATTTGGAGGCCTGTTTAAATCCTGATTCTCTGCCTCCTGCACCAGTTAAGCCGGATAGGTATTACAGAGTTCCTAATTCTCATCAGTTCCTCTATAAAGGCCATAATGCAGACCCTGAAACCATTTCTCAAGGCCCTAAAGGAATTAAGGCTTCCACGGCCAAGAATCCACTACCCACGGAAAGGGAATCTAGATCACTAGAAAGGTGGGGTAAGAAGGTTTACACCTCGGCCACCCTTGCCATGAGGGCCTTAAACTGCCAGTTTCATATGATTAAATTTCAGCAATTTCTGTTATCACAATTAAAAACAAAAATGTCACAACCTGAACAACCAGATTTAAAAGAGTTGCAGGATATGATGCATAGTGCTGAGCAAGTGGGCAAGCACACCTTACAATGTGGTTATGATGCACTAGAGGCCTCCAGCAGATCAGCCGCCACTGGAGCAGTCATTCGCAGACATGCATGGCTAAGGGAACAAAATCTTCCAGATCAGGTGAAAGCAAAAATTCTGGATGCACCGTTACATAAGGATGTTCTTTTTGGTGGTAATGCTGAGGATATTTTACGCAAAATGGAAGAAAAGGCAAAATCTATGCAAACTGTCAAAGCTTTCTTACAGGTTCAGCCACCAAGGTTCAGCAGGAATTGGCCGTCAAAAAACTGGTCCTTTCCAACCACTGACAAAGCCCAAAGGGGCAGATACAGACGCGGAAGGGGCAGAGGACAACCCCAAGGATCCTACAGAGACAAACAATGGCAATCACCAACACCAAGAAGTGGTGACGACAGTGCACAGCAGTACAGAAAGCAAACTCAATGACTCCCTCATTTCCATGCCAAGCAGAATTCAAATGGCAGCACCTTTGGGAGGAAAACTGGCACTATTTGCAAACAATTGGCATATTGTCACAACAGACAAATGGATTCTGGACATAATAAACAGAGGCTACAAATTTCATTTCCACACTCTTCCAAAAATGAGAGGCATGCCAAACCTACCACAAACTCAAAGGGTAGAGGCACAACTACAAATCGCAAAGCTCCTAAACATGAGGGCTATACAAAAGGTACCTACGCACCAACAAGCACAAGGTTTTTATTCAAGGCTTTTTCTGGTGCCAAGAAAAGGAAGCGACTGGAGACCCATTCTGGACTTATCCATTCTCAACACATTTCTTCTAGTGCCAAAATTCAAGATGCTCACATTACAGCAACTCCTTCCCATGCTGGGCAAGGGGTTTTGGCTGGTAACATTGGACCTCAAGGAGGCATACCTGCATGTCCCAATCAGACAAAATTGCAGAAGATACCTCAGATTTCTTGCAGGTTCAAATCACTATCAATTCTCTGCATTGCCCTTTGGCTTATCTACTGCCCAGAGTATTCACCAAGTGCCTGGCATCAGTGATTGCATACTGCAGACTTCAAGGGATACAAATTTACCCTTATCTGGACGACTGCCTGATCCAAGCGGACAGCAAACTCGTACTTCTCAAACATCTGGCATATGTGACACGCCTACTGCTTTCTCTGGGATTCACCATCAACAAGGAGAAATCAAAACTAACACCCTCTCAGAAAATTACCTTCCTGGGTGCCAACTTGGACACAAACACCCAGATGGCTTACCTAACAACAGAAAAACAAGGGCAACTATCTCATTACTTCAAAATGCTTGCAAAAAGTACCAGGCTTACTGCAAGGAAAATCCTGCAGGCTCTGGGATTCATGGCATCTTGCATTCTTCTAATCCCATGTGCAAAGCTGCACATGAGGAAACTTCAATGGTACCTAAAAAATCTATGGTCTCAACACAGTCACAGCTTAGAAGTGGAGATTCCAATAATTCCCCGTCTACAAAAGGAGTTCATATGGTGGGCCCAAGCATGCCAAGTAAACAAAGGCCTCCCATTCTGCAAACCTCAAGCTACACAAGTCATAACCACAGACGCCTCATATTACACCTGGGGGGCGCACATGAAGGACAGGTGCATTCAGGGCAGATGGCACAAAACAGAAAAGCACCTTCACATCAATCAAAAAGAAATGCTGGCGGTAATAAATGCAATTACAGCGTTCAGAGAATTCCTGCATCCAGGACAGCTGCTCATAAGAACAGACAACACCACAGTAATGTGGTACATAAACAAACAAGGAGGGACCCATTCATACCCCTTGTGCAGACTAACCATGACTCTTTGGAATCTAGCTCTGGAAAGACAAATAGAACTCCAGGCTCAGTACCTACCAGGAATGGAAAACACACTGGCAGACACTCTGAGCAGACATATGACAGACCCTCACGAATGGAAGCTACATCCACACGTATTCACAGAGATTGTTCACGCGTGGGGAAGGCCAGACATAGACCTTTTTGCCTCCCACAAAAATCATCAATTAAAAAAGTTTTGCTCAAGGACCTTCCACACAAAGGCTTGGAAAGTGGACGCCCTTTCATTCACATGGACAACTTGGTCAGTTTATGCATTCCCACCACTACCTCTGCTGCCCAAGGTGCTTTTGAAAGCAAGAACAGACAAGCCAAGGATGATACTGATTGCTCCAGATTGGCCGAGACAACATTGGTATCCACTATTGAGGAGCCTAACACACACTCCTCCGTGGCCCCTGCCTCTGACACCTCTACTGCTGACGCAGAACAATTTCAAAACTCTTCACAGTCAGCTGAAAACTCTCAGTCTAGCTGCATGGAAAATTCCTTAACTTCACATCAGGCACTACTCTCCAAAGAAGTGCAGGATGTCATTTTGGAGGCTAGAAGACCATCTACAAGAAAAGCTTACTCCGCAAAATGGAAGCGGTTTTGCTGTTGGAATGAAGAACGAGGACAGGATCCTAGAAAATTAAACCTGCCTCAGATTTTACAGTACTTGACTGAACTTTTGAGCAAGGGACTTTCCTTTTCCTCAATCAAGATGCATGCCTCAGCAATATCTGCAGAATTCAATATGGATCCTCCTTTATTCTCACACCCACTACTGCGACAGTTCCTCCGAGGGGCTAAGAACATAAGGCCTCCAAGGAAACAACCAGTACCAGCTTGGGACCTTAACTATGTACTGGAAAAATTAACATTGCCTCCCTTTCAGCCAGCTGCTTCAGCAGAATTACAATATTTGTCCTGGAAAACAGCTTTTCTACTGGCCATCACTTCAGCTCGTAGGGTATCTGAGTTACAGGCTCTCATGGCGGTGCAGCCATTCCTCATATTCCATAAGGACAGGGTTTCCCTGCATCAACCCTCCTTTATGCCTAAAGTAGTATCTCGGGTAGCCCTAAACCAGGCCATCCATCTTTCCTACCTTCTACCCTAATCCTCAAAACAAAGGGGAGAGGCTGCTTCATTCTTTAGATATCCATAGGCAGCTACGTTTCTACTTGGACAGAACCAAGTCATTCAGAAAATCAGATCAACTCCTAGTTTCCTATGCTGTGGGGGGTCAAGGGAAACCTGTAACTAAACAGACCATTTCCAAGTGGATTGGTCACTGCATACGCTTTTGTTATTCCCATCATGGAAAGCTCGTACCTACTGGTATCAGATCACACTCCACTAGGGCCACAGCCACCTCTACAGCCTTCCTCAGAGGAGTGCCTACTAAAGACATCTTGGAGGCAGCCACTTGGAGTTCTGTACATACCTTCACAAAGCATTACCATCTGCCTTTATACTCCAGAACTAGAGCAGGCTTTGCCACTGCAGTCTTGCAGGGCATTCTAGCTCAACCCAGTTCCGTATAGTACCTACCACCCTATACATAGCTTTGGGATTCTACCCATATGTAATTACTGCAGCTGTAATGCACGATGAACATAGTACAGTTTTGTACCTACCATAAATGTAGATGTTCGAGGGCTATTACAGCTGCAGTACAGGTTTCCCACCCTCCTTCCCCTCTTGGTAAGACCTTGGGGTTTGAATACCTATTCATGCCTGCTAACTGGGTTATCCTACTATGTTTTATTTGCTTACTTTTGTGTATTACACTAATTTATGTATTGCCTTCCTTTTGGGGGCACCTGACATCTGGGGCAAGAAAGACTGAAGAAGATGGCGTCGGCTGTGTCTTTTATACTCTAGCCTTCCTGACGTCAGAAGAGTACGCGACAACAACCGACGCCGGACCAAGACTTTGGAATTCGGCCGACCGAGGGACCGCCTGCCGGCAGAAAACCCATATGTAATTACTGCAGCTGTAATAGCCCTCGAACATCTACATTTATGGTAGGTACAAAACTGTACTTTCTGGCTGCTCTCCTGGATACCTTTTCAGCGGCTTCTGTGGCCCATGATTGTCAGCCCCCTGCACCCAAGAAACCTGATAAATTTTACAAGGTGCTTGACGAATGAAAATTTCTTTATAAATGCCCTTCTGCTGACCCCTCAGTAGTGTCTGTCTCTTCTGACAGGCCCTCCAAGCTGTTTCCCTCAACTAAGTTGCTCCCTTCAGATAAGAACAATCGGACTATGGAGAGACTAGGTGAAAAGGTTTACATTGCTGCCACTTTATCCTTCCGGGCCTTCAACTACCAGACTTCTGTGACCAGGTATGTTTTGGCCGTTCCTTCTCAGGTTTCCAATGTGGTTTTGACTGAGGAGAAGGCTTCTGCCCTTTCCCTATTTTGCACTATCTCTCAAGTTGCTCGCCACTGTATAAAATGCAGCTACAGTGCAGATAATGCCTCCTTCAGAGGTGCTACCTTTGGTTCTGTTAAGCGGTGTTACTCTTTGCTTTGACTTGAGGCTTTGGCTGATGACATTAATGCCAAACTGGTGGATGCTTCTTTGGATAATAAAAATCATTTTGGTACTGCTGCTGAACTTTTCAAGTCTCTTCAGATGTAAGGGTAAAGCCTTTGCAGAAGTTGAAACATATTTTTGTTTCCCCTGTTCCTAAGTTTCAGAGGAATTAAACCCCCCCCCTCAAATCTGCTTTTCTTTGTAGGCAGTCTCACCCTCTGTGTAGGGGAAAAAGGGTTCAAGATGTGTGCTTCCTGCCAAGGCCACTCAAACCCCTACCTCCTAGAAACTTACTTTTTGGAATAAGCTGGGTTACATTTTGACAGTTTGTTTACTCTTTCCCTTGGCCCTCCATATTTCCCTGTTTCTTCCATATTGGTTAAAGATCACAGTAGACTCCTGGGTTCTGTCCATTATCTACCAGGGTTATTTCATGGTTTGGAAATACCTTCCTTCCTTTTTGGGAATCCCTCATTTTTCTCAGGAACAACTTTTTCTTTCCTAGAAGTGTATTGCTCCATTCTCTTTTGGTCCCGGGCACTATTCAGGCTGTGCCACCTGGCCAGGTAGAGTGTTTTTTTTTTTTTACTTCAGAATGTTTTGTTTGCCAGAAGGAAGGGTACCTGAAGACTAATTCTGGATCTTTTACAGCTCAGTGCTTTTGTCAAGATTCTTCTTTTGAATGTTGTTTCTTCAGGCTATATTCACTCTTTTTCTACCCCAGGCTTTTCTGGTCTCACTGAATCTCAAAGATGCCTACCTTCATATCCCCATCCATCCCCTTTTCAGGAATTGTTTACATTTCTCTGTTTCTTCCTTGCATTTTCCTTTCTCTATGGCCTTTCTACTGCCCCAAGGGTATTCACCAAATGCCTTGCTCCTGTCATTGCCTTTTGCAGGATGAGAGGAGTTGAGATCTTTCCCTATTTGGGCAATCTGTTCATTCATGCTGATCCCTCCATGCTCTGTTTCAGGATCTCCAGTTTACTGTTTCCCTATAACAGAGTCTGGGGTTCACCATAAACTTCTACAAACTAGTTGTGATACTTTCTAGGATCATATTTTCCTCGGCTGCAGGCTTCAGACCATCTTCATGCTGGCATCTCTGCCTGCCCCCAGTGCCTTATCTTGGACTGCCTTTTTCCAGTCTTCTCTTCCTCTTGCTTCAGTCATGGCCAGGGAATTTCTCAAGATCCTCTGGTTTGTGGCTTCAACCATACCCATGCTCCCTCTGGTCATGCTCCACATGAGAAAGCTTTAGTGATACCTAAAGCCAGTGTGGCTCCAAAATTGCCACCCGGACTTCCCGGTACCCTTCATTCCCTGCTCAAGCTTCAGTGGTGGATTAATCACCTTTCTCTCAACCTGGGGCTTCCTTTCCAGGCTCCAGTCCTGACTTGAGCGCTTTACAGATACCTCAGACAGGGATGGGGGCATTCTTTGGCTCTCTCAAGGTTCAGGATCTCTGGCCTATCCATCAGAGCTCAGACCACATTAGTATAAAAGAGATGAGAGCTATGCTTCTAGCTCTTCAGGCTTTTCACCCCCACTTTTGTCCCAGGCACCTGAACATTTTCACAGACAACACCACAGTGATATGGTATGTCAGCAAGCAATGGGGTACAAGCTCCTATCTTCTTTGCAGACTAGCTCTTCAGGTCTGGGATGTAGCTGTCCAGTATCAAGTGACTCTCCAGGCAGTTTACTTTCCCTCTGAGCACAATCTAGTAGCAGACTGATGTAATGGGATCCTATCTCGCCTACATTCATAACTGATGGGCTCGGAGCCGATCCATCGGCTCCGACTCGGCCAACTAGTACACTAGAACGAAGTCTCTTATTGGCTGGGCTACCCTCTATCCCAGGATGCACCACACCTGCTTCCCTAGATCTCGTTTGCCGCTTTACAAGCTGGACGTGGTCTCGACTTGGCTGGAGCTAAGTGTCTTTTTATTACCTTTTACTGGTCTTTGACCTTGGGGTTTCTTCAGAATTTAATACAACAGCTGTTTTAACGGCTATTTTTGTGTATTTTGTATTTTATTGTTGTGTGAGTGATTGACTGTTTCTGATACTTGGATATCGCTGGTCGGGTAAGGCTCGTTTAAGTTAGAGGGCCTTTGCCCTTCTTATTGAAGTCTGTGTTATTGTTTCCCTTTTTTCTTCCGGGCAAAGCCCGTTTAAGTTAGAGGGCTTTTGCCCGTTGTTGTCGTGTTCTTTACTGCTGTCTTTCACTTGTGAGGTAAATCTCTCTCTGGAGAGCTCGTGCCATTTTTTTCTCGCGCTCTACAGTTTGGTGTATTAGTCACTTCTGTTCTTGGCGCTAAATTTTTGGTATTTTTGATAGTGCTTTACATACTAATAGACATGTCCAAAGAGCAAAAATCAGGGTTCAAAAAGTGCACTAGGTGCAATTATAAAATGTCTATTACAGACAGTCACTCTATATGTGTATATTGTTTAGGACCTAAACATTTACAGGAGACATGTAGTGTGTGTCATGCTTTTTCTTCTAGGGTTCTTCAAGAGCGAAAAAATAAATTGATCTTGAAGGGTCTTATTAAGCCCTCTTTTGAGGAAGCTTTGGATTCATCTCCTACTGCCTCTAAAAAAGAAAAGGTCGTCGGCTCCGACAAGTCCGTCGGAACCGACTGCTAAGAAGCATAAGTCGACCTCTTCTTCCTCGGCTCCACTGACTTCGGGGTCGAAGGGTCTGCCTCGATGCCTCTTTCCTCGGCTCCATTAGTTTCGAACCGCAGGTTGGAGTATCGAGTAATCACCTCCATCGGGTCCCGATGGTTTCGAGCCGTGGAGGTGTGCATCTCAGACTCTTCCCCTCGGCTCAAAGCTCCTTCGGCCGATCGTTATTCATGCTGTGCGGATCCGCGCCGATAGTGTTGGAGCCTTTTGAGCCGGTCCCCTACATTGTCTGAGCAGAGAGGAAAGTCGCCTCGACCCTTGTCTACCTCCTCTAAATCCTCAAAACTGTCGGATTCGGATTTGGATAGGGTTATTCAGAGGCTTTTCCAGTCTCCAGTTTTTGCACAAATGGTCTCGGCTCCGCCCAGTTGGCTTCGAGCCGATCCCCTCGAAACACTCGATTCCTCCTCCAACCTCCTCGGAGCCGCTGGAGTCGGTGATGGTGGAGCAAGGCGGGGCAAATACGCATCGTCGGAACCGAGACCCTCGAGGTCTATCGGCACCGACTATTGTTCCTATCCTGTCCTCGGGTTCAGGGTATGGTACTGGGACTTCCGCAGCCGGAGCCGAGGGGAACATCTTGGGACTGGGTGCCTCGGTACCTAGTCTTCCCCTCGGAGCATCGGCTGCCGGAATTCCTAGTGCCGCCGTGGCCTCTCGCCAGTGATCTCCATGGAGTCTGGAGGTCCGCCTTTGAGGCCATGAGGAGCGCTGGCCATGTCCTTGCCGGCTCAGCAGGCTTCCATCTCACCGCCCCTAGACCTGGAGACTGGTGCTTCTGCCGTACTGCAGTCCCATGACAGCGGGCCCCAGGGCCTGAGGATACCCCATCGGGGTTCCCTTCTTCCGGGTCCATCCGAAACTGCTTCGGACGAGCCTCCACGGAAGAAATTGTGCAAGAGGAAGCACGTAGACTCCCAAGATGAGTCTGTCACATCGACACTGACCTTGATGACGGAAGGGTCCCCTAAATCATCTTCGGATGATGTCTCTTTCTCAGATATCCTTGAGATTCTGAGACAGAGAGGAGATTGGCAGGCCAAAACCCCTTCCGCTGAGGAGTCAGTCTTCCTCAAGGCCTTCCGGGCCCAGCCCTCCGCCTCCTGGGTGTCTCCGCTCTTCGATGAATTGCTTGATTTGGTTTCTCGAAGGGCTTGGGAACACCCTGATTCTGTGGAACCGGTGCCTGCAAGACCGAATAAATTTCTTTCAGCCCCCCCCCAGAAGGAATTTTTAACTAAAGGAGTTCCCGTAGATGCTATGGTGGTGGCATCTGCCACACAGCAGGACGTGGCAGAGGCTTCATCGTCTATCCACCCTCCTAATAAGGATTCCAGGAGCATGGTTAGGCACGGAAGCGCCCTTTCTTCAGCGGCCTTTACTTTACGGTCGCTGAATTACTTATGTCATTTTACCAGGCTCCAAAGGGACCTCCTTAAAGAGCTAAGTGAGTCCCTCACTGGTAATCTACCTGAGGCGCTAGCCCACAGTGTTGGCCAGATGACTACCTTATTTTCCATTGTAAACTCGTCCATGAGGCTCATCTCATGTGGCGGGCGAGTAGAGCAGGGAACAGGCGCCTCAGGAGACACGCCTGGTTACGCTTGTGTTCATTGGAGGCCTTCAAGTCTTCCTTCGCCGCCCTTTGATGGGTCATCTTTGTTTGGACCCAAGGTGAAGGACACACTGACTCGGTGCGAGCAGGAGGGCAAGACCTTGACTGCCGTTAGTCCGCTTTCCCTCCTAGGCCTTACCCCAAGGCCCAGAGAGGAGGGAAAATGTGGTTCAGAAAAACTCAGAGGTCTTTCCCTACTCCACTCCAGTGATCCCCTCCAGAGGCAGGGGAATTAGGAAGACGCCGCCCAGAGGCGCAGAGGCCCCGTAACTCTGGAGACCGCGATTCCTTTCGTGGTTCTTCCTACTCAACGCCCCTGAGTTGTTGCCCGACTGTGCAGCTCCGAGCCAGTCGGGGTCGCTTTAGAACACCCACAAGCTTGGGAAGCTATTACCAGCGATCAGTGGGTGCTGGATTATAACCAGAGGCTATCTCATTCCCTTCATCAAGCCCCTTCCCTTAAGGGAAATCCCGGACGTGCCACACAGACAGCGGGATCAGGCAGCAATAGAGGTTTCAAAGCTGCTAGAAAAAGGAGTCATCCAGCCTGTCCCCACCGATCAGATCGGATCAGGAACTTACTCAAGATTATTTTTGGTGCCAAAAAAGACAGGGGACTTCAGGCCCATTTTGGACCTCAGTTCATTGAATCGTTTTGTGAAAAAGTCCAAATTCCGAATGGTCACCCTTCAGTCCATTCCCCCACTGTTGGAGAAGGACGCCTGGATGTGCTCCATAGATCTCCAGGACGCTTACTATCACATTTTGATAGGTCAAGAGTCCAGGAGACATTTACGCTTCCGCCTAGGAGACGGTCATTTCCAGTTCCGAGCACTGCCCTTTGGTCTCACCACAGCCCCCAGGGTGTTCACCAAGTGTCTGGCAGTGGTGACTGCTCACCTGAGAAATCTAGGATTCCAAGTGTTTCCTTATCTAGACTACTGGCTCCTTACTGCCACCTCCAAGCATCTACTATTTCAGGCGCTCATGGCCACGGTCACCTTGGGCCGTTTCCTGGGAATTACTTTCAGCTGGCAAAAATCTGTACTACAGCCATCTCAGTGTATTACTTTTATAGGCGCAGAGTTAGATACAGAAAGGATGTGCGCCTTCTTACCGGCAGCAAGAATTCAAGTTTTGCAAAACCAAGTCAGATCCTGCCTCCCCCTATCAAGAGCTCCAGCCCATCTGATTCTACAAGTGTTGGGCTCGATGGCATCAACTATACTCCTAGTCCCCTTAGCCAGACTCCACATGCGAATTCTGCAATGGCTTCTGTCGGTTCAATGGTCCTATCAGGAACTCCCCTTGAACCACTTAGTCATGATTACGGAGAGTTGCCGTCGGGATCTGCGTTGGTGGCTCCTCCGATCCAATCTCGACCAGGGCGACCTTTATTCCTCAATCCCGCTGCCACTGTGACCACGGACGCCTCCCAGGTAGGGTGGGGGGGTCATTACCTGGACAGGTCTGTCCAAGGCACATGGCAACTCCAGGAAGCGCATTTGCATATCAATATCCTGGAGATGAGAGCGGTACTCTTGGTACTACAAGCTCTCCATCACGCTCTCCCGCAAGGTCCGATTGCTATCCTATCCGACAACATGTCGGTGGTTTGGTATATAAATAAGCAAGGTGGGACCAGGTCATACCCACTGTGCAGAGAAGCCATGAGACTTTGGCACTGGGCGGTAGCTACCAACCGCTTCCTAATGGCAACGCACATACCGGGGAAATCCAGTGTGATTGCGGACAGACTAAGCAGGACCATTCTGTTACCCCACGAGTGGTCCCTCAACCAAAGAGTGGCTGTGAAAATCTTTGCCAAATGGGGTCTCCCTTGCTGCGACTTGTTTGCCAGCCCCCACAATGTGAAGTGCAGAGAGTTCTTCACTCTGATCCCCTCTCAGGGACAGATTCCCAGGGACGCTCTGACCCACATTTGGCCCCGGTCTTCTTATGCCTTCCCTCCGGTTCCCCTCCTGCCGAGGGTGATACAGAAGGCGATTTACCTGGAGAGCGAAATGATTTTGATTGCCCCGCACTGGCCTCGTCAGGTTTGGTTTCCTTCCTTCGAGGTATGCGGTAGAAGGTCCATGGTTTCTGGACCCGGTGCCGGACCTGTTGACTCATCAGTCAGGACAGTCTCACCCATCTCTCAGGTCCTTGAGGTTGGCGGCATGGTTACTCCGCTTCCATCCTTAGTCCGAGATAATTCCCTCTCTCCGGAGGTGATCCACATATTGTCTTCCTCTCACAAACCCTTCCACTGTCAAACTGTATTCCAGCAAATGGAAAAGGTTTGCCTTCTGGGCTCAGCAACGAGGTATAGACCCTCTTACCGCCCCAGTATCGGAGGTTTTGAATTTCTTGGCCTCTCTTTTTCAATTGGGCTCTTCAGTTTCCACGATTAAGGTTCAAATAGCGGCTATCTCTAATTTTCATGCTTCTTTTGAACCTTCGTTAATGTCTCACAAACTTTGCAAGTCTTTCCTTAAAGGAGCATGGCTCCTTAGGCCCCCAATATCTCACCCTGTTCCCCCTTGGGACCTAAATTTGGTTCTTGCTGCCTTAACTGCCCGCCCTTTTGAACCAGCTGCTACCTGCGATTTGAAATTTCTGTCCTGGAAAACCGCCTTTTTAGTGGCCATAGCTTCGGCCAGGCGGGTTTCAGAACTTCAAGCTCTTTGTTCTGATCCTCCTTATTTGATATTTCACAAACATAGAGTGTCCCTGAAATTAAATCCTCCTTTTACCAAAGGTAGCTTCTTCTTTCTGCATTCAACAGACTCTAGAGCTCCCTGTATTTTTCTCGAAGTTTTCTAATAACGCAGAATATATTCTTCATCAGTTGGATGTCCATAGACAACTGCGTTTTTATTTGAATAGAACCGCTCAGACGCGGAAATCAAATCAACTGTTTGTTTCCTTTGCAATAAACAAATTGGGTCAACCAGTAGCTAAAACCTCCATAGCTAAATGGATTAAAGATTGCATCTCTTTCATCTATTCACAGGCTAACAAAGAGCTTCCCTTTCCAGTCGGGGCTCATTCTACCAGGGCAATGGCTACTTCTGTAGCTTTTCACTCCAAATTATCAATAGATGATATTTGTGCTGCGGTGCCTGGACTTCTCCGCACACTTTCATTTCTCATTACAAGCTAGATGTGGTTTCTCGAGGCAGGGCTTCCTTTGGTTCCACAGTTCTCAGGAGTGTTTTCCAATGAGCCACCCGGGATTTAGGTGCTAGGGACGCTGTCCCATCAGTTATGAATGTAGGCGAGATAGGATCCCATTACATCTTTTAGTTATGTACTTACCATAACTTCGGATGTATGGGATCCATCTCGCCTACATTCATACGTACCCACCCTCCTTCCCCCTTCCATTCGGATTTAGAGGAAATGTAGTTCCATTTGGAGATCTTCTCTTGAAGAACTTTAGTTGGTTGTAGTAACTACTATTTTTTCTGAGTTTGCATGTAAGTATGAAAGCGAACAAACAAGATCTGGGGAAGCAGGTGTGGTGCATCCTGGGATAGAGGGTAGCCCAGCCAATAAGAGACTTCGTTCTAGTGTACTAGTTGGCCGAGTCGGAGCCGATGGATCGGCTCCGAGCCCATCAGTTATGAATGTAGGCGAGATGGATCCCATACATCCGAAGTTATGGTAAGTACATAACTAAAAGTTTGAGCTGGTCCAGCACACAAGCTCAGGAATGGATGCTTCACAGCGATGCATTCCTGGACATGGTCCATTGGTGGGATATTCTTCTGGTAGATCTTTTTGCCTCCCCTCTGAACAGACAACTTCCTCTATTTGTTCAAGAGTCTCAAGGCCTATGGCTTGGAAAGTGGACACCCTGCCTTTTACTTGGGTGTGGATGTTTCTGTACGCCTTCCCTCCCTTTCCTCCTGTTAGCATGATTCTTGCACAAGATCAGGCAGGAGCCTCCCAAAATCTTGATGGTGACTCATTTTTGGCCCAGACAGCATTGGTTTCCCCTTCTTTCTCACTTGGCAAGTGGCGTTCACCACAAGTTACCTCACCGGATGGATCTTCTCACACAAGACAGGAAGTCTGTTATCCATCCTCACTTGTCCACTTTTCAACTGATGCTGTGGATTATAGGGTTTTCCCTTTTAGGCTCCTGTCTTCTGAGGATGTGCTTTGGGTCCTGCAGCAAGCCAGGAAATCCGCTACCAGGAAATCATATTTGTCCAAGTAGAGAAGTTATTCTGGCTTGTACCTCTGTCACTGTCAGTATCTCCATCTATTGAATTTCCTCTGGTTCTCTTATTTTTGTGATCTGCTGCATGCTGGCTTAGCATATTCTTCAGTTAAAGCTCACCCCTTAGCAATTTCTGCTCATCTGCCCTTGACTCTTTCTCTGGCTTCTAGATATGAGGTCAAGGAATTTCTTAAAGGCAGCCTTCATATCAGGCCTCCCAGGAAGCATACACTGCCTTCCTGGGACCTCAGTTTCATTCTTGGAAAAATTGACATAGGCTTCTTTTGAGTCTGCTTCTTCAGCTACCTTGCAACATTGCCAGTGCTTCTTTTGGCTCTCACTTTGGCCAAGAGATTGTCTGAACTTCAGGCTCTCATGGCGGTTCCTTCTTTATTAGTTTTCCACAGAGACAGACTGCCTGTTCGTACTAATCCTTTTTTATGCTTAAGGTGGTCAATGAGTTGGCCCTTAATCAGTCTGATAATCTGCTTTCCTTTTTTACTTCTCTGCAATCTACCAGTGAGAAGAATCTTCACATCACGGATTTGCATAAACAGTGTTATCCAAATAATGTCTGAGCTAAGGTTCTTTGCAAATATGAGCAGCTTTTTGTTTCCTTTCATCTCAGGTCTTTGAATTTGGCTGTTTCTAAGCAAGCCATCTCCTCCTAGATTTTAAAGTCATTTCTTTTTATTATTCTTTTGGTAAATATCTTTCCTCATCAGTAAAGTGTCATTCTCCTAGGTTTGTTGCCTCCTCTCCTGCCTTTTTCAAGGTGCTGGACACCAATTTTATCCTTGAGACTGCTACTTGGTCCTGTGTTCATACTTTTACTAAGCATTAAAAGTTGGATGTTATTTCCAGGGCCAGAGTTGGTTTTGCCAGACCTATTCTGCATGGGTTCCTGGGGGGTTGTTCTGTGCTGTCCTCCCAGGTTTCCTTTTGAGCTTTTGTACTCTCTCTTAGGTTATGACAAATACAACAGTGATGTGGAAGGGCATGGTACAGTTATGTAAAATCTTACAATAACAGTAGATGTCCTATTCACTGCTGCTATTTGCTCCCAAACTCATTCCCCCTCTTCTTTAACCTGTTCTTTCTTGTTCTCCTGCCAGAGTTTTTTTCTCTGTCCTTTTTTTTTCCTTCTTAGAAGCACATGTTTTCTGTTGTCCCTGGGGATATTCTGTTCTTCGCAGGGCTTTTTTTAGTTGTGTGTGCGTCCATACCTCACCTCTATGCCCTACGCCTTGCTCAGGGAGTATACATATGATGCCTATAAATACTAAAGGCTTTGGTATACTGGCCAGATGTTGGGTATTTCTTGGCAGGAGATCATTCAGGTTATGAATACTGCAACAGTGAAGAAAAGAACATCTATTGTTATGGTCGGATTTTACACAACTGTACTTTGTGTGGCAGAAGTCAGTGTGTGTGCTGTATATAGTGTTCTGTATCCCCCGTACTGCATAAGTGTTTTTTTTTTTTTTTTTGTTGCTCTGGTGTTTTGACTGTGTATTTTGTCAATTTGTATTGTTGTATTTCTTACTTTATATTGTATTTGTACCTATTAGCCTGTGTAATAGAGTTCCATTTTTGTCATGGGAGATTCTTAAAGTGTCTGTGCAATACCTTGAGTGTTTGGTGAGTACAAGTTTTGGACAGTACGTTTTGAAGGATAGGGAGAGATGAGGGATGAGAAAACAGGACAGAAGGAGGGTTTGTTTAGGATAGAGTGAGTGAGGTGGAGTTCAAGCCACTACAGTTTTTTTAATGCTAAGCAGTGGTGGGAGCAATGGGGGAGACTGGTAGCAAATCTAGCAATTTTATTATAAATGATTTCAAGTTTAAGTAATATATTGGATTATATGTTAGTGAGTATAGGTATGGCATACAATAGGGTGGGCAGTAGGAATGCCTGAACTAGAGAACGTTTAGCTTCAATAGAGAGATTTTTTGTACCTATGTGACATCCCTAGTTTTTGGTGGGTCTTTTTAATAGTCAGTTGAATGTGAGTATCGAATTTTAATTGGTCATAGATAGTTACTCCAAGCAGTTTTGTATGAGATTCAACAGAGATAATTGTGTTATTTAGGGTAGTGACAGTGAAGGTCTTTTGTGTTGTTGTAAAGATTTTGGGAGGAAGAGTAGAAGTTTAGTTTTCTTAATGTTGAGTAGGAGTTGATTACTGGTTAGCCATTGTTCCACTGAGAGGAGTGATTCTTTGGTAGAGGTAGGTGAGATTGTCAGAACAGGTTATAACTGCAGAATCATTGGCGTATTGTATTAAATAGGAGTGAGGGCAGGATGTGTAGAGGTTATTAGTGGAAATGTTAAAAGAAAGGGTCCAAGAATGGAACCCTGAGGAACTCCAGTTTGAACTGGGAAGACTGGGAGGGTGGCATAGAGCCATCTGATGGATTGAAATCTATTGGAAAGGTAGTTGGAAAAACAGTGAAGTACGGATTTGGAGAGTTTAAGGTTAGAAAGTTTAGCTAGAAGAAGTTTGTGGGAGACAGTATCATAGGCTTTATGGAGGTCAAGAAAAAGACAGGAGACTAGCTTGTTGTTGTCATGAGATCTTGCAGTGTTTTGAGTGAAAGAAATGAATGCTGTGGATGTGCTGTGATGGGCCCAAAAACCACGTTGGGTAGGGCCAAAAACCACGTTGGGTAGGGGTTAAGAGGTTTTCCTCTATAAGATGATCAAGGAGCTGCTTATGAATGCATTTTTCCAGTATTTTAGATAGGGGGATAGTATAGCAGTAGGTCTGAAATTAGTGGGGTTGGAAGAGTTGTCACCTTTGTGAAGGGGTGTAATGCCTTGCATTCTGCATATGAGCAGTTTCCATACCAGACAGTGATGTTGTTAGTATGCTTTCGATTGTGGTCCAGTAAAAGGTCAGGAGGATGTGGGGAGGGGACGTTTGCTCTTTGTAGTCTCAGGAGGAAGTGGAGATGTTGTTGGGCTCTTTTTACAAGGCCTGGAGGTGTTTGTTGCGCAGCTTAGATCATCTGAGATGTGCACACCTAGGTGCTTTTTACCCTTTCCACTGTCGTATCACTGATGGTGATGGGTGTGTAGGACCCTTGCTTCCTCCTGCAGCCAACAATGATTTATTTTGTTTTGTCAACATTTAGTGCTAGGTTGTTGTCTGTGCACCATTTGGTGAGTTGGTTCACTTCCTCTCTGTATGCCCCCTCATTGTCATTTCTGATGAGGTCGATCATGGTGGTATCATTGGCAGACTTGATAGTGTGATTTGTCTGATGTTTTGCAGAGTAGTCATAGGTCAGTATTGTGAAGAGAAGTGGACTTAGTGCACAACCTTGTGGGACCCCTGTGTTCAAGTTAATGCATCGTGGGTGGTGCTTGCCAACTTGAAAAGTTTGGGGAGTGTAGGTCAGAACGTCGAGGATCCAGTTGTAGAGTGTATTTTCTATGCCTAGTTGACTTAGTTTAGACAACAGTTGCTGCGGTATTAGTATTAAAGGCTGAGCTGAAGTCTACGAACAGCATATGTACATAGCAATTTTTATCTTCAAGATGGTTCAAGGTTTGATATAGTGCTAAGGATGTAGTGTCCACAGTGGAGTGATTTTTGTCTGTAAGCAAATTGTAAAGGATCAAAAGATGCAGGCAGACAAGATGACATGTGCTCTTTGGCCATCCTTTCAAAGTATTTCATCATCACCAGTATGAGGGTGATGGGTTGGTAGTCATTTAAGGTGACGGGGAATGACTTCTTGAAGCATCTTGGCACACTAGCCTGTCTGAGAGAGTGTGGAAGATGTCAGTGAAGACAGTTGATCTGCCCAGTCCTTACGAAGAAGACCCAGAGTCATGTCAGGACCTGTTGCCTTAGCTGGGGGAACTTTTCTTAGGTTTTTTTCAGACTGCCTTCAGGCTAAGACATAGCGGTGTGATATCCCTGTCCATGTGTAGTTTCTTTGGCAAGTTGTTTGCTCCTCACATCTGCTGAGGAAGGTGTTAAGTTTGTCTACAAAGTCCATATTTATCTACACATTGTTTTGCCGGGGTTTTGTAATCAGTAATACACTTGATGCCCTTCCATAGCTGCCTAGGGTCCTTTTGATCTGAGAAGTGTTTTTGTATCTTTGCCCGTGACCATGTTTTGCTGCTCTTGCTCCCTTGTTCAGGTTGGCCCTGGCGACTTTCAGGGCATCTTTATCTCCAGACTTAAAGACAGCATTACGTGCTCTCAGTAGCTGATAGACTTTGCTAGGGAGACATGGTTTATGGTTTGCCTTTATTACATCCTTCAAGGTGGTCACATCCTCGACACATTTTGATGATGATGATGATATACCATACTACTGTTTCAGTATACTCATCCAGGTTTACATGCTGTTCTGTGGTAGCAGCAGCTTTGAATAGGTTCCAGTCAGTGCATTTGAAGCAGTCTTGCAGGGCTGAGTGTGCTCCTTTTGGCCAGATCCTTACTTGTTTCCTGGAAGGTTTTCTTCTTAGTAGCATGGGGTTGTAGGCTGGGGGATCAGCAAGATAGAATTGTGATCCGAGCTGCGTGGGTGTGGGTGGGGAAGTATTTTCAAAGCTTGCTTGACATTTGCATACACTTGGTCAAATGCATTTGCTCCCCTTGTGGCAAAGTTCACATATTGATAGTAGTGTGGTAGTATTGTTTTCAGCTTGGTCTGGTTAAAATCTCCTGCCATAATATTCACACACTCAGGGATTTTGTTTTGTAGTTCACAGGATAGCATGTACAGGCTAGCAAGTGCATTTTTAGGTTTGCACTCTGAGGTTATATAGACTGCTGTGATGTAAATGGCTGCATATTCCGTAGGCAGAAAGAATGGATGACATTTAAGTGTAAGGTACTGAATGTCTGCTGGGCAATGGCTGAAGGCATTCTCATTGTTATTACACCAGCAGATGTTTACATACACGCAAACTCCCCACCTCTGGTTTTGCCGCTGATGTCCTGTATCCTGTCGGCTCTGAATAAGGTGTAATCCTGTATTTCCACAGCATAGATATTTGAATTTAGTCAAGTCTTTGTAAAAGTGATTAGCTGTTTCTCATCTTGCAATTTGTGTTTAAGTCCAACCTGATGTACTCCATTTTGCAGTCCAGCGATTGAACATTTGCCAGCATGAAAGATTTTGCATTAAAGATTTGCAAGTAGAATGTGTAATAAAAAAAGAAACGGGAACAGCATTTTAATTCTCTCTTTGGGTACTGTGTTGCAGTACTCTGAAACAGCTCTGAATTCAGGTTTTGGGATTGATGAGAATGGAACAGAAATGGAGAGTTAGCTCTGTGGCTTGGGACATTATAATCTGGCACAGATGTAGGCAGAAACCACTCTTGTGGGGATCAGAGTTTTCTGTCACAAAACAAATCTGTGCCTGTGTTGAAGTCTGGCGATCCATGCATTTTGAGTAGTTACATTTCATGTAATTGCATTTGTTCTTTATAGTATACTGTGTCAGGTAGTCATTTCTAGGTTAAGTAACTGAGACATTTTACAAATAATTAAACTTGTTTTAATTTGACATCCTGCAGTCTTGCTTGAATTATGTACCCAGCTGTTTTAAATATTTTCTTTTATGTGTTTTCATACAGTAAAAATACCAGACAGAAAAGGTTGGAAAACATTGTGGAAGATAAGGAGCTTAGGTCTCTGGCATCAGTAAGTATTTTACGTAACTATAGCACTATCAGCTGAAAGAAGTTCCTGGTGATATTTATTTTATTCACTTGTAATTCAGTTATACCATTGAAATTCAGAGATTTAAATGGGCAGTGGTAACTTGTCCAGTATCCCAAGATCAGTGGTAACCTTCATTAAGACCAGCATGATCCCATGGGGGGATCAGTTATAGGCGTTACATGTCAGTTATTAATCATCAGGTCATATACTTGAATGGTCAGACTGCAAGACCTTTGTATTATAGCGCACTACTGAAATGTCGGGACTTGCAGTGCAGAGTCCTGATGTTCCAAAAAAAAAAAAGACCAAAAAATGCAGAAGAATGAATATCGAACATGGAGTTAATCCCCCCCACCCCACCCCAAACTTATTTATTACAACTCCAAGATTTCCATACTTCATAGAAAAGGGAATATTCAGAGAAGTGGCAGTCTTGGACTTGGTATGCATAAGTCCAGATTTTTGGCCATTCGGTCTTCATATTGTGAGACTCTGCATTTTCACCCTGATAGTGCATTACCTCAGAAGGTAACTGATAGAGAGCAAATGATAAAAATAATCATTTTTAAACATTTCGATTACAGTAAATGGGTTCCCTAAATTATCAGTAGTCTAACAAAGCTAATTCAGGAATTTTGTCAGGTAAGTGTCTGTTCTTCAACTCGTTCTGCCGTAGTTTCATTACATTCTATCATGACCATATACTAAGAGTTACCCTTTTTCAAAAATCCAGTTCCAAAGAAGTGTAACATGAAAACCCTGCAAAAAAAAAAAAAAGACACAATTTTTTTGCAGGGTGTATTCCCAACGTGAAGCGCTTGGCTAACCACATCCCTTAAGTTATAGATACCAACTTCATGGTCAGACTACTGTGAAGAGAAAGGAGAAAATCCCTTGAAAGTGCATACATAGCTGGCTTGCACAATATAATGCATTGAGGTTGCATGAACTGTGACATTTAACTTTCAAGTAAAATGACTGATGATCCAGCAACCTTCAGTGAAGGGTAAGTATGCCTATACTGCCTTTGTGTATTTTACAGGCCCTTGTTAAAGTGGTTTAATGGAGTGGAATAAGGCATACAGTTGTAGTGCTGTGTTCTGTGTCTGTATGCTGAGATCTATAACTTGCATCATTTATGGCTCTTGCAGCCGGTATTCCAGAAGTAATCTATGCTGGTATATTTTATTTGCAGCTCAGTCAAATTCTTAAGGGGTCATTAAGTTGGGCTACATTCGTGCTTGCATCAAGCTTGTACATTGTGCTGTAGAAGGAGTGGCCCTTGTATGTCCCTTCTGTTCTTCTTTCGGAGGTTTCTTTCTGTGGCATACTGGCTCACTTTAGCAAGTCATTAAGATTGCCATTTATTTTTTTCTTCATTTAAACAAATTAGAAATAAATTTTCTTAATATTTTCGTGTCCTTTAAAAAAGGTGTTTGGACTGTCATTTCTCACATCTAATCTGCTCATTTTTCTGCTGTTTGCCATTGTACATTCATTGTTAGGTAAAAGAAAAGTCTGTTAGACTGTCTCAGAGCTTTTTAACTCTTCTGTGCTGCATTTATTGATTTGGTTGAATTTGTCACTGTTTTTCAGCCTGCACTTGTTAAAGAAATACCATCTGTTTGTTACTGTACTGCTCTTAGTTTGTTTTAACAGTATTCTAATAGTGCCTAACCTCCTCTGGTACTGCAAAAGCTATTCTGAGTTTGCAAAAGTTCTCCTGAGTCTGCCAAAATATTTCTAAGATGTTCTTCATCTCACATTGCTGCAGTCCTTACACTTGGGTAGTCCGCTGTCCTCGGTCGGCCCGAATATCAAAGTATTAGGCTGACGTCAGTCAAGGCGCTTAAGACTGACATCAGGACGTCAGGGTACAAATGCGCATGACCGACGTCATATCCTCAGTCTTTTTTGCCGCATGGTCCGATGCAGAAGCAGCGCTTAAGTGCCGTTCGGCTCTGAAATTTTTCAATTCGGAGTTTCAGACCGAGTCAAAGTTGGCTAAGTACCCGTTGGGAATATTTTAGCTTTTCTTGCCTCAGTGGTTTACCGGATGTCAGAAAAAGTGAATAACTGTATTTCTTGTGGGAAGCAGATACCGCATAGGGACTATCATACTTTTGTGTATTCCTTGTTTGGGGCCTGAGCACGACGTTGTTGGGTGTCGCTTTTGTGCTAGGTTCAATAAGCGCACTATTGCGAAGGTTAGATTGTGCCAGGTTGGTCTTCGAAGCGGTGCAATTACAATATGCCGCCGGATGCTCCGGACGCTTCTTCAAGAAGCGCAAAGACAAAGCAGCTAAACCCAGGCAAGAAGAGTCGTCCGTACCAGACGCCGGTTCTTTAGAGGCGTCAGTGGAACCGGTGGTTCCACCGGAGGCTTCTCTGGAGTCCCAGGGGGAGACTTTGATATTGCAGGATGTGGCCTCTCAGGAGGCAGGTCAGGCTGAAGGGGCTTTTCAAGTTACTGTACTCCCCTCCCTTCCTAGGGTGGTTAGGCCCTCTCCTTCTGTTTCCAAGGCTTCTCCCAGAGGCAGGCCAGGTTTAGCTTCTGTTGGTGTCACTCCTAGTTCTACAGGATCTGTGCCCAAGAAGCACATGCTTAAAATGGCAGAATATTTAATTACTTTAATTAGAGGTTCTTTGCCCCCTCCTGATAAGAGGCCTAGGGTGGAACCAGAGTTGGGGAGTTTTGAGCAGGCTTCGGATGTTTCAGAGTCTTCGGCTGAAGACTTGCAGGAGTACTCTCCTTATTCTGATTCTGATGCAGATGATTCGACTCCTTCTGCTTCTCCTCCAGAGGATTTTTCTTTTTCAGAGACTCTTCATTCCATGAGGGAACATTTTAAGTGGGAAGGTCAGGACTTCTCTGATTCCAGGAAAAGGCTTAGGAATTTTGCTTTACCCCAGCATAGGCCTTTGGCTGTACCACCTGTTCTGGATGTTGTGGAAGATGTGTTTGCAGAGGCTTCACTTAATCCTGATTCTTTGCCTCCTGCTCCTGTTAAACCGGATAGGTATTACAGGGTGCCTGAAGCTCATAAATATCTTTATAAGAGTCCTAGGGCGGACCCAGAAACTGTTAGTCAGGGACCTAAGGGTGTCAAGGCCTCTGTTGTAAAAATCCGTTCCTCCAGATAAAGAGGCCAGAGCTTTGGATAGATTGGGAAAGAAAGTCTATACTTCTTCCACCTTAGCTATGAGGGCTTTGAATTGCCAGTTTCACATGTTGAAATATCAAAACTATCTTCTTACTCAATTGAAGTCTAAAGTAGATGCTCTGGCGGAAGGCATTGAGTGTAAAGAATTACAAGATTTGGTACATGTCTCTGAACAGGTGGGTAAGCATTCTTTACAATGTGGTTTTGATGCTGTACAGGCCTCGTCTAGGGTGGCTGCCACTGGGTCAGTTCTTCGCAGGCACGGCTGGCTGAGGGATCAGAATTTATCTGACCATGTTAAGACAAGGATTTTGGATGCTCCTTTACAGTCTGATTTGTTGTTTGGTTCTCCTGTGGAGTCAGTCTTGAAGAAAATGGAAGACAAGGCTACGTCTATGCAGGCTGTTAAAGATTTTTTGCAAGTTCAGCCTCCGAAGTTTAGTAGGAATTGGCCTGCTAAGGGGTGGACGTATTCTTCTTATGATTCACAGTCTAGGGGTAGATCTAGACGTGGTAGGGGCAGAGCTCAGAGCTCCTTCAGACCTAGAACAGGGAGTTCACCTGCTCACTCTTCGGGTGAGGGCAGGGGCCAGTCCTTTCGTAAACAGGCCCAATGACCTACCTTTTCAGCTGCCAGATCCTTCTTGCCTGGCAGCACCTTTGGGAGGAAGGTTGGCACTCTTCAAGGAAAATTGGAGTTTGATTACCCAAGACAGATGGGTATTGGATATCATACACCAAGGTTACAGGTTTTATTTCCATACCTTGCCTCCTTTCAAAGGCATGCCGGACGTTCCTCCTCAGCAAAGACTAGAGGCTCACAAACAAATTTCTCTGCTGCTTCAGATAGGGGCCATACAACCGGTCCCTCTGCCAGAAGTGGACCTAGGATTTTATTCTCGCCTGTTCCTAGTACCAAAGAAGGGGAACACGTGGAGACCAATTTTGGATTTATCTATCCTCAACACTTATCTGGACATTCCCAAGTTCAAAATGTTGACGTTACAACAGCTTTTACCTCTGCTGGGCAAAGATCACTGGATGGTGACTCTGGATCTCAAGGAGGCTTACCTTCATGTTCCTATCAGGCTAAGTTGCAGGAAGTATCTATGCTGGCTGGGACTTCTCATTATCAGTTCTCTGCATTGCCCTTTGGCTTATCTACTGCGCCCAGAGTGTTCACGAAGGTTCTGGCTCCAGTGATAGCTTTCTTCAGGCTAAGAGGAATACAGATTTATCCTTATTTGGACGATTGCCTGATTCTGGCCCAAGGAAAGGACGAACTTCTTCATTATTTACAATATGTGATAGCAGTGCTAAGATGCCTGGGGTATTCTGTGAACGAAATAAAGTCCAGTCTAGTACCCTCTCAGGACATGTGCTTTCTGGGTGTGAGACTGAATACAGCATCCCAGATGGCCTTTTGACCCCGGACAAACAAAAGAATCTTTCTCTTTACTTCCATCAATTGTCTCATCAGTCCAGGCTGACTGCAAGGACAGTCCTTCAAGCCTTGGGGTTCATGGCATCTTGTATTCTGGTGCTTCCCAATGCCAAACTGCATATGAGGAAGCTACAATGGTATCTCAAAAATGTATGGACACAGCACTGCCAAGATATGGACACTGTCATTCAGATAATACCTTGCATTCAAAAGGAATTTTTGTGGTGGGCTCAGGAATGTCACCTAAACAAGGGACTCTCTGTGACCCGGCCAGAGGCGAGTCGGATTCTAACGACAGATGCCTCAGACAAAGCTTGGGGAGCTCATCTAAATGGAAAGTGGGTACAAGACACGTGGCCTGCCAGACTTCAACATCTACATATCAACTTGAAGGAGATGTTAGCAGTCCAATTTGCATTAATAGCTTTCAAGGATTTACTTCTTCCAGGGCAGGTGTTGGTTCTAACAGACAACACAACTGTCATGTGGTACATCAACAAGCAAGGGGAACACATTCTTATCCTCTATGCAGACAAGCAATGATTTTGTGGGAGACTGCTCTCAGTTTACAGCTAAATCTTCAGGCAAGGTTTCTGCCGAGCACAGAACTCCTTAGCAGATGTGTTGAGCAGACAAATTATGGATCCCCACGAGTGGAAATTGGATCCTCATGTATTTCAGAAATTGACAGTGTTATGGGGAACTCCAGACATAGATCTGTTCGCTTCTCCACTAAACTACCAGCTGCCAAAGTTTTGCACAAAAAGGTTTCATCCCACAGCTTGGAAAGTGGATGCTCTTTCATTCAATTGGAGCAATCTTCATGTGTATGCCTTTCCACCTCTGCCTCTCCTCCCAAAGGTACTCCTGAAGGTCAGACAGGACAAGCCAAAGATGATTTTAATAGCTCCAGATTGGCCTCGACAACACTGGTACCCATTACTGAGAAGCCTGGTACGGGAGCCTCCATGGCCTTTACCTTCGATTCCACACCTGCTGTCTCAGGAGAACAGTCATTTACTCAATGTCAAACTTCACTCTCTTCACCTAACAGCCTGGCATATTCTGTTTTGAACCCTGGAGGGTCTCAGCTTCCACAGCAAGTTTTGAATGTTATTTTGGAGGCCAGAAGGCCTAGTACAAGGAAAGTGTACGCAGATAAATGGAAGAGATTTTTATTTTGGAGTACAGCAAAGGAATTTGATGTTTCTGAGCCTAATTTAAGTGTGGCTCTTCAATATCTTACTGAGTTACTGGACAAAGGTTTGTCCTTCTCTTCTATTAAGGTTCATGCTGCAGCAATTTCTGCTCACTATGACTGTGACCCACCATTGTTTTCTCATCCTTTGTTTAAGCAATTCCTTAGAGGGGCAAAGAATATAAGACCCCCATGAGAGCTCCTACTCCTGCTTGGGATCTCAATTTTGTGTTGGAGAAACTCACTCTACAACCTTTTGAGCCTGCAGCTACTGCCGAGTTGAAATATTTATCATGGAAGACTGCTTTTTTGTTGGCCATGACCTCTGCAAGAAGGGTTTCTGAATTACAGGCCCTTATGGCGGTTGAGCCTTTCTTAATTTTCCGTAAGGATAGGGTATCTTTAATCCTTCCTTTATGCCTAAAGTGGTTTCTAGTGTGGCTTTAAACCAAACTATTCATTTGCCTACTTTTATGCAAACCCCCAAAATAAAGGGGAAAAGATTTTGCACACTTTGGATGTACACAGGCAGTTGCGATATTATTTGAGCAGAACTAAAGGGTTCAGGCAGTCTCAGCAGTTATTTGTTTCATTTGCTTTGGGTTCTCAGGGCAAGCCTGTGTCAAAACAAACTATTTCTAAGTGGATTGGGTTTTGTATTGCTTTCTGTTATTCCCATCATGGTAAGGAGATTCCAGCTGGGATTAGGCCTCATTCCACTAGGGCTACTGCCACTTCTACAGCTTTTTAAGGGGTGGCAACTAAAGATATTTTGGAGGCAGCTACTTGGAGTTCAGTGCATACTTTCTCTAAGCATTATCACCTTCCACTTTACTCTAAATCTAGGGCTGGTTTTGCCACTGCAATTTTACAGGGCATTTTGGCAGCTCCTACTGCTTTATAGTTTTGCCATCCTCCCTTACCTCTGCTTTGGGATTCTACCCAAGTGTAAGGACTGCAGCAATGTGAGATGAAGAACATAGTACAGTTTTGTACCTACCATAAATGTAGATGTTCGAAGATCCACATTGCTGCAGTCCAATTTACTCCCTCCTTCCCTCTGTAGTTAGAGGCGGTTGTGTGGGTTGGGTTGTAAATATTGTGGATATTGTATATATTGTACATATGATTAGTGCAAGGGTGGTTGGTTGGTTTTTGCTGTCTTTTGGTTTTGACCTTTCTTTTTAGGGTCTTCTGACATCTGGGGCAAGAAAAGACTGAGGATATGACGTCGGTCATGCGCATTTGTACCCTGACGTCCTGATGTCAGTCTTAAGTGCCTTGACCGACGTCAGCCTAATACTTTGATATTCGGGCCGACCGAGGACAGCGGACTACCCAAGTGTAAGGACTGCAGCAATGTGGATCTTCGAACATCTACATTTATGGTAGGTACAAAACTGTACTTTTTGCAGAGTTTTTCTGTGTTGTAGTTCTCTTACTTTGTGAACTTTTTTCTGTATTTTGTTGAGCATTTCTCAGGGTTAATGAACTAATTTTCAGGATTCCTGATACTGCAAGAATTCTGACTTTTGTTGTAAAGTATTTGTTACTGCACTTGAGCTCAAAACTAGTTTGTTTTACATTGAGAGTTTTTTTGAACTTTGGTAGGAGCAGAGCTGAATTCGACCTGTCCAAGTTGGAAAATGCTGATGGAAAGTTTCTTGTTCCCCTTGCGTTGTATGTAAGCAAACCTCTCCAGTTTAAAGTCCTCTATTGGAAACACTCTTCATAGCCTCCCACTGTTCACAGCTGCTCGAGCTGCCAGTTTGTGCAGAGGGTAGTACCAATGCAGGTCATCTAACCAGAGCTGCTCAATGTTTGGCAACTTTTGCCAGAGGTCTGAAGAGATTCTGCTAAAATCGAAAAAATAAGTACTTTTTGAGTTTTCCCTGCACTTTGCTGACTGTATTTTATTATTTTGCTGCCTCATTTTGCAGATTTTTCCCTTATTTTTTTCATTTTAAAAAAGCTCTTCTGTTGCCTTAAGTAGCTAGTACATGGCATACACTAGATTCAGATCTGCTGAATCAAGACCGTATTATTACACTTGAGCACTATTCCAGTCATCTTACATTAGGTGGGCCCTGTCTGCATCCTTGTGGCAGAAATATGTAGTCTGAGCCTCATCTGAGTTGGAGATTATTGGAAGAAAGCTCATTGTGTGCTTTCCCATTGGTAGTTTAACTTAAAAGCATTTAACTTCACCCATATTTTAGCCTCACGTTTGCGTGCAGGTGCGCACCACCCAACTGGGTTTAGCAATGCCCTGTAGAGATACAAATGCCTTGAAAGACCATTTTCTCCTAGACATCTATTAGTGAATCCTCCCAAACTTTCCTGCTGCATTGCGGGTAATTCAGTTGCGCACTGAAAGGCATTGCCATAGTTTTCACCCCATCCTTCAATAGAATAACCCCCTTTTTGTTATCCCAGAGCCAAATCTGTCAAGCTAGCCCACTCCAAACTAGAGGTTACTGTAAAAACCTGCCATCATGGACAGTCAGTTTCCAACCATTTCTCCAGCCAGCCTGATTGACATGGGCATCCTGAGGCAATGTAATTGCCTCATATATACTTCACAGCTCCTTACTCCTAAAACAAACAAATCCAATATGTGAGAGATGCAATTACACTGTGAATTTGAAATCATTTCTCTCATGTAACAACAAACCGGACATCAAACAGGTTGTCAGCACAGCACATCACCTCTCACACAGAACAGTGTCACAACACACAAACCCACATATGCAGTGGTACTCAATATTAAAAATCAGAGACCTATCAAGCGTAAACCACTTGCACACACTGAAAAGCAAATAGAATCTCCACACCAGTGTCCCAGCAAACAAAACCGTAAGGCAAAACACCTCAAAACCAAATGTCTTGGTCATAGGTGACTCCATAGTGAGACACACAGATGTCCCCCTCACTAGGCTGGACAAGAAGGTCATGGCCATTTGCATGTCCTGAGCCAGGATCTGTCAAATCACGTACACCCTTGAATCACTCAACAATTACCGTTATGCCTCTGTCATAGTACATGTTGGGGTGAATGACTTGAGACATAGTTCTCTGGAGTTTATAAAGAGAGACATGACTAAGCTCTGAGGTTATGTGTCCTAGGCAGGTATGTCGCTAGCCCTGATGATACTACAACATACACAAAAAATTACTTCAGCAATTTGCTTAACTTCTGGTGTCAGTCCAGGGGGATCCAGTATCTGTCAGCCTGGGAAGACATGGTTGACAAACCATGCTGCTTTGCCAGAGATGGTCTTCACCTGTCTCCTCTAGACTTTCGGATAATGGCAAAGGCGCTTGTCTCCCTGTAGTGCATTTTTAGGCAATGTCAAAACAATGAAATCTTCGATGTAAAATAATCCACTTGAAAAAAATTCATGGTTATGCTGCTTAATGCTAGGAGCCTAAACAGGACACTGCTCTCCCTAGATATTGGAAGATGTTGACATCTGTGCAGTCACTGAGACATGCTTCAAGGCCACAGAGAGCACCCCGACTGTGCAAGGCTACAATACCTTCTGCACATTTAGATCCCAAAATGATCCCAAAATGATCATGAAAGAACCAAATGTGGTGGTGGTGGTGGTGTATCTATCTTCATTGAAGGCAAATTCACCTAGAGATTGGTTAAACAGTATGACTCTCTTGAGCTATTCCAGGTCTAGCTAACTATAGGTAAAACACCCTACCACATCATTGCTAGCTACAGGTCCTCCACCATGAACCAAGAGAAGCACCCCACCCACCTGGACTGAATAGAGTCACTCACTATACAGCCAAACACTTTGGTCATGGAAGATTTCCGCTTTCCTTCCATCGATCAGGCAACATGCACTAGCACAAACATGCTCATGCACTAGCACAAACATGCTCACCCTGAGGTTCCTGGACTTTATTAATACGAATACCCTGGAACAGCGAGTCTGCACCCCCACAAGGTGTTCAAATATCCTAGACTTAGTACTCACCAACATGAGGGGGTCACTGCACTACCCTCTGTGTGTTCCCCTGCCTGGAAAGATCAGATCATAAATATGTTTCGTTCCAAGTAACGATCAGACCGGACACCTCTACAGGAGCAAAAAAAAAAGGAAAAATTTCTCCATAGCATATTACAGTCTACTAGGCAGTGGTATAAAAAGATCTGAAGTAGGAACTTCATTTGTCAGTAACCTTTGGGATACGGATCCGATCTCGGATCCGAGCCGGCAACTTTTACCACAGCATAGATCCAAGTTCCTAGCTCCTCCCTTTACCCATAATCCCCTGCCAACCCTAACTGACCTCAGATCTAGTTTGCCGCGCTTCAAGCCAACAAGCTGGATTTTGAGCTCCTGGCATTTGGAAGTTTTTTTTGTGAAAAAAAGCTAAGAATTTTTGTATTTTCTTGTGTGATTGAGTGAGTTTGTGTAGGTTCCCTCTTAAATATCTATTTTTGTTAAATTTTTTTTTTCCTCGCTGTTTCGTAGTGTGTGTTTGTGGTGTGTTAGGGGCCTAGTGAGTGTGGTTTACGTTCGATATGTCGGAGGCCCCTAAAGCCATCTTTTCAAAATGTACCGAGTGTGGCCATAAGCTCTCACCGGCAGATGGCCACACCCGGTGCGTTAGGTGCCTTGGGGTTGAACATCTTTCTTGGGGATGCACGATTTGTGCAACGTTCAACCCCAGGGCACTTAAGGACCGGAGATCGAAGCTGATTCTGGCGGGCCTTTTGCCACCGGACTCGGCTCCGACCTCCGGTTCTTAGGTGGCCGCTACCCAGTCCTCGGTAGCGACAACCCCTGCCTCCCTTCCTCCGGTCGGGACTCAACCTCCCGTTTTGGCTCCGGAGGATAGGGAGGCCAGAAAAAACAAAAGGAAGGAGAAGCACCATAAGCGGTGGGCCGAGGACTCTTCCTCGGCCCCGCCCGCCAAGCGGGCTTCTCCATCCAGGGTTTCTGGATCGCCTCCTCCTCGGCTCCGGTCCCCTTGTTTTTCCCTGGGCCCTGGGGAGGAGGCAACCCGGTCCCCATCGAGATCATCGAGGCGTCACTCTAGGTCTGCCTCGGTGGCCTCTTCGAGGTCTACATTTAGTATGTCAGATGCAGACATGGACCGGATGATGAGGAGGTTCATCCAGGCTCAGCTGCAGATGGGAGTGCTCTTGCCCCCCCCCTCCGGGGGCGGGGAGCTCAACCCCTTTTTTTGCCCCAATCGCTCCTTCTCCATCCCGCTTCCCGGGTTCGGAGCACTCGGAGCCGAGTTGCGTCAGATCCGGGGGTGTGTCGGAGCAGACAGTACTAGTTACTTCGGCTCTGACTAGTCCCTCGAGTTTGTCGGATCCGACCTCTCGGAGCCGTGGGCGGAGCTTCGGATCCGAGGGACTTTGTGACTTCGGCTCCGTCCTGGTCGGAGCACACGGGTCCTTCGGATCCGAGGGTCTCAGCCCCGGATCCGGTCCCCGCTTCGGATCCGAGTGGGAGCCGACTCTCTGAGCCTATTGAGAGTAGCTCCCCCTCGGCTTTCACGGTGGTGGAAAGGGCACTGTTGAGTGTATCCGGACCCCCGGTCCTGGCTTCGGCTCCTCCCTGCACTCCCTCTTAGCTGGTCCGGGCTCCCATCACCCGGCCTTCGGGACAGCCTGCTTCGACGTCTCTGGACGTTCCTGCGGAATGTGATATTGCTGGTGAGTCTTCCTCGGACAGCCCCCCCAAAGAGGTCCCTCACAAAGCCAAGTGTAAGAGGAGGCACATGGACTCCCCTGAGTCTCTTACCGAAGATACAGACTTAGATGAAGGGGAAGGCTCCCCAAGGTCACCCCTCGAGGATGTCTGCTTTGGAGACATCATGGAGATGATCAGGATCGGGGGGGGGGATGGTCTGCCCCCAAGGCTTCCTCCGATGAGTCCGTATTCCTAGAGGCATTCGAAGCAGGGCCATCTACCTCTTGGGTGTCCCCTCCCCCCGATCCCCTGGTGGACCTTATTGCCACCAGGGCTTGGAAGGAGCTGGACACTGTGGAGCCTATCCCCAAGCGCCCGGACAGGATCCTGAGTCCCCCTGCTGAGAGAACCCACTGGAGCAGAGGTCCCCCTGTGGATGCCATGTTGGTGGCGGCGGCCACCAAGAGAGAGGCTCAGGAGAGCTCTGCGGTCCACCCTCCGAGTAAGGACTCTCGAACGATGGACCGCCTGGGGAAGCGGGTCTTTAGTTCAGCAACCTTCTCCATGAGAGCACTGAACTATATGGCACACGTCATCCGGATGCAGCGGGATCTAATAAAAGAATACGCTGCATCCCCCCCAGAGTCCATGTTGGAAGGAGACAAGCATCTGTACTCCTCCTGAATGTCTACTCTACACTCAGTTTCTAATACCTCTATGCGGCTCTTGTCACACGCCACTGAAGGAGCCGCTAGAGCTGGCAGAGCCGGCCTGGTAATCAGGCGTCAGGCCTGGCTCCGACACTGTGACTTCTCGGAACCCTTTAAGGCGTCTTTCGCGAATGCCCCCTTTGATGGTTCTGCACTTTTTGGCAAAACCGTTCGCGACACCTTAGTCCAGAGCGAGAAAGATGGGAAGACGTTGTCTGCCATTGGAGTCTGCTTCTCTGCTCCCCAGAGGTCCTTTTCTAAGAACCAAAAGGGTCAGAAGAAGATGTGGTTCCGAAAATCGCATCAGTCCCAGTCTGCTCCGGACAACCAGTCCTGTCGTAGCAGAGGAGGACAGGGAGGATGCCGCCCAAGAGGCAGAGGGGGTCCCAGAAACTTTGGGTCCAGAGAACCCTTCTCTGAGAGGCCCACACAGAACCCCTGAGGGGTTGCCCGGCTGCTCCACTCTGGAGGCAGTCGGGGGGGCGTCTTTCGAAGCACCTAGCAATGTGGGAGTCCATAACAGATCGCTGGGTGCTTCGCATCATATCCAGAGGTTACCAAATTCCCTTTATTGTAACCCCCAAAATCAGAAGCCTCCCCGACGTACCACCCAATCAGAGTGTGGCAGCTGCTACAGAAATTCGGCAGCTTTTACAAAAAAGAGCCATCCAACCCGTCCCCCCAGATCAGTTCGGATCGGGGTTTTACTCCAGGTTCTTTCTGGTGCCAAAAAAGACTGGGGACTTGAGACCCATTCTCGATCTCTCTCTCCTGAACTTGGCAGTACCCAAAGAAAAGTTCCGAATGGTCACCTTACAATCTTTTCTCCTCCTATTACGGGAGAACGATTGGATGTGCTCGATAGACCTCAAGGATGCGTACTACCACATTCTAGTGGACAGACGCTCCAGGAGGTTCCTCCGCTTCCGGCTGGGAGCCAGTCATTTCCATTTCAGGGCCCTTCCCTTCGGTCTCACCTCAGCCCCCAGGGTGTTCACCAAAGTCTTGGCGGTCATAGCGGCCCACCTGAGGCTTCAGGGAATTCAGGTCTTTCCGTACCTGGAAGACTGTCTCCTCATCGCCCCAACAACGCATCTGCTCTGTTCAGGCAGGGATTACTTCCTTGACCTTGCTCCACATCTAGGGTTAACTATCTGCATGACCAAATCTTCTCTAGTCCCCTCACAGGTGATAGATTTTATAGGGGCCAGATTAGATTCCAGGATAATGCTTGCCTTCTTAACTCCCGATCGGCTTCAGAACATGAGGTTGCATGTCAAGGCCATTCTCATTCTTTCTGCTCCACCTGTGGAATTGATCCTGAGGGCTCTAGGGTCCATGGCGGCAGCTATTCCTCTACTACCCCTAGCCCGCCTAAATACGAGGGTACTGCAATGGACCCTCCAAGTACAATGGTTCCTGTCTTGCAACTCCCTGTCTCATCCTATTCCCCTAAGCAGGGCTTGCAGAACGTCGCTCATGTGGTGGCTCCGGTCCCCGAGTCTCCACGTGGGATGACCATTTTCGATGCCTTCCCCCATCGCCACAGTGACCACGGACGCCTCTCGCCTGGGGTGGGGGGGGGGCACTATTCAGGCAGAACGGTCCAAGGCATGTGGAGCGACATAGAGACCTCCTTGCATATCAGTGTCCTAGAGATGAGAGCGGTGCTTTTGACGTTGCAGGCACTTCACAGCCTTCTACCGATTGGGACAATTGCAGTACAGACGGACAACATGTCAGTTGTCTGGTACATCAACACACAGGGGGGAACCAGGTCTTATCCCCTTTGTCGCGAGGCCATGAGAGTGTGGGAATGGGCGATTTCCACCAACCGCTTTCTTATTGCAACGCACATTCCGGGACGGTCCAACATCCTAGCAGACAGGCTCAGTCGTTCGATCCTGACTCCGTACGAATGGTCTCTCAATCCCCTAGTAGCAAAACAAATATTTGCCCTATGGGGGCAACCCTGTTGCGATCTTTTTGCCTCTCCTTCCAATACCAAATGCAATAGTTACTTCGCTCTAATTCCCCCTCAAGGGGAGTCCCCGAGAGACTCTCTAGTACATGTTTGGCCTCCCGGTCTCCTTTACGCTTACCCTCTGTTGCCCATGATGCTGAAACTCCTACAGAAATCCAGTCGGCTGGGGAGCAAAATGATCCTCATTGCCCCATTCTGGCCTCGTCAAACAAGGTTCCCGTACCTGTGGTCTCACCTAATTCATCCACCATGGATTCTGGATCCACTCCTGGATCTCATTACCCACCCTCTGGGTCTCCAGGCCCCCAACCTGGTCAACCTCAAGCTGACGGCTTGGTTGCTCCAGTTCCACTCCTGATTAGGACTCCCGGAATCTCCTCACCAGTCAAAGCCATCATAGTAGCAGCACATAAACCTTCCACCAGAAGAGTCTACCGAAGCAAGTGGAAACGTTTTTCAATCTGGGCGGAACACCATCACTTAGATCCTTTCACGGCGCCTCTCACGTCGGTTTTGGAGTTCTTCACTACCCTTTTTCATCAAGGAGGCTAGCTGCTCTACAGTCAAGGTACAACTGACAGCGATTTCGCATTATCATGTAGGGCATGAATCAGGCCCTCTGATGACTGCTAAGCTTTGTAAAGCTTTCCTCAAGGGTACTTTCCTTCTCAGACCTCCAGTCAGGGAGGTAGTACCCCCATGGGATTTGTCTTTGTTTCTCCAAGCCTTGACTAGCCCCCTTTGAGCGCCGCGCCACGGTTGATCTTAAATATCTCTCTTGGAAAACGGCCTTCTTAGTGGCCATTACTTCAGCTAAAAGGGTTTCTGATATTCAGGCTCTGTGTTAAGCCGCCTTATTTATCCTTCCATCCAGATAGAGTTTACCTCAGGATCAATCCGTCCTTTCTGCCTAAGGTGTCTTCAGAAGCTAATATTAATCAATCCATTAATCTTCCCGTGTTCTTTCCCCATTACCAGAACAAAGGAGAATATAAACTGCATTCCTTGGATGTGCACAGACAATTACGTTTTTATACTCCTCGAACTGCTGGTCATAGGCAATCTGACCAGTTGTTTGTCTCCTTTGCCAAAACAAGTTTAGGCAAGTCAATTTCTAAAGTTACACTATCACGGTGGATAGCTAATTGTATCCTCTTAGCATACCAAAGTTCGGGAAGGCCTGCACCTCAAGGGGTTCAAGCTCATTCTACTAGGGCCGTCGCTGCTTCGGAGGCTTTTAAATCTAGGGTTCCCTTAGATGATATTTGTTCCGCAGCCACTTGGGCCTCATCTCATACCTTTATCACCCATTACAAACTGGATGTTGTTTCCAGAGGTAGGGCGTCCTTTGGCTCTGCAGTGCTCCGGAATGTTCTTCCATAAAGGCCACCCAGGATTCAGGTAGCTGGGGACTCTGTCCCAAAGGTTGCTGACAAATGAAGTTCCTACTTCAGATTTAGAAGTTATGTACTCACCGTAACGATGTTCTTCGTTCCACATTGCTGCAGTCCTTACTATTGGGTAGTCCGCTGTCCAGTCGGCCCGAATACCAGAGTATATGGCTGACGTCGGTCAGGGCGCATTAGACTGACGTCAGTACGTCAGGGTACTAATGCGCATGACCGACGTCATATCCTCAGTCTTTTTTGCCGCATGGTCCGATGCAGAAGCAGTTTTGCGAGTGCAGGTTGGCGTTCTGAAATATTTCCGAAACCGGAGTTTCAGACCGAATCAGAGTTGGCTAAGTACCCGTTGGGAACATTTTGGTTTTTCTTGCCTCAGTATTTAACCAGATGTCAGAAAAGTGAATAACTGTATTTCTTGTGGGAAACAGATACCTCATAGGGATTACCATACTTTGTGTATACCTTGTTTAGGGCCTGAGCACGACGTTGTTGGATGCCGCTCTTGTGCTAGGTTTAACAAACGCACTATTAAGAGAAGGTTAGACTGTGCCAGGTTAGTGTTTGGGAAGCGTTGCAATTATAAAATGCCGCCGGATGCTCCGGCCGCTTCGCCCAAGAAGCGCAAGGACAAAACAGCAAAGCCTAGGGTTGATGAACCGCAGTCCCGGACGTCGGTTCTTTAGAAGGCTCAGTGGAGCCAGAGGTTTTGCCAGGAGTTTCTTTGGAGTCTCAGGCAGAGACTTTACTGTTACAGGATGTGCCTTCTCAGGAGGTAGGCCAGGCTGAGGGGCTTCTCAGGTAACTGTTCTTCCCTCTCTTCCCAAGGTAGTTAGAGCCTCTCCTTCTGTTTCCAAAACTTCTTTGAGAGGTAGGCCAAGTTTAGCTTCTGTGGGGGCTTCTCCTAGCACTTCAGGTTCTGTGCCTAAGAAACATATGCTTAAAATGGCAGAAGATTTGATTACTATGATTAGAGGTTCTATGCCCTCCTGATAAGAGGCCTAGGGTGGAACCTGAGTTTGAGAGTTTTGAACAGTGTTCAGAGGCTTCTGACACTTCTGGCGGAAGATTTGCAGGAGTATCCTCCTTATTCTGATTCTGATGTGGATGATTCCACTCCTACAGCTTCTCCTCCTGAGGATTTCTCATTTTCAGAGACTCTGCATTCCATGAGGGAGCACTTTAAATGGGAAGGCCAGGATTACTCTGATTCCAGGAAAAGGCTTAGGGAATTCTTGTTTTACCCCAGCATAGGCCCTTAGCTATACCTCCTGTGTTGAATGTGGTGGAAGATGTTTTGCAGAGGCTTCCCTGAACCCTGATTCTTTGCCTCCTGCTCCTGTTAAACCTGATAGGTACTATAGGGTGCCTGAAGCTCATAAGTATCTTTTAAGAGCCCTAGGGCAGACCCGAAACTGTTTCTCAGGGACCTAAAGGTGTTAAGGCCTCTGTGGTTAAAAACCCTGTTCCCACTGATAAAGAGGCAAGGGCTTTGGATAGATGGGGAAAGAAAGTGTATACTTCTTCCACTTTAGCCATGAGGGCGTTGAATTGTCAGTTTCACATGCTAAAATATCAAAATTATCTCCTTTCACAACTGAAATCTAAGGTGGATGCTTTGGCGGAAGGTATTGAGTGTAAAGAGTTGCTAGATTTAGTTCATGTGTCTGAACAAGTGGGTAAGCATTCTTTGCAATGTCGTTTTGATGCTGTACAGGCCTCCTCGAGGGTGGCTGCCACTAGTTCTGTTCTTCGCAGGCATGCCTGGCTGAGGGATCAGAATTTAGCTGATCATGTTAAGACAAGGATTTTAGATGCTCCTTTACAGTCTGATGTCTTGTTTGGTTCGCCTGTGGAAGCAGTTTTAAAGAAAATGGAGGACAAAGCTAAGTCTATGCAAACTGTTAAAGATTTTTTGCAGGTGCAGCCACCGAAGTTTAGTAGAAATTGGCCTGCTAAGGGATGGATATATCCTGCTTATGATTCCCAGTCTAGGGGTAGGTCTAGACGTGGTAGGGGCAGAGCTCAAGGTTCTTTTAGGCCTAGAACAGGGAGTTCACCTGCTCAGACTTCTGGTGAGGGCAGGGGTCAGTCCTTTCGTAAACAGACCCAATGACCTGCCTTTTCAGCTGTCAGTAGATTCTCGTCTGGCAGCTCCTTTGGGAGGAAGACTGTCTCTTTTCAAAGAAAATTGGGATTTAATCACTCAAGACAGATGGGTGTTGGATATCATTCACCACGGTTACAGGTTTTATTTCCATACATTGCCCCCTTTCAAAGGCATGCCAGACGTTCCTCCTCCACAAAGGAAAGAGGCTCACAAGCAAATTTCTCTGTTACTCCAAATAAGGGCCATTCAGCCGGTCCCTGTATCAGAAAGGGGCCTAGGATTTTATTCTCGCCTGTTCCTAGTACCAAAGAAGGGGAACACGTGGAGACCAATTTTGGATTTATCTATCCTCAACACTTATCTGGACATTCCAAAGTTCAAGATGTTGACGTTACAACAGCTTTTACCTCTGCTGGGCAAAGATCACTGGATGGTAACTTTAGATCTCAAGGAAGCTTACCTTCATGTGCCTATAAGACTAAGTTGCAGGAAGTATCTGCGTTTTCGAGCTGGAAATTCTCATCATCAGTTCTCTGCATTGCCCTTTGGCTTATCTACTGCGCCCAGAGTATTCACAAAGGTTCTGGCTCCAGTGATAGCTTACTTCAGGCTAAAAGGAATTCAAATCTATCCTTACTTGGACGACTGCCTGATTCTGGCTCAAGAAAAAGAAGACCTTCTACAGCATCTGGAATATGTTATAGCAGTGCTAAGATGCCTAGGGTATTCTGTGAATGAAATAAAGTCCAGTCTAGTACCCTCTCAAGACATGTGCTTTCTGGGTGTGAGACTGAATACAGCAGCCCAGATGGCCTTTTAACCCCGGACAAACAAAAGAGTCTATCCCTTTACTTCCATCAACTATCTCATCAGTCCGTGCTGACTGCAAGGACAGTCCTTCAAGCATTAGGGTTCATGGCATCTTGTATTCTGGTGCTTCCCAATGCCAAACTGCATATGAGGAAGCTGCAATGGTATCTCAAAAATGTATGGACACAGCACTGCCAGGATTTGGACACTGTCATTCAAATAATACCTTGCCTTCAAAAAGAATTCTTGTGGTGGGCTCAGGAATGTCACCTAAACAAGGGACTCTCTGTGACCCGGCCAGAGGCGAGTCAGATTTTAACGACAGATGCCTCGGATATTGCTTGGGAGCTCATCTAAATGGAAAGTGGATACAAGACAAGTGGCCTGCCAGACTACAGCATCTACATATCAACATGAAGGAGATGTTAGCAGTCCAGTTTGCATTAATGGCTTTCAAGGAGTTACTTCTTCCAGGGCAGGTGTTGATTCTAACAGACAACACAACTGTCATGTGGTACATCAACAAACAAGGGGAACACATTCTTATCCTCTATGCAGGCAAGCAATGATTTTATGGGAGACTGCGCTCAGCTTGCAACTAACTCTTCAGGCAAGGTTTCTGCCGGAGCACAGAACTCCTTAGCAGATGTGTTAAGCAGACAAATCATGGATCCCCACGAGTGGAAACTGGATCTTCATGTATTTCAGAAATTGACAGTGTCATGGGGAACTCCAGACATAGATCTGTTCGCTTCTCCACTAAACCACCAGCTGCCAAAGTTTTGCACAAAGGGGTTTCATCACACAGCTTGGAAAGTGGATGCTCTTTCTTTCAGTTGGAAAAATCTTCATGTGTATGCCTTTCCACCTCTGCCTCTTCTTCCAAAGGTGCTCTTAAAGGTCAGACAAGACAAGCCAAGGATGATTTTAATAGCTCCAGATTGGCCTCCGCAACACTGGTACCCACTACTAAGGAGTCTGGTAAGGAAGCCTCCATGGCCTTTACCTTTGATTCCACATCTGTTATCTCAGAAGGACGGTCATCTGCTCAATGTCAAGCTTCACTCACTTCATCTAACAGCCTGGCATATTTTGTGTTGAAACACAGCAGGTCTCAACTTCCTCAACAAGTTTTAAATGTGATTATGGAAGCTAGAAGACCTAGTACAAGGAAAGTGTACGCAGAAAAATGGAAGAGGTTTTAATTTGGAGTACAGCAAAGAATTTGGAGATTTCTGAGCCTAATTTGAATGTGGCTCTTCAATATCTTACTGAGTTATTGGACAAAGGTTTGTCCTTCTCTTCCATTAAGATTCATGCTGCAGCAATTTCAGCTCACTATGATTGTGACCCACCATTGTTTTCGCATCCTTTGTTCAAGCAGTTTCTTAGAGGGGCAAAGAATATAAGAACCCCACGAGAGCTCCTACTCCTGCTTGGGATCTCAATTTTGTGTTGGAAAAACTTACTCTACAACCTTTTGAGCCTGCGGCTACTGCTGAGTTGAAATACTTGTCATGGAAGACTGCTTTTCTGTTGGCTATTACTTCTGCAAGAAGGGTGTCTGAATTGCAGGCCCTTATGGCAGTAGAGCCCTTTTGATTTTCCATAAGGATAGGGTATCATTACGTACTAATCCTTCCTTTATGCCTAAGGTGGTTTCTAGTGTGGCTTTAAACCAAACTATTCATTTGCCTACTTTTTATGCAGACCCCCAAAATAAAGGGGAAAAGATTTTGCACACTTTAGATGTACACAGGCAATTGCGTTATTATTTAAGCAGGACTAAGGATTTTAGGCAGTCTCAGCAGTTGTTTGTTTCTTTTGCTTTGAGTTCGCAGGGCAAGCCTGTGTCAAAACAAACTATTTCTAGGTGGATTGGGTTTTGCATTGCATTTTGTTATTCCCATCATGGCAAGGAGATTCCAGCTGGGATTAGGCCTCATTCCACTAGGGCTACTGCCACTTCAACAGCATTTCTGAGGGGGGTGGCAACTAAGGATATTTTGGAGGCAGCTACTTGGAGTTCAGTGCATACTTTCTCTAAGCATTATCACCTTCCTATCTACTCTAAGTCTAGGGCTGGTTTTGCCACTGCTGTTTTGCAAGGCATGTTGTCAGCTCCTGCTTCTTTATGATTTGCCAGCCTCCCTTACCTCTGCTTTGGGATTCTACCCAATAGTAAGGACTGCAGCAATGTGGAACGAAGAACATAGTACAGTTTTGTACCTACCATAAATGTAGATGTTCGAGGATCCACATTGCTGCAGTCCAATTTACCCTCCCTCCTTCCCCTCTGTGTTTAGGGGTGGTTGTGTAGGTGAGGTTATATGCTGATATTTTTGTATATATTTTTGTATATATTGTACATATTTTTGGTGCAGGTATTTTGGGCCTTGTCTTTTTAGGGTCTTCTGACATCTGGGGCAAGAAAAGACTGAGGATATGACGTCGGTCATGCGCATTAGTACCCTGACGTACTGACGTCAGTCTAATGCGCCCTGACCGACGTCAGCCATATACTCTGGTATTCGGCCGACTGGACAGCGGACTACCCAATAGTAAGGACTGCAGCAATGTGGATCCTCGAACATCTACATTTATGGTAGGTACAAAACTGTACTTTCCATCTGAGTAGGTATCTTCATTTGTCTGCAACCATCCCCCCCTCCTTCCCCCTGACCTTTAGGATCTGTCTTGGATTAGCCCCTTCCGGGGCACCTTTACATTGCTTATATCGGGCAAACTTGATCTGAGGTCAGTTAGGGTTGGCAGGGGATTATGGGTAAAGGGAGGAGCTAGGATCTCGGATCTATGCTGTGGTAAAAGTTGCCGGCTCGGATCCGTATCCCAAAGGTTGCAGACAAATGAAGATACCTACTCAGATGGAACGTTATGGTGAGTACATAACTTCTAATTTTAAATCCTCTGATAACAGTCAACAATGACTCCTATGAAGAGGAGTACACAAATGCCCTGTTTAACCACATGAACAACTGTATAGACTCAGCTGTACCTAACAGGATCAAAACCAGATCCTCCTGAAAAAACGAACCACCCTGGTAGACCTCAAGTATAAATAGGTTATCTAAGAAAAGGAAGAAACTGATTCTAAGAACAAGAGGGAACTTACTCAGCAGGAGAAGAGCAGCTTCCATAGTTTGAATAAGCAAATCAGATATCTTGTAAAGTCCTCTAAAGCTAGTTACGAAGCTAAATTAGCATCCCTAGCTGTAGATCAGAGTGTAAAGTGTGTGTGCTTGTATTTTTAAGAAGCATGCGAGGCTGTACATGCATGTATATAACCCGCACATGTGCACAACCTTAGCGCCATTTTGTAGAAGCAGTTAAGGAGTAAGAATGCATGATCTTAGTCATTAATTATATACGAGTTACATAGTCAACAGTAGTAATGTGTTTGTATATAATAAAGCTGCTTAAACAGAACCCACAAAAATTAATTTATTCGTGTCCTACACGAAAGCGACATGGTGTCAGAACCAGGATGGAAGAGAGAAGAATATTTTGAGCCACGAAATATAAAGACGACAGTGAAGGTAAAATAGAGAGAAAAGTGCACAAAATTAGCCAGAAAGAAGTGAAGGTAATGAGAAATAACATGAACCGTTTACTTGATGCGAAAGACAATAAAGGGGCATTACAAGGGCACAGACCGCATTATCAGGAGAAAGTATGAAAAGTTTAACTAAAGAAAATGTTTAAGGTAAAAGTATTTGATGAAATGATTAACTGTAAAGCAAAATGAGTGTGTGTAAAGCAAAACAAGCGTGTTTAAGGTAAAGTTGGACATGTTTAGAGTGAAACGAGCACAAGAAAAGTGTATTGGGCTTAAAAAGGGCTTAAATGAGCAAAACGATTACAATAAGAAAATAAAGGGCACATTAAGTGAAAATAAAGCAAGGCAACTGCATGTGTTTTGGCAAAGTGCTGTATTTGGGCATAACTATGACTTCATATTGTATCAAGGGCATAACTAAAGTTATTCAAAGTATCTCAGCATGTGTAAAAGTGCTTATTACTCTGCATGTATTTCAAAGAGTTTGTTGTGTGCAAAGTGCAACTACTTCATGTAATCCAGTCAAAGTACAGCTATTTCAAAAAAGTTTCTTGTGCTTCTTGTACTGTAGAGAGTTGCCTATTAAGGTACCGCCATTTTGGGGGCATTTTAGTGTGCTGTATGTAGTTATTCGCAAAGTGCAAGTGCTTTGAGAGGTTATTGAGTCTAAGGCAACAAATGATTGATTTATTCATATTGTGCAGTTACTTGGCATGATGTTCATAATGTTTCACTGTTGCAGTCATTACACTTGGGTTATCCTGCTGGCAGGCTACCCGGAGGTCGGCCCGAGTTCCAAAGTCTAGGTCCGGCGTTGGTTGCTGTTAGCTCTTCCCTGACGCCAGTGCGCCAGGGGTATAAAAGATGCAACCAACGCCATTTTCTCCAGTCTTTCTTGCCGCTCGGTGCCCGAAGCAAAAGCAGTTCACAAGTGCCGGTCGGCCGACTCCTGAGATTTTCGAAATAGAGTTTCAGAACCGAAGTCTTCAATAAAGCTAAGTACCCCGTTGGGGAAACGTTTTCTTGCTCCAGACCGATGTCAGTAAAAGTTAATAATTGTATTTCTTGTGGGAAGCAAATACCTCATAAGGACTTTAACTCTTACTGTATTCCTTACCTAGGCCCTGACCACAACGTTACTAGTTGCCGGTTTTGTGCTCAATTCAACAACCGCACTATTAAACGTCGGTTTGATTTTGCTTTACATTATTTTGGCCAAAGGTTTAATTACATAATGCCGTCGGAACAACCGACGACCGCAAAGACAAAGAAAAGAACAGGCATCCGAGGTCCAAAACCGACGACGAAGCCTCTTCTAGGCCAGTCGCCGGTTCGCCAGTTCTCAGTGAGGCGCTTTCGCAGCCCCTGATACCCGCTACCTCAGAGCCACAGGCTGTATCTGACAGCCACGAGGAGACACAGAGGCCTGTGGAAACTCAAGGTATTGGGCCTATGGAAACTACTCCTTCAGATGGGTCCAGAGCCGCTGAGCAGGCATCAGCTTCTGAGGGTGTTTTCAGACCTTCACAGCTTACTATTAAGCCCACTACAGCAGCTAAGGCAAAGTCAAAAACACCATTAAAGACAAGGAAACAAGTACAGCGTTCTCCTGAACAGTCATCCATGCCAAAGAAACAGATGCTTAAAATGGCCGAAGACCTAATTACTTTAGTCAGGGGTTCCCATCCCCCTCCTGACAAAAGGCCTAGGCAAGACACTGACTATGATTCCTCTGACGAGGTTTCTATTTCCTCTGATTCCACTTCCGATCAGGGATATTCTCTCCATCCCTATGAGGACTCTGATGCAGAAGAGTCTATACCTTCAGCCTCTTCGCCTGAGGATTATTCTTTTGGGGAAACCCTGCACACCATGAGCGAGCATTTCCACTGGGAGAGCCAGGATTATTCCGAATCCAAGAAAAGGCTCAGAGACTTTCTTTTATTGCCTCCGCACAGGCCCCTGGCTATTCCCCCTGTGCTTGATATTGTTGATGATGTTTTCTCTGAATCCAGTCTGTCTCCTGATTCTTTACCCCCTGCACCCGTCAAGCCAGACAGGTACTACAGGGTCCCTGACTCTCATAAATTTCTTTACAAAAACCCTGCTGCAGATCCAGAAACAATTTCTCATGGTCCTAAAGGGGTTAAGGTTTCCACTGCTAAAAATCCTGTCCCCTCAGATAGGGATTCCAAAGCTCTGGAGAGATGGGAGAAAAAAGTTTACACTTCTGCTACTTTACCTGTAAGGGCTTTAAATTGCCAGTTTCACATGCTTAAATATCAACAGTACCTCATGTCCTTGTTAAAGCAGAAAATGGTTTCAAACTCAAAGTCCTGACACTAAGGAAATGCAGGATTTATTGCATGCAGCTGAACAAGTGGGAAAGCATATTCTACAATGTGGTTTTGATTCATTAGAGTCTTCTTGTAGAGCCGCAGTTACAGGCTCTGTTATTCAAAGGCATGCTTGGTTGAAAGAACAAAGTTTACCTGAACATGTTAAAGTAAAATTATTGGTTGCTCCACTACAGCATGATACTTTGTTTGGTGTTAAGGCAGAAGATGTGTTAAAGAAAATGGAGGATAAAGCAAAATCAATGCAGACTGTAAAGGATTTCTTACAGGTTCAACCACCTAGGTTTAGCAGAAACTGGCCTTCAAAAAATTGGTTCTTTCCAGTGTCAGACAGGCACAAAGAGGCAGATACAGATGCCCAAGAGGCAGATCTCAGCCCCAAGGCTCCTACAGACCAAAACGATTGGGTGCTTCAGCCCCCAAAGGAGGAGAAGACAAATCACAACCTTATAGGAAACCGTCCCAATGACTTCCTTCTACAGATGCCAAGCACTTACCTTTTGGCAGCACCCCTAAGGGGAAAGCTAGCACTTTTCTCAAAAAATTGGCACATAATCACCCAGGACAAATGGGTACTGAATATTGTTTCTCAGGGTTACAGGTTCCACTTACACACGCTTCCAAAATCAAGAGGTATGCCGGACCTGCCACAAAGCCAGTGGGCAGAGGCACAAAAACAAATTGCTTCTCTCATGGACATGGGAGCTATTAAAAGAGTACCACAGCAAGAACAGGGGCAAGGATTTTACTCAAGACTTTTCTTAGTACCCAGAAAGGACAAAGCCTGGAGACCAATACTGGACCTGTCAATCCTAAATACTTTCCTGGATGTTCCAAAATTCAAAATGTTAACACTACAGCAACTTCTACCCATGCTGGGCAAGAAGGCTTGACTAGTTACTTTGGACCTCAAGGAGGCATACCTGCATGTCCCAATCAGACAATCTTGCAGAAGATGCCTCAGATTCATAGCAGGCTCAATGCATTACCAATTCTCTGCACTGCCCTTTGGCTTATCTACTGCGCCCAGGGTTGTCACAAAATGCCTGGCACCAGTAATTGCATTTTGCAGACAAAAAGGAATTCAAATATATCCCTACTTGGATGACTGCCTTATTCAAGCAGAGAGCAAGGACATTCTTCTAAAGCATCATGCATTTGTAAAAAGATTACTGATTTGCCTAGGATACACAGTAAATGAAAAGAAATCAAAACTAGTGCCCTCTCAAGAGATAATATTCCTGGGTGCAAGCTTAAATACAACTACCCAGATGGCTTATCTCACGCCAGACAAAGACAACTGACTCATTACTTTCAAATGATGGCAACAAAGACCCAGCTCCCTGCAAGAAAAATTCTGCAGGCCCTGGGCTTCAAGGCGTCCTGCATTCTGCTAATTCCACATGCAAGATTGCATATGAGGAAACTACAATGGTATCTAAAAAGTGTTTGGACTCAACAGTGCCACAGCCTGGAGACAATCATAACTTTAATTCCCTGCCTACGACAGGAGTTTCGATGGTGGTCCCAGGCCTGTCACTACAACAAGGGACAGCCTTTCACCTTTCCCACAGCCAGGCAGACAATAACAACGGATGCATCGGATTATGCCTTGGGGGCACATATGGCAGGAAAATGTATTCAGGGCACGCGGCCCAAGGAACAAATGCATCTTCACATCAACCAGAAAGAGATGCTAGCTGTACAGAATGCCCTGGCAGCTTTCAAGGAACTACTACATCCAGGACAACTACTAATAAAGACGTACAATACCACAGTTATGTGGTACATAAGCAAGCAAGGGGGCACACATTCCTAGCCCCTATGCAGGCAAGCCATGACTTTGTGGAACACAGCACTGACCTATCAAGTACATCTGCAGGCACAATTCCTGCCAGGAACAAAAAATACACTGGCAGACGAACTTGGCAGAAATCTCATGGATCCTCACGAATGGCAACTAAATCCACAGGTGTTCAGCATGATAACGAGGAAATGGGGACGCCCAGACATAGATCTTTTTGCCTCCCCTCACAATTACCAAATACAGACATTCTGCACAAGAGCTTATCACTCTCAAGCATGGAAAGTGGATGCTCTGTCATTCAGCTGGAAAGACCTGACAGTCTATGCCTACCCTCCGATGAATCTTCTTACCAAGGTGCCACTAAAAGTCAGACAAGAAAGACCAAAAATGATCCTGATTGCCCCAGACTGGCCACGCCAGCACTGATACCAAATCCTAAAAAACTTGTCTCAAGGCCCAGCTTGGCTTCTACCTCAAATTCCTCACCTTCTGACGCAGCAAAACAATCAGATTCTGCACAGTCCACTCAAAGCCTTAAATCTGGCAGCATGGCGGATAATGTAGCCACTCAGACTGCACACCTCTCTAAAGCTGTTATGGATGTCATTTTAGAAGCCAGGAGGCCCAGCACTAAGAAATCTTATGCAGAAAAATGGAAGAGATTCTGTGCTTGGAACCAGGCACAAGGGCTCGAACCACTTGTTCCAAATATACCTCAGATTTTACAATACCTAACTGAGATGCTGGACAAAGGCCTATCTTTCTCATCAATTAAGATCCATGCCTCTGCCATTTCAGCTCATTACAATATGGACCCTCCTATTTTTTCACATCCTCTTCTAAGACAGTACCTCAGAGGGGCAAGAAACATAAGACCCCCCAAGGAGCGCACCAGTACCAACTTGGGATCTCAACTTTGTTTTAGAAAAACTCACACTGCCTCCTTTTGAACCAGCCAGCACAGCTGATCTAAAATTTTTATCATGGAAAACTGCTCTGCTCCTAGCAATTGTTTTAGCAAGAAGAGTTTCAGAGTTACAGGCATTAATGGATGTGGAACCTTTCATCATTTTCCATCAGGGCAGGGTTTCTCTTCAGACAAACCCAACATTCATGCCAAAAGTGGTCTTCAATGTGGCCATGAACCAAAGCATTCATTTACCTACTTTCTACCCAAATTCCCAGAATAAAGGGGAGAGACTTCAGCATGCTTTGGATATACACAGACAGCTACGATTCTACTTGGACAAAAAAGCTTTCAGAAAAACTGAGCAACTGTTTGTAGCCTATGCTGCAGGATCACAAGGAAAGCCTATTGCAAAGCAGACAGTTTCAAAATGGATAGGACATTGCATCCGCTTCTGTTATGCACAGCATGGCAAATCAGTGCCTAAGGGCATTATGCCTCATTCTACCAGAGCAGCAGCCACTTCAGCAGCTTTTCTCAGAGGAGTACCAACCAAAGACATTTTAGAAGCTGCAACCTGGAGCTCACTGCACACTTTCACCAAGCACTACCACTTGCCTCTCTACTCCAAATCCAGAGCAGGCTTTGCCACTGCAGTGCTGCAGGGCCTGCTAGCCACCCAACCTCAGCTTTGGGATTCTACCCAAGTGTAATGACTGCAACAGTGAAACACGATGAACATAGTATAGTTGTGTACCTACCAAGTGTTCACTGTTGCAGTCCAGGTTACCCACCCACCATCCCCTTTCTTTGTTGAGACCTTTCTGTACTTCTCAATTCTATACAACCTATGTGGTGTATTTGCTTGTAGAAGAAGGAAATATTTGTAGTAATATATGCATGGTTTTTGGCATATTTTTATCTTTTTCAGCCTTCCTGTCGGGGGCACCTGACATCTGGGGCAAGAAAAACTGAAGAAAATGGCGTCGGTTGCAACTTTTATACCCCTGGCGCACTGACATCAGGGAAGAGGCGACAGCAACCGGTGCCGGACCAAGACTTTGGAACTGAGGACGCCTGCCAGCATGATAACCCAAGAGTAATGACTGCAACAGTGAATAGACTCTAACATCTACATTTATGGTAGGTACACAACTGTACTTTCTTCCCTTGGACTTTGCTATCAGTTTACGCCTTCCATCCACTTCCTCTTCTACCCAGAGTATTATTGAAGACGAATGACCAAGGACAATTCTCATAGCTCCGGACTGGCCCAGACCGCATTGGTATTCACTGCTTCGCAGTCTCTCCCAATTTCCTCCTTGGCATCTTCCTCTGAAGCCAGATCCTTTGGTTCAGGAAGAGGGAATCATTCTGCATGCTCATCTTCAGTCCCTCCATTTGGCAGCATGGCTCATTGTATGACTCTTTCCTTATCTTCTTCCCTTTCCCAGCAGGTGGTTGATGTGCTGAGGGAGGCCAGGAGGCCTTGCACTGGGAAGTCCTACACTGGCAAGTGGGAAAGTTTCTCTCATTGGCTGCAGGCTAGAGGGGAATCTTCTTCTCAGCCTACCCATACTCTGATCCTGGAATACCTGGCTGAATTGCTTCAGAGTGGTCTTTCTTTTTCCTCTATCAAGCTCCATGCTTCAGCCATTTCTGCTCATTGTTCTTTTGAACAATCCATTTTCTCTCATCCCCTGATGAAAATGTTTCTCAGAGGTGCTTGCAACTTAAAACCTCCCAGAAGGGCGCCTACTCCAGCCTGGGATCTTAATTTTGTTCTAGAGAAAGTCACTCTTCCTCCTTTTGAGCCAGCTGCCACTGCAGATTTAAAGTTTCTCTCTTTGAAGACTGCCTTCCTCTTGGCTATAACTTCAGGAAGGAGGGTTTCAGAGCTACAGGCTTTGATGGCTGTGGAGCCCTTTATTATTTTCCATACAGACAGGGTGTCTTTGAGAACTAATCCCTCCTTTTGCCTAAGGTGGTTTCTAGCTTGACTCTTAATCAGTCCATACACTTTCCTACTTTCTTTCCTAATCCTCGAAATAGAGGTGAAAGGATCCTACATTCTCTTGATGTGCACAGACAGCTCAGGTTTTACCTGGACAGGACTAAAGATCTTTGGAAATCAGGTCAGTTATTGGTCAGTTTTGCCCCTGGAGCTCAGGGCAAGGCTATTTCTAAGCAAACCATTTCCAAGTGGATTGCACACTGTATCACCTTTTGTTATTCCTTTCATGGCAAGGTTCCTCCTCAGTGGGTTAGGACCCACTCAACTAGAGCAGCTTCCACTTCTGCAGCCTTTTTAAGGGGTGTCCCTACTTAAGATATTTTGGAGGCTGGCACATGGTCTTCTGTTCACATTTTCACAAAACATTATAATTTGCCTCTGTTTTCCAGAGCCAGGGCAGGGTTTGCCTCTGCTGTGTTGCAGGGCATTATCTCCAACCCTTGATTCTGTTGGTTCCTCCTCCCTTTTCTCTGGACTTTGGTAATCAACCCATTAGTTAGGACTGCAACAGTGAAACACGATGAACATAGTACAGTTGTGTGCACTTACCATAAATGTAGATGTTTGAGTGTATTCACTGTTGCAGTCCTGCTTTCCCTCCCTCCTTCCCCCATTTTTGGTCCCCTCCTATTCTCTTTTCCTGAGGTACAGGCTGAATTGGATATTATTTGCCAAAATTGCTTTTGGTTTAGCCTTATTTCTGGGGGCTTCTGACTGTTATGGCAAGAAAGATTGAGGAAGTGACGTCGGCTGCCTCCTTTTGTATCGGATGCCCTGATGTCCTTTACAACCGACTGCAGCCGATGTAATTTTTACTTACCTTTGGTATTCTGGCCGATCGAGGTCTACTGAGAGCCGGATAACCCATTAGTTAGGACTGCAACAGTGAATACACTCAAACTTCTACATTTATGGTAAGTGTACACAACTGTACTTTCCTTCCCAGGGAATTTTGATTACTTCTTCTGAGACTTCCCCATAGCATCACACTGAGGAAATTCCCAGAAGAGGACATGCTCAAGGAAGAACCTAGACGCTCCACAAGAGTCTGTCTACGAAGACATGGATTTCAATGAGGGCAGAGTGTCTGCACGGTCACCTCCTGAAGATGTCCCCTTTGGAGACATCTTAGAAATCATTAAACAGAGATTCGGATGGACTCCCTGCAACCCTATGCTGGAAGGAATCTGTTGTCCTAGAGGCTTTCTGTGCAGGATCTTCAACCTCCTGGGAGACTTCACCCACAAGTGAGCTTGTTGACATGATCTCTAGGCAGGCGTGGAAGGAACCTGACTCCATAGAACCCATACCTCAGAGACCCAACAGGATAATGGCACCACCTGTGAACAGACAGTTTTGGGGAAAGGGGTTCCAGTTGGATACCATGGTCATTGTGGAAGCCACAAAGAAGGAACTAGCAGATGAAAGTTCCACTGTCTATCCCCTCAACAGGGAGTCATGGGTGATGGACAGAGTGGCAAGCGTGTCTTTGTTTCAGTGACCTTTGACTTATGGTCACTGAACTATTTGGCACACTTGTATCTGACTTCAGAGAAATTTGACCAAGGAATTATCAAATACCCTCTCAGGAGCTTTTTCTGCATAGTTTCATAGGTTGGTACTAAGCTATCGGCCCTAGAACCTATACAAGCCGAGCCATAACATTTCCCTGGCTATTTCTTCCCACAGTATTTACTTTCCTGGACCCCTGTCTAGCAGGGCGACTGACGTGCAGTTTCAAGGTTTGGTAACTTCTCAATTGGGAGCCCTACAGTCAGTATCCAAGAGTTCTATGAGGTTAGTTTCCAGAATAGCAGAAGGGACCTCAAGAGCTGCGGGTTCAGGCATTTCCATGGGGAGTCCTGCCTGGATGGGCTTGTGCAATTTTGTTGAGCCATTTAAGTCCAACTTCGTCAATGCCCCCTTTGATGGAACTACTCTTTTTGGCCCTAAGGTAAAGGAAACGCTGTCCAGGTGTGCAATGGATTGGAAGACCTTGTCTGCTGTGGGCATACTTTTTTTAGTCCCCAAATATCCCACTCCAGGAATCAGCAGAGTGGTCAGAAAATGTGGTTCAAAAAGCCCCAATGCCTTTCTATGACGCACATGGAGGAGGTTCTCCCCAGGGGCAGGAGGGGGGGGACTCCAATGGACTTTGTCGCCCTTGTGGTAGAGGTGGCCCGCAGAACCAGGGTTCACAAGAATCTTTCTTTGATAAACCCTACCAGCGATCCTGAACGTAGGCCTGACTGTCCACCTCTGGAGACTGTTATCCCTAAACCAAACTTAAAAGACACAGGTGGAGCATCCACTGATCCAGGAAAGTATATACCCATCTGCCTAATTAGCCTGATCTGCAAGGCCATGGAACGGATTATCATGGACCTCATTAACAAGGAAATTGGCAGCCTCCATACACTCAATCACACACAGTTTGGTTTTCTCAAGGGGAGATCATGCCTGTTAAATCTGGTTGACTGCTTTTAGACAGTCACCAAAGCCATGGATGAGGGTAAGATGGTGCACACTGCCTACCTTGACCTGGCCAAAGCCTTTGATACTGATGTCCTTCAAGAATGCAACTGCAGTCCTAACATATGGGTTGTCCTGCCTCAGGCAGCCCTCGGTCGGCCGGATTCCAAAGTCTGGGTCCGACGTCGGCTGATGTCGCATTTCTCTCCGACGTCAGAGCGGCTGGAGTATATAAGCATCAGCTGACGCCATCTTCTTCAGTCTTTCTTGCCGTGCAGTGCCCGAAGCAGAAGCAGTTCGCAAGTGCCGCTCGGTCAGCTCCTGTATTCTTCGAAACCGAAGTCATCAAAAAAGCTAAGTACCCCGTTGGGGACCTTTTCTTGCCTCAGCCGATGTCAGAAATTACTGAAAAAGTAAATAATTGTTTGTCTTGTGGTAAACAAATACCTCATAAGGATTTCCACTCTTACTGCCTCCCTTGCCTTGGCCCAGACCACGACATCTCGGCCTGTGCCGCCTGTGCTCGCTTCAATAAGCGCACTCTCAGGCTCCGGGCGGAGTTCGCTGAAGACTTTCGTGAAAAATTTGATTATACAATGCCGTCGGAACAACCGACAACGCAGACTCCTAAGAAACGAAAAGACTGGGACCGACATCCTCGGCCCGCGTCTTCCACCGACACCACGCCAAAACTAACCGCGAGTGCCCCAGTTCCCTCTGAGTCGGTTATTCCACCGCTCCGAACCGAAGACACCGCATTACCGATACCTCCGATACCAGTTATTGATTTTCCTCCGGATACTGAAACCGAGGAAATGCCCGAGACCGTTGCTGTTGATAAGGTCACTCCTGCACGTGGAGCGGCTAGGCCTCCCATGTCCATGTCTATCAAGGCCTACACACGTGCTAAGGCAGCCAGCAAGTCCAAGCATCTTACTGCTAAAACCTTACCTCAGCCTACTCCTGAAACTCAAATCATGTCTATGGCCGCAGATTTAATTTCCCTGATCAGAGGTTCCCAGGCCCATCCTGAGAGAGGATCCCAGCCTCCTCCTGATGAGGCCCAGGGTTGAACCCTCTGACCCTCTTCCTTCAGATGAAGATTCTGAGAACTCTGTTCACTCCGAAAGCCAGGAAGAGCCCTTCCAGACCTATGAGGATTCAGATGCAGAGGACTCCATTCCCTCGGCCTCTCCTCCTGAGGATATTTCTTTTGGGGAAGTTCTGCATTCCATGAGGGAGCATTTGCCAGAAATATTCAGATTCCAGAAAGCGCCTTCGAACCTTCCTTAAAAAGCCCCAACACAGACCCTTAGCTATACCTCCTGTGCTTGATGTTTTGGATGATTTATATTCTGACTCCAGTGTTACCCCTGATACTCTTCCTCCTGCTCCTGTCAAGCCTTACAGATACTATAGGGTCCCAGAAACCCATTCTCATTTCTTTAGGGCCCATGCTGTTGATTTAGAAACAATTTCCCAGGGGCCTAAAGGGGTTTCAGCTACCACCTCCAAAACCCTTTGCCTTCTGACAGGGAAGCAAGGTCCAGAGAGATGAGGAAGAAGGTTTACACCTCCACTACTTTATCTATGAGAGCTCTCAATTGTCTCTTTCACATGTTTCAATATCAGGATTTCCTGTTAGATGATTTACAGAAAAGATTGGCCTCTCCTGAACCTTTAGATAGGAAGTCTTTGCAGGAGGCTGTGCATAATTCTCAGCAGTTTAGCAATCACTTTCTACAGTGTGGATATGATGCATTGGAGGCTTCATGTAGGGCAGCTATGACAGGGCGGTCATTCAGAGACATGCATGGTTAAAGAACAACCTTTACCAGATCATGTTAAGGCAAAACTTGACGCACCCTTGGAAAAGAACAAGCTTTTTGGTGCTAATGCTAAAGATGTGTTAAAGTCCATTGAGGAAAAAGCCAAGTCAGTTCAGACAGTCAAAGATTTCCTCCAGGTTCAGCCGCCCAGATTCAGCAGGAACTGGCCTTCTAAAAACTGGTCCTTTCCTAATCCTGAAAGATTTCAAAGGGCAAAACAGGCGTGCCCGAGGAAGAGGGCAATACAGAGGATCCTACAGGGGACGACAATGGCAACCAGCAAACCAAAGAAGTGACACAGGGGTTTTTCCTGCCCCGCAGGGACAATCTCACTGACTTTCCTCTAGTTCTGCTGACCAAGGAGCAAACAGAAGCTCCTTTGGGCGGAAAGTTATCTGTTTTCAAAAAATTGGCACAGACTGACAAAAGACAAATGGATTTTGGACATTATAGACCACGGTTACAGGTTCCATTTTCATACCTTGCCAAGAAAACAAGGCATGCCAAACCTTCCACAAAATCAGAGGGCAGAGGCTATTAAGCAAATTTCTCTGCTTGCTCAGATCAAAGCAATAGAAAAAGTTCCACAACAAGAACAAGGTCAGGGGATTTATTCAAGACTGTTCCTTGTTCCAAGAAAAGAAACTCAATGGAGACCAATACTGGACTTGTCCGCTTTAAACACTTTTCTCATAGTACCAAAGTTCAAAATGCTGACTCTACAGCAACTCCTTCCCATGCTGGGCAAGGGGTCTTGACTGATTACTCTGGACCTCAAGGAGGCATACCTGCATGCCCCTATCAGACACAGCTGCAGAAGATACCTCAGATTTCTTGCAGGGCCAGAGCATTATCAATTCTCAGCATTGCCATTTGGCTTATCTACTGCACCCAGAGTATTCACGAAATGCCTGGCATCAGTAATTGCTCATTGCAGGCTCCAGGGATTCAAATCTACCCGCACCTGGACGATTGCCTCATACAAGCGGACAACAAACTAACCTTGACAAAAAACTTGAATTATGTCATACACTTGCTACAGGCTCTGGGATACACAGTCAACTTTCAAAAGTCAAGACTTCAGCCATCCCAGCAAATAACCTTCTTAGGAGCCAAACTAGACACAGCCTCTCAAATGGCTTACCTGACAGAAGACAAGCAGAAGAAGTTAACTCATTACTTCAAAAGTTTAGCAAAGCTCAACCAGATGACTGCAAGGAGTTTCCTACAGGCCCTGGGTTACATGGCATCCTGCATTCTCCTGGTTCCACTAGCAAGACTACACATGAGAAAGCTTCAATGGTACTTAAAAAGCTTATGGTCTCAACAGAGCAACAACCTAGAAGCAACTATTCCACTCATTCCATGTCTTCAAAAGGAATTTCTATGGTGGGCCACAGTAAGCCAGTCAAACACAGGTATGTCGCTCAAAAACCTCAGATAACACAGACCATGACCACAGATGCCTCAGACCTTGGATGGCGCACATGGAGGCAGATGTATTCAAGGGCAATGGTCTCCAAAGGAAACACATCTGCATATCAACCAAAAGAAATGCTAGCAGTAATGCATGCCATCGAGGCCTTTTGGACAACAACTTCAACAAGGCCACCTACTAATACGGACAGACAACACCACTGTGATGTGGTGCATAAACAAGCAGGGGGGCACTCATTCTTACCCCCTTTGCAGACTGACAATGAATCTTTGGGAAAAATCACTGGGTCTAAACATACAGTTACAATCCCAGTTTGTTCCAGGCAAAGACAATGTTCTGGCGGACAGTCTAAGCAGGAATTTCCTAGACCCACGAATGGAGGCTACATCCAGACATCTTTATACGACTCACCTCGACATGGGGCAGGCCGTGAACCTATTTGCCTCCCACCTCAATCATCACTTACAAAAGTTCTGCTCAAGGACATATCATCCACAAGCATGGAAGATAGATGCCCTCTCATTCAACTGGAGCTCCCTAATAATTTATGCATTTCCACCTCTGCCACTGATGACCACAGTGTTATTAAAGATCAAAGCAGAGCAGCTGAAGGGGATCCTAATAGCTCCAGACTGGCCAAGACAACACTGGTACCCACTACTATGGAGCATATGTCACAAAACGTGGGCCCTTCCACAATGGCCCCAACTTTTGACTCAACACAACTTCAGGACAGTTCATCCCAACATCCAGACGCTACAGCTAACAGCTTGGGAAATTCCATAAATAATCTCAATTTACCTCTCTCCAAGGAAGTTCAGCGGATACTAACAGAAGCCCGCAGACCATCCACCAGAAAGGCTTACTCAGCCAAATGGAAGAGATTCAGCATTTGGAATACCAACAAGGGTCATGATGCATCACTTTTGAGCATTCCACTCATTCTGGAATACTTGGCAGATATGCTACATAACGGACTCTCATACTCTTCCATAAAAATACATGCTTCAGCTATCTCAGCTAGATACAACACTGATCCACCTGTTTCACATCCTTTGTTAAGGCAATTTCTTAGAGGAATCTAGAATATAAAGCCCCAAGAAAGGCACCAGTACCAGCTTGGGACCTCAATTTTGTCCTAGAAAATTGACTCTACCTCCCTTCGAGCCAGCAGCTTCTGTGGATTTACAATTTCTTTCCTGAAGACAGCTTTCCTGCTGGCCATTACCTCAACAAGAAGGGTTTTGGAATTACAGGCCTTAATGGCAATACCACGTTCATAACTTTTCACAGAGACAGGGTCTCCTACGAACCAACCCTACCTTTCTGCCAAAGTGGTATCTAGGGTTTCTTTAAATCAAGCAATTCACCTGCCTACTTTCTTTCCCAATCCTGAGAACAAAGGGGAAAGACTGTTACATACCTTGGACATACACAGACAACTTCTACTACCTAGACAGAACAAAGACCAGTAGGAAGTCTGATCAGCTTTTTGTAGCTTACGCCCTGGAGTACAAGGAAAAGCAATTTCAAACAGACAATTTCAAAATGGATTGGACATTGCATCAGATTCTGTTATTCCTTCCATGGAAAGAGTGTGCCAGCCAATGTCAGACCACACTCCACCAGAGCTACAGCCACCTCTACAGCATTTTTAAGGGGTGCCTACAAAGACATTCTAGAAGCTGCTACATGGAGCTCCGCATACATTTTCCAAACACTACAACCTCCCTTTATATTCCAGATCCAGAGCAGGCTTTGCTTCGGCAGTCCTGCAGGGATTGATAGCTACACCATCCTTTTCTTAGAGCATACCACCTCCCCCAGCTAAGCTATGGTATTCAACCCATATGTTATGACTGCAGTTGCATTCTTGAAGGACATAGTACAGTTTTGTACCTACCATAAATGTAGATGTCCGATAGATATGCAACTGCAGTCGGGTTTTCCCTCCCTCCTTCCCCTCTATGCCTTGGGTCCACATCTCTCCCTGTTTTCCTTAGCTGGGGATATCTGTTATGGTGTATCTGTTTATTGCTTATTTATTGTCTGGAAACCTATTATTGTCTTCCAATTTGATTACAGCCTTCCTTGGAGGGCACCTGGCATCTGGGGCAAGAAACACTGAAGAAGATGGCGTCGGCTGATGCTTATATATACTCCAGCCGCTCTGACGTCGGAGAGAAATGCGACATCAGCCGACGTCGGACCCAGACTTTGGAATCCGGCCGACCGAGGGCTGCCTGAGGCAGGACAACCCATATGTTATGACTGCAGTTGCATATCTATCGGACATCTACATTTATGGTAGGTACAAAACTGTACTTTTCCCACTCGGGTATAATAGATAAACTCTCTCAACTTGGCATCAATCCGTATGTTACCAGATGGGTAGCAAACTGGCTCACTGATAGAATCCACCTAGTCAGAATAGGTGAAGCCACCTCAAGCAGTAGACCTGTAATGAGCAGTGTACCCCGGGGATCGATCTTGGGGCCTCTCTTGTTTGGGATATACTTTTCTGAGGCGCAGGCCAAAACCAGTGGGCTATGGCTGACCAGGTTTGTAGATGACTGCAAGCTGGGCGCTGTCATCAATTCCCCTAGTAATGTGGACATCTTCCAAGAAGGTCTCAACCAAACAAATGACTGGTGCCAGAAACACGGCTTCAAATTGAATGCCAAAAAAATGTATCATCATCAGCTTTGAGGAGAATGACGTTCCCACAAATTATCATATTAATAACAATGTCCTTAGCACACAATCAGTTGTGAGGGACTTGCGCACCCAGGTTAATAGCAAACTGACTTTTGACCACCATATTGCCTCCATTGTATGCTTTCTAAATGTCCCACCTCATTAGTAAGGGTATCTCGTTCAGGGACAAGGAGGTCATAACATCCCTGTATTCTTCCCTTTTAAGACCCATTATTGAGTACAATGCCCCTTTCAACATGTACCTCATAAAGCAGATGCAGCAGCTATAGAGACCACAGAGGTTCCTAACCAGGAGAATCCAGGACCTCAACCATCTACCCTACACAGATATGCTAAAAGCCCTGTCCCTCAACTCAGTCTCATACAGACCCCTCAGAGGTGACCTCTGCCTGGCATACAAAGCAATCTCAGACCCCGTCTTGATGTGACAGCTGCATGTCCCCATGTCAGGCTCTGCTCGAGTAACCTGCACATGTGACCTCAACCTGGTTTGTAACATCAATAGGTGTTGTTGGCGGGACAGATTTGTGACCCACAGACTCCCCCTTCTGTGGAATAGACTCCCTCTCCACGTCAAGCAGAGCACCTCATTAACAGCTTTTTAAGCACAACCTGGATAAATGAATGGGGAACAGAAAATACACGCCTGGGATTCCATCTTTGTCCCTGTTGGACAGGAGCATCGGATGTTGACTTGTTGGAACATGGGCTAAATTCTTGGCTAGGGTCGTAAGGATATCAGGGCCATTAGCATACGAACTTCCTGTGATTCTGTGATCCTCTAATACTAAGGTGCAGATGATCATATCCAGAAGTTACACAATACGATTTTCAGTACCACCAATTCCAGGAAAAATCCCCATTGTTCCACCCAGTCAGAGGGATCAAGCAGCAATTCAGATTTAAACGCTGTTAGTAAAGAGTCATCCAAGAGGTCCCACCAGACCAGATAGGATCCAGAACTTACTCAAGGTTCTTTTTAGTGCCAAAGAAAACGGGGAAACTGGAGACCAATTTTGGATCTCGCATATCTAAACAAATCTGTTCACGAACCAAGTTCTGGATGGTCACGATTCAGTCCATTCTTCCTTTTTTGTGCAAAGACAACTGGATGTGCTCTGTAGATCTTCAGGATGCTTATTATCACATAAAAAATGAACAGGTGATCCAGAAAGTACCTATGCTTCCAGCTGAAAGCTAGTCACTACCAATTCAGAGTACTCCCCTTTGGATTCACCACAGCCCCTAGGGTGTTCACCAAGTGCATGGCAGTACTAGCAATTTACCTCAGACTGCAGGGATTCTGGTTGTTTCCCTACCAGATGACTAATTTTTGCCTCTGCAACGTTTGCTTTATGGTCTTTGAACTGCTTGGCACATTTCTGTAAGCTGTAATGGGATTTGACTAAAGAACTTGCCAAATCCCTCTGAGTCCATGTCCATGGAACACTACAAGAAGTCTTATTCAAAGCTGGCTATTCTTCTATCCATCTCTAGTGCATCCATGAGGTTACTTTCCTATGCTGCTGTGAAGGTAGCTCTCAGGTGGCTGGTTCAGGCATCGCCATTACGGCCATGCCTGAATGCACTTGTGTGACTTTGTGGAGCCTTTCAAGTCTTCATTCATCAGTGCTCCTTTTGATGGATCATCTTTGTTTGGCTCTTTTATTAAAGAAATGTTTTCCCGGAGTGAACAGGATGGAAAAACATGGTCTGCCATAGGGATACTCTTTTCTAGTCCTCGGCCATCCTTTTCCAGGAGTCAAAAAGGAGGTAGGAAAATGTGGTTTCGTAAGTCCCAGAGTCTTTTGCAAGATTTACACAGGGATACCCCCTCCTGAGACAGAGGGGGGAATTGAAATGGATTAAACCATCCTCACGGCAGGGGAAGCCTGCAGAACCAGGGTTTCCAAAACTCCTTTTTGGATAAACCCTTTCCCTGCTCCTGAAGGGTTTCCTGACCTGGAGGCAGTTGGGGGGATACTTGTCTCCGTACCCAGTTGGCTGGATATCAACAAAAGACTCCTGGGTGCTAAAAATCATATCCAGAGGTTATTTCATACTATTTTCACTGACAGATTCCCCTAACCAAAAGAAAAAGGCTCCCCAATGTTCCACCCAGTCAGAGGGAAGCAGCAGCTATAGAAATTAAAAAGCTACTAGACAAGAGTCATCTTGGAGGTCCCACCAGACCAGCAAGGATTTGGAACATACTCAAGATTCTTTTTAGTGCTAAACAAAATGGAGGACCTGAGACCAATTCTAAAACTAAGCAAACTGAATCAATTTATAAAGACGGTAAAGTTCCGAAAGGTAAAGGTTCAGTCCATTCTGCATTTCTGTGCAAAGACGATTGGATGTGCTCCGTCAAGATGAACAAACTATTACAAAGATTTCTGTGCTTTTGGCTGAGGTGCAGTGACTACCAATTCAGAGCCTTGTCCTTTGGTCTCACTACAGCCCACAGGGTGTTTACGAAATGTATGGCAGTGGTAGCAGCTCACTTGAAATTGCTGGGATTCCGATTGCTTCCATACCTAGATGAACACCTTTTTTTAGTGGATACTGTACTGCAGTGGTGGTGCTGCGGTAGCATTGTCGCCTCACAGTAAGACGTTGTCCTGTTCGATTCTCAGCTAGAGCGTCTTCTGTGTGGAGACATGCCTGAATGGGTGTACCTTCGTTGAAGGTTGTGCGTCAGGGGTGGCAACACGGCACGTAAAAATCTACTGCCAATCATTAACGGACCGGAGTTCCGCTGTGGCGACCCCTAACCGGTAAAAGCCGAAACAACAACTTTCAGACAAAGTTTCCCAGGGCCGTCCATTCGGTCTTCCTTATCCAGTAGCCACTGTGACCACAGGTGCCTCCCAACTCGGTTGAGGGACATTTCATGGGAAGGACAGTCCAAGGTGCGTGGTCTGCAGAAGAGGCCAATTCACACATCAGTGTCCTGGAAATAAGAGCAGTCTTTCGAGCATTGTAGACCTTTCAAGATGCTTTCCCCTCCAGGATGATTGTGATTCAAGCAACAATATGTCTGAGGTCTGGTACATCAGCAAACTGTGGGGAACCAGATCTTATCCTCTATGTCAAGAGGCAATGAGGGTGTGGCAGTGGGTGGTCTCTCTTGCTCCTTCTTTTATCACTGCACATACTGGGGAATGCCACTACACTTGCAGACAAATTTAAGCAGGTTCATTCTGATGCCTCATGAGCTGTCTGTCAATATCAAAGTGCTAGAGAGGATTTTCCATCAATGGTGCTAGCCATGCTACAATGTTTTCGCTTCTTCCTACAAATGCATTAGGCTCTTTGTCCTAGTTTCTCCACCGGGGAAGTCACCAAGAGATGCTGTAGTCCATGACTCGACTTCCACTGCCCTGTATGCTTATCCCTCCATTACCTCTAATTCCGAGATTTCTACAGAAAGCATTTCGGTTGAAGAGCACAGTTATCCTCATTGCACCTTTCTGGCCTTGTCAGGTTTGATATCCCTTCCTATGGCCTCCTGTTCTGTATCTGCCTTGGGTACTGGACCCAGTTCCACCATCCTCTCTCACTTGTCAGGACTGACGCCTCTGGATATCGGGTTGACCACATGGTTTCTCAACTTCCAGTGATGGCTAGGCAGTCCATGTTTACTTCCCCAGTCCACCATATTCTCTTAGCTTCTCAAAATGTCTCGGCTAGAAAAGTGTACAAACGTAAATGGAAGAGATTTTCAATGTGGGCCCTCCAGAAAGAATTGGATCCCTTCTCTTCCCTACTCTCCACAGTTCTTGAATTTCTGGTCTCCATTTTTGACAACTGGACAAGTTATTCAGCTATCAAGGTTCAGTTGGCAGCTATTTCTAATTTTCATTCAGGTGACAATTACTTGTCTTTGCCTTCTTCAGAGTTGTGCAAAGCCTTTCTTAAAGGCATCTTTCTACTCAGACCTCCAGTTAAGGATCCTACTCCCTTGTGGGATTTGACTATTGTGCTGCAAACTCTGACTAAACCTCCTTTTGAACCATCAGTGACAACAAACCTTAAATTCTTGTCCTGGAAAACAATTTTTCTGGTCACTATCATTCTGCTAGGTGAGTATCTGAACTCCGGGCCCTTTCCTCCCTATCTCTCTATTTGATTTTTTATAAGAATAAGGTTTCCCTAGGCAAAAACCTATCATCTGATGTAAAGTCTTCATTCATTCCTTACAATTAGGACTTCGTTTTCATCCTCGGAACCGACATGGCCCATACACAAGCCGGCGCCAGCCAAAAACTCTCGAGCTAAGTCCTACCCATAATGCCCCCCTTCCAGTCTCTTCAAATCTCATTTGCTACGTTCCCTACAAGATGTGTCAAGCCAGCGCTCTCGAAGCTAAGTTTTTTTTCAGGAATAAAACTCTCTAAAATTCTTTAAAAAAGTTCTTAAACTTATTCTTTTGTAGTTTGTTTTTCATATTCTTTCGATAATCTTCCTACACAAGGACTTCGAGCATGAGAACAGCAAGACTCCATGCCCAAGGGAACCCTCTCTCTGGGATCCTCTTTAGAAGAGCTCACTGAAGAAAGCATGCAAGAGGAAGCACTTAGATTCTCCAGAGGAATCTGTCACCAAAGATACTGACTACGATGAAGGAGCTGGATCCCCACGGTCTCCGCCAGAAGATGTCTCATTTGGAGACATTCTTGAGATCCTCAAGCAGAGGGGAGACTGGAAGTCCTCCAACCCTTCGGAGGAGTCTGTATTCTTGTAAGCTTTCCATGCTTGACTGTCTACTTCCTAGGTGACCCCACCTGCAGATGAGTTAATTAAACTTATCATGCAGCGTGCCTGGAAAGCTCCAAACAACTTTGAACCAATTCCCCAGAGGCCTGGCAAAATTCTTTCACCCCCAGAAGACCAACCTCCCTGGTCCAAGCATCTAGTCGTGGACTCCATTGTCGCGGCGGCAGCCATAAAAAGAGAACTTGCAGAGGATAATTCAGCTGTCCATCCCCCAAACCGGGATCCTCTGGCTTTGGACAGACTAGGGAAGCGGACCTTATCTTCAGCGACCTTTGCCATCCGGTGTCTGAATTATATGGCACATTTTACATGCCTCCAAAGAGATTTGATTTCAGAACTCTCAGCCTCTTTGGCGGGGGTACTGCCTGATGAGGTACGAGATAAAGTTGCCTCTCAGCTTGCTACCCTTGAGTCCATCTCTAACTCCTCTATGTGGTTGGTTGCTCACACAACTGAAGGGGCAGCTAGAGCGGCCGCTTCAGGCATTGTCACGAGATGTCATGCCTGGATGTGCTTATGTGACTTCGCAGACCCCTTCAACTCTTCCTTCGTTAATGCGCCCATTGATGACTCCTCCCTTTTCGGCCCTAAAGTTAGACACACATTGGCATGATGTGAGAAGGACAGAAAGACCCCATCTGCTGTGGGCATACGTTTTTCCAACCCTCAACGATTATATTCCAGGAGTCAGAGGGGAGGAAAGATGTGGTTCAAAAAATCCCAAGGACCTTTCCATGACACTTGTAGTAAGCAACCCCCCCCCCCAGGGCAGAGGGGGGAACTAATCTGGAAGATGCCCGAATCGCAGCAGAGGGGGACCGCATAATCGGGATGCCAAAGACTCTTTCTCTGGCCAACCCTATCAACACTCCTGAGCAGCGGCCCAATTTCTTTCCTCTGCAGCAATCAGCCTGGCTATCAATAACAAGAGATTTCTGGGTGCAGAGAATAATAATCAGAGGATACCTCATCCCCTTTGACCACATCCCCAAGCCTCTAAGGTGAATCCGTGATGCTCTACCCAGTCAGAGGGACGCAGCAGCATTAGAAATTGGAAAGCTGCTAGAAAAGAGTCATCCAATTAGTACCACCAGACCAAATAGGCTCCGGATTTTACTCAAGGTTTTTTTTAGTGCCAAAAAAGATGGGGGACTGGAGACCAATTTTGGATCACACCATACTAAACAAATTTGTCAGACAAGATAAATTCCGGATGGTCACGGTTCAGTCCATTCTCCCCTTTCTAGAGACGGATGACTGGATGTGCTCGATAGATCTTCAGGATGTGTATTACCACATAAAAATGGACAAATGCTCCAGAAGATACCTCGGCTTCTGGCTAGGAGCCACTCACTTATTAGTTCCAGAGTACTGCTCTTTGGTTTCTCCACTGCCCCCAGAGTGTTCACCAAATGCATGGCAGTAGTAGTAGCGCACCTCAGGCTACAAGGATTCCGGGTGTTTCCATATTTAGACAGTTGGCTCCTCACCGCCTCGACCAGGAGTCTATTGATTCAGGCAATCTCATACACTCAAGGTCTTGCTCTAGAGCTAGGAATTACAATCAACCTGGGCAAGTCAAACCTACTACCAACTTGAACCTTGGAATTCATCGGAGCACTCTTCGACACAATATCTTGCTGAGCTGCTCTACCTCCTCACAGGGTTCAAAATATAAGAACCCAGATCCAGGCTCTTCTACCTCAGCAATTCGTCCCAGCACACTTGGTACTGCAACTGTTGGGTTCCATGGCAGCGACCATCACTTTAGTGCCTCTGGCAAGGTTACATATGAGACTCCTACAATGGCTCCTATCTTTCCAATTTTCGCTCCTATCTCATCCAATGTCTCACCCAGTATGCATAACAAACCACTGCAAGAATGATCTGTCCTGGTGGATGAAACCAGAAGAGAACCTGTGGTGTCGACCGTTTTCTCCCTCCCCCAGCCCAGGGTCACAGTGACAACAGACGCTTCCGTGTTGGGGTGGTGGGGCATTACTAAGAGAAGACTGTCCAAGGCACTTGGTCACCCATAGGGGCCAACCTGCACATAAATGTTCTGGAACTGAGGGCGGTCCTCTTAGTGTTGCACGCGTTCCATACTTCCCTTCCTTCTGGGACAATTGCAGTACAGTCGGACAACCTGTCATTTGTCTGGTACATCAACAAACAAGGTGGAACCAGGTCATACCCCTTATGTTGGGAAGCCATGAGAATATGGCATTGAGCGATAGCTTCCAACCACTTTCTCCTAGCAACACAAATTCCTGGGAGCTCCAACCTAATCAGAGATGATTCGAGCAGGAACATCCTGATGCCTCACGAGTGGTCTCTCAATCATGCAGTAACGACTCAAATCTTCTATTGCTGGAGCAAACCTTGCTGCAATCTATTTGCATCCCCTCTCAACCACAAAAGCAGAAGCTTCTTTGCCCTAATTTCCCCTCAGGGAGAGTCACCGAGATGCTCTAACTCATGCTTGGCCCCCAGGTCTACTATATGCCTTTCCCCCATGTCCCCTCATTCCACAGTTCCTGAAGAAAGCTCAAAGGTTGAGAAGCACAGTCATCCTCATTGCCCCATCAAATCTGGTTCCCCTTCCTTTGGCCTCACCTAGTTCACCGCCCATGGACATTGGACTCGTCCCCAGGACTTCTCACTCACGCACAAGGACTGGTTCATCTCAACCTCCACAGCCTCAAGCTCACAGCTTGGTATCACCACTTCCAATGATTGCCAGGCAAACTGATTTATCTTCCCCTGTCTGTGAAATCCTTCTGGCTTCACACAAACTATCCACCAGGAAAATCTATTACAGCAAATGGACAAGGTTTTCTGTTTGGGCCAAAGAACAAAATATTGATGCCTTCTCGTTGCCTATTCACAAGATTTTAGAATACCATTACGATACACTTAGCAGCTATTGCTAATTTTCATAATAGGATTAGCACCTCTTTGATTATGTCCCACCGACTCTGTAAGACTTCCATGAAAGGTGTCTTGCATATCAAACCGCCCTTTAAACCTCCAACAGAACGTTGGAATTTAACTCTAGTCCTACAAACCTGACTGGTTCACCCTTCAAGCCCTCAAATTTGTGTGACATTAAATTCTTATCATGGAAGACCTTACTCTTAGATGCTTTCACTTCATCCAGGAGAACGTCTGAATTGCAGGCCTTGAGTGTCAAAAAAACATACTTGATTTTCCACAAGGAAAGGGTTTTACTCTCTACTAATCCTTTCTACTCAAAGTTATCTCAGACTCTTCTATTAATCATTCCATTGATTTACCTGTCTTCTTTCCCCACTTTTCTAACAAGGAGGAATATCGCTACATACACTAGATGTGCATAGACAGCTTTGTTTTTATTTGGACAGAACAAAATCATTCAGAAAATCTAATCCGCTATGTGTTGCCTTCTCAGGCCCCTGACTGGGCAAAGCTGTATCCAAAGTAACTCTGTCGAAATGGCTTAGGAATACTATAACTTTCATCCATCTACAAAACAATGCACCCCTTGCCTGTGAAAGTCAAGGCTCATTCCACTAGATCAATAGCAACTTCAGTGACTTTTCACTCTAGAGCCTCCATGGATGATATTTGTGCAGCAGCCACTTGGGCAAGACCACATACATTTTTCACTCATTACAAACTGGATATGGCCTCCAAGAGAAGAGCATCCTTTGGTTCGATGATGCTCAGGAATATCCTTCCATAGGGCCACCCAAGACGCAAGTAGCTGGGGATTTGGTCCTAATTGTAAGGAATGAATGAAGATTTACAATATCAGATAAAGAAGTCATGTCTTACCGTAATGTTCCATCTGTGTTGTATATCTTCATTTCTTACTGCCTACCCTCCTTCCCCTTACTTGGACTCCTGGTGGACTGTGGGGTCCCGTTATATGCTAGGGTATGTGGTCAGACAGGGCCTCCAATTTGTCTACTTATCATTCTTCCTTTTAACACCTTTGTGCTGAGCGGACAAACTCAATCTGAAGAGACTGGAAGAGGGGTGTTATGGGTAGGACTTAGCTCAAGAGTTTTTGGCTGGCTCTGGCTTGTGTGTGGGCCGTGTCAGTTCTGAGGACGAAACCGAAGTCCTAATCGTAAGGAATGAATGAAGATCTACAACACAGATGAAATGTTATGGTAAGACATAACTTTATTTTTTTTATTTTTTTTTCTTTACCTAAGGTGGCTTCTGAATCCAACATTAATCAAGTTCTCAATCTGTATTCTTCCAAAAATTTTCAAACAAGGGTGGATATATACTACATCTTTTGGATGTGCACTACCAGCTTAGATTTTATCAGTTTAGATGTTATCTTCACAGAAGCAAAGACTTCAAGGAAGTTGATCAATTATTTCTTTTTCCAAAAACAAATTGGGCAAAGCAGCGTTTAAAGTGACTCTAGCTAAATGGTTGATGGATTGTATCTCCTTTGTTTGCAAAGAAAGAAGGTTATCTTCACCTAAGACCCCCAAAGCGCATTTCACAAGGTCTGTAGTAACTTCATCTGTTTTTTGGTCAATATTGTCTATAGATGACATTTGTGCCACTGCCACCTGGTCCACTGCTCATACATTTATTGCTCACTATAAGTAAGATTTGCTTTCCAAGAATATGGCAGCATATGGCTCTGCAGTCTCTGGAGTATCCTTCCATGATGACCATCCAAGTTTTATCCATCTGGGGACTCTGTTATATCAGTTGAGGAATGAAAAATGACAACATCAGATGCAAAAGTTATGTACTCTATAATGATGCATCTGTGTTGTCCCGTTTCATTCTTCCCCAACTTCCCACCCTCCACCCCCCTTCGCTCTCTTTCTGGTGAGACCTTAGGGAAGCTCCTTCCATAACTTTTGTTCCCTATTTGAGCTCCTGTCTCTTTTTCTATCAATTTGGCATTATGTGTATGCTATTTGGGACAGCAAACTTGATGTGATTTATGCTAGGCATTATGGATAAAGGGAGGAGCTTGAGAGTTGGATCTGTGAATCTGGTAAAAGCAGCTGAATTTTTTTTTCTTTTTGTATAGAAAGGTCTGCTTTAAATAACTTAGTACCTGATGTCATTTTCATCCATTCCCCAAGTAATGGGTCTCTGATCCGATTCTGTTGCTTTTCTCTAGATTCTAGGGTCTGACTCTCAAGCTCCTCCCTTTACCCATAATGCCCCTGACCAATGCATTACCTCAGATCTCATTTGCTGCTCTAACAATTGGTTGGGATTGCATTCTCTCAAGCCCCTATATGTAGTTGTTCTTTCGAATAGTGAGTAAAAACTTCACAGTTTAATTTATGTCCTTGTCTATACCTTTTATAGTAGCGTCTCTTTACCCACTAGGCTAGCTTCTTTTTGTTACCATCCTTTGGTATTCTACTTTTAGCATTACTGGCATTTTCTCTTTCTTTGCTTTTTCTTCCTTTACCTTCTCTACAATGTATTCTTAGTATTATCAGTTAGTATAACTTTTTTGTTTAGTATACCTTTTCTAAAAAAAAATAAAAAAATAAAAGTCTTTAACCTTATCTTTGTCATGTGGGCTGAGTTCTCAACTATGACTGACAAGCCTACTAGGTTTTTAAAGTGTATTTCCTGTGGGCACAAAATACCTAACTCTGATGCCCACAGGGAGTGCATCTACTACTTTTAGGTCCTTTCCACCTTGAGACTGCTTGTACTACTTGTGCTGGCTTTAACGCCAGAGCCATTAGTTGTTGTTTTTCGGCTTTTCTCGGTTAGGGGTCACCACAGCGGAACTCCGGTCTGCTAATGATTGACAGTAGATTTTGATGAATGCCAAAGTGCCAGCTCAACGTTCAACCTTCAACGAAGGCACGCCCATTTACGCATGTCTTTCGAATGCTCACCCAACCGCGGGGAGGACATGCAAACTCCACACAGAAGGCACTCCCCGCACTCCAGCCGAGAATTGAACGAGAGAACCTCTTGCTGTGAGGCAACAACGCTACCGCTGCACCACCGCGGATGTCTGTAGAGCCATTAGTCATCATAAAAAGCTAGTGCTTAAAGTCCTTTTACCTGCTTCCGCACTGCTTTCTACTGTTTCTTCATCAGGGGCTCAACCCCCGTCTCAGAAATCCTAAGTCTTTGCAGCCCAGGGAGCATAGGAAATGCTCTCCTGTACGGTCTCCCAAATCTGCTCTGACATCAGAGCCGCTAGCTAAAGATTCCAAGCACTCTGATCCAAAGCCATCAAATCTGAAGACTGTTGCTCCTAAGTCTCCTTGGCTCTGAAGCCCCTTCTTTTGTCCAGAGCTGGTATCTCCTTTTGTACAGGAGACTTCAAGAAAATCTTCTTGACCTCCCTCCACTTCCTCTTCAATCAGGTCCTGCAGAGGTGGATAGGATGATGAGAAAATTCCTTGGAATACAGATGCAGATGGAGGTCTTACTGTCTCCATCTCCCTTTTGATCCAGGAGTCTTGTATCTGCCTTGTATACAGTCCTTATTTCTTCTCTGATCCAACGCTCTCTTTTGGAGCCCTCATATTTGAGATCTCCAAGAGTTGAAGTATCTGATCTGAAGATGGTTTAATTGACTCCGCCTACTTCCCTGATTTGTTTGGCTCTGACTCCCCTTGAGCAGGATGTGTCTCAGAACCGTAACATCATATCCGAGGGAATAAATTTGACTCTGAAGTTTTCAAAGCTCTTGCTTCCCCTTGGGGCTTCAGCACTGGATAGCGTGGTTCTAGCTCCTCCCTCGGAGCGGAGGGTCAGGGAGGCCCTTGGTTTGTCTGATCTGAGAGTCTTGGCTCTGATTAGATTGGCCTCTGCTTCTCCTGGTCCCTGTGCCTTCAAGATGATGGAGAGGGTATTCTGTCACTCAAGAGAAGTCTCGACTCTTATTTCTTCAGATCCACTCCTGTTCCCTCTTCAAACCCTGTGTCTGAGTCTTTTCTCCCTGTGCCACAGGGATAACCAGCCCATAAGAGCTTCCAGGCAGTTCTGGTGAGGGAACTCCCCGCCTCTTTCAATACCTTTCCAGAACATCTCATCAAAATGGTCCCTTGAAAGGGGTTGTTGAAAAAGAGACGCATAGAGTCCCCTAAGGAATCTTTGACAGAAGACACCGATTGTGATGAAGGGGAAAGGTCCCACAGATCTCCACCAGAAGACATCTTCTTTAGAGATGTTTTAGAAGTCCTATGCCAAAAGGTGTCTGGTTTTCCCAAAACCCTTCCAAAGAGGAGTTGGTGTTCCTAGAAGCCTTCGAATGTGGCTCATCTACATCTTGGCTTACCCCCACCCCCAGTAGATGAGCTTGTAGAGCTTGTTTCCCACTGGGCATAGAAGGGATAGGACACTGTAGAACCAATCCCCAAACATCCAGGCAAGATTCCTGAAGTACCCACAGACAGACTGTATTGGAGTAAGGGAATCCCCATGGATGCCATGATTGTTGTGGCAGCCATTAAAAAGGAGCTGGGTGAGCAGAGCTCCTCTGTTCATTCCCCTAGTAGAGAATCTAGGGTGTTGGTCGGGTATGGGAAGTGAGTTTATACCTTAATGACCTTTGCCTTATGATTGCTGAACTGTTTGGCATATTTCACAAGATTACAGTGGGACTTACTTAAGGAACTTGTAACTCTACCCCTGGGTCCATGTTGACAGACAAAGAGAAAACTTATTCATGTTAAGTTGTCTATCTCGCCTTCATTCTTGCTGGATGGGTTCGGAGCCGACCTCGGGCTCACCTCGGCACTCTAAAAGCTCGAGTTGGTTCCACCGCTCGAGGCTCCTATATCCCACAATGCTAGGCGAGAGTTACCTCAGATCTCGCTTGCCGCCACTGCGAGGTGTTGGTTTTTCTACCGGCTTGTTGGTAAGTGTATTTTTTGTGAAATTAGCATACTTAAAACCCTATATTTTTAGGTTTAAATATATAAGGTCTCAGGCTTCAAGAAGTGTGATGCGTGCTGTCAGAAAATGTCTCTGACAGGGACTCCTGTGCTGTATGCCACGGCTTCAGCCCCAGGGTCCGGCAGGAAAGAAAAAATAAGTTGATCCTACGGGGTCTTGTTAAGCCTGAGCATTCCCTTTCTGTCTCTGGGAAGCCCTCTCAGCTACTGAGCCGAGACCTAAAGCTAAAACCTATGTCTGGTAGTAGAATTCCCTTCGGCTCCGACCAGACCTTGAGCCGACATCTAGGAGATCCAGGTCACCATCCCTTGGCTCCAGCATCTCCTCTGCTGTCTGAAAATCTCACTCCTCTAGGTCATCGAGGCTGTCAGATCATGACCTCCAGAGGGTAGTGAGTCGACTTCTAAGTCCCAGGCACTGGCCCAAATGCTTCTCATCAGTCATGCCTGCCCCTGTCCATCAATATATTCCTCCTCCGAGAACCGAGACTGTGGCGATACAGGTGTCTTGCCATCACTGTCGGTGCCGGAGGTTCTCAGCGGGACCTCTGGCTTTGCCTGACAGGGGTGGTCATGCGGAGTGTGTTAGAGCACAGTCGGCTCCGTCCCCCCCCCTCTCTGGTTACCTCAGGTCTCAGGTCAGCTCTCCCTCATGCCAGCTCCTCAGGAACCCCTGTGGGATTTCATCCTCTTCGAGGCCTCTCCTGATTTGGCAGAAGAGCCCCTCGGAAGAGGAAGTGGAAACACATTGACTCACCTGAGTCCATCACATCTGACACAGATTTAGATGATTCGAGGGTTCCCGTTCCCCTTCTGAAGATGTCTCCTTTGCAGACATTCTAAATCCTCAAACAGACCACCTCCTGGGTGTCTCCCCACCCCCCTCATGCAGGTGGTAGCTAAAAGGCATGGGCGGCTCCTGATTCAGTGGACCCCACTCCCAGGAGACCCTCGCACCATCAGACAAACAGTTCTTGACAAAAGGAGTTTCTGTGGATGCTATGGTGGTAGCTGCTGCCACCAAGAAGGAACTAGCTGATCCTTCAGTACCTGTCCATCCACCTAACAAGGAATCTAGGTCCATGGACAGGGAAGCGGATGTTCTCGTCAGCGACATTTAGCTGAACTACCTGTGCCATTTCACTCGTCTTCAAAGGGACTTGATTAAAGAAGCGGTGACATGTTGAAGGACCCTACAGCTGCGGGTTTTCAAGATAAGATGAACACGCAGCTGGCTATAACTCCATAGCCAACTCCTCCATGCCTCCTTTCGTGGCCTTACGTAGGCATGCCTGGATGCGGCTATGTAATTTGGACCTTCACTAACTCCCGTTTGATGGATCATCTCTCTTTGGCCCTCAAGTGAAAGAAACCTTGACTAGGTGCGAGACTGATGGCAAGACTCTTTCTGCCGTCGTTTTCTACTCCTTCTAGGCCTTACCCCAAAGGCCAGAAAAAATGGAAAATGTGGTCTCAGAATCGACACAAAGTCGTTCCCCGCCAGAGGCAGGGAAGGGACAAAACCAGGGCAATCGGAAGCCTTCTCTGATAAGCCCTTTCAGCATCCCTGAGGTTGCTGACTGCCCACCACCTCGAGGCAGTCGGGAAGACTGTCACTGTACCCAGAAGCCTGGCTATCCCTGACTCAAGACAAATGGGTACAGTTTTGGAAATTTCAAAACTGCTTGCCAGCAGACCAGAAAGGATCCGGAATCTACTCAAGGTTCTTTTAGTTCCAAAGAAAACAGGGACTGGAGACCAATTTTGGATCTCAGTATCTTGAACAGATCAGTCCATCCTTCCCCTATTGGGAAAAGGCAACTGGATGTGCTCTATAGACCTTCAGGATCCAGAAGATTCCTCCGCTTCAGGCTGGGAACCAGTCATTTTCAGTTCAGGGCCCTGCCCTTTGGTCTCACCACTGCCCCCGGTGTTTACCAAATGCATGGCAGTGGTAGCTTCTCACCTTCCAGGTGTTTCCATATTTGGACGACTGGCTCCTCACAGCTCCCACCAAGCATCTCCTTCTGATGGCCAGATTACACTTTTCGCATTTGTCAAAAGTTAGGCATTTCAATAAAAGTCTGTTACTTTCATAGGCAAATCTAGACACAGTAGACATGGAGACTAACACATCAGAGAATAACAGACATTCACAAACTAGTCTCACTCCTTTTCAACAACAACAGAATCAAAGCCAGGTTAGTTCTGAAAGTGTTGGGAATTATTACCTCTGCTTCCATTAGCCAGATTCCACATGCGATCCTTCAATGGATGCTCTTTACACAATGGTCATACCAGCAACTTCCAATGTCTCACACCATTATGATCACAGAAATCATCTTATGTGGTGGATGTCTTCCCCAGCTCTTGTTGGGAAGACCCCTGATCGGGTGGGGGCATTATCAATGCCACTTGCACATAAATGTTCTCCTTCAAGACTCTCTTCCTTGAGGCGATTGCAATCCAGACAGACAATATGTCTGTAGTGTGGTACATCAACAAACAAGGCGGAACCAGGTCCTAGAAGCACTCAGATTGTGGCAATTTCTTCTCAGCGGTTTCTGATAGCATATCCTCATGCCTCACGAGTGGTCTCTGAAAGACTCTGTTGTGAGCACTATTCCCTTTCAGGCCAACCAGCAGAGAGGCTCTTTACTAGGCCAACCCAGCAGAGACGCCTAGTCCAAGTTTGGCCCCGGGACTTCTGTATGCATTTCCCCTTCCCACTAATCTCTCAAGTGATACAGAAAGCTAATCTCAGAAGGCCTCATTGATCCTCCATCAATTTCTGTTATCTGGACCTAGTTCCAGATCTTTTGATCTCCCTCTCTGAACCTCACTGCTTGGTTCCTCCAGTTCCAACCTTAGCCAGGCTTTAAATCTTCCACTGGAAGATTTATTTGGACATAGATCCTTTCACTGCTTCCATCCAAATGGTCCTTGATTTTCTAGCTGAACTCTTCCATGCAGGTTCATCTCCCTCTACTCTTAAAGTTCAATTGGCAGCTATTTCTAACTTTCATGTGGGTATTTCTGAGTCTGCCTTAATGTCCCACAAGCTTTGCAAACTTTTTGAAAGGAGTTTTTCTTCTCAGACCTCCTATAAGAAATCCTCCTTCTCCTTGGGACCTAAATTTAGTTCTTACTTCTTTGATTCTTCCCCTTTTCGAACCTGCAGCTTCCTGTTCTTTAAAATTGCTATCATGGAAAACTCTTTTCTGGTAGCAATTACTTCAACTAGAAGAGTTTCGAACTTCATGCACTCAGCTGTTATCTGTTATTCCATAAGGACAGGGTATCTTGCCTAAGGTAGCCTCGTCGACGCTAATCTAAATCAAAGCATTGACCTCCTGTGTTTTTCCAGAATATTCCAATAGGTCTGAACAAAAATTACACTGGCTAGATGTTCATCAAGGTACTATTTGGATAGAACAAAACAATTCAGAAAATCTGATCAACTGTTTGTCTCCTATGCAGAAGGCTTTCAGTTTCAAAGGTATCATTATCTAGATGGCTAACATCTCTGATTTCCCTTGTTTATGAAATTAGACACCAAAGCTGCCTAACAAACCTAAGGCCCATTCCACCAGAGCTTTGGCTACCTCCATAGCCTTCCAAGATAGACTGCCTATTGACACCATTTGTGCAGCTGCTACTTGGCTACCTCACACTTTCATTTCTCATTCTAAGTTGGATTTAGCTTCTAGGCATAGAGCTAACTTTGGTTCCACTGTTCTCAGGAGTCTGGGCCACCTGGGACAAGGTGCTAGAATGAGATAGACAACTTAACATATAGAAGTTATGTTCTTACCATAATCCATGTTCCCTGGCCTGGACAGACCTAGAGGAGTTGTGATTGTGACCTCTCTTCTACCACCTCTTTACTTAGGCATATGCTGCTTTGCATATTTCCTGAATCAGGATGTAGGTCACCCTTCTTCTCCCTGTTGTTAGAGGTGGACTCTGTTTAGAGTTATTCTGTTATATACTGTTACTATTATAAGCTGGGGTTAGCTTACAAACGAGATCTGAGGTAACTCTCGCCTAGCATTGTGGGATATAAGGGAGCCTCGGCGGTGGAACCAACTCTCGAGCTTTTAGAGGGTCGGCTCTGAACCCATCCAGCAAGAAGAAGGCGAGAAGAAGACAACTAACATGGAACGTTATGGTAAGAACATAACTTCTATTTCACGACTGGCCACCCTACAATCTATATCGAATGTGCCCATGAGATTAATCTCTCATGAAGCTGAAGGCTCCTCACTGGCCATGGTTTCAGGCATAGCCATTAGGAAACATGCCTGGATGTGCTTGTGTAACTTTGTGGAGCCCTTTAAAGTGTCATTAATCAATGCTCCCTTTGAGGGATCTTCCCTGTTAGGGCTCACTGTTAGAGATGCTTTCCTACAGTGAGCAAGATGGAAAGACGTTATCTGCCATGTGAATCCATTTTTCTCCCTGCAGAGACCTTTTTCTAGGAATCAACACAGTGGTAAGAAAATGTGGTTCTGGAAATCACAAAGACTATTTCAAGAATCATGTGGAGATTCCTCCCCCAGAGGCAGAGGGGGAAATAATAATGGTAGACTCCACCCACGTGGCAGAGGGGTGCCACAAAACCAAGGCTTCAGAGATTCCTATTGGACAGACGTTTTCAGCATTCCTGTAAGAATGCCTGGTTGTTCTCTGAAGGCATTCGGGGGGGGGGGACTTCTCTTTGCACCCAAAAACCTGGGCAGCCATCATAAAAGATACGTGGGTGCAAAGTATCTTATCCAGAGGATATTTCATTCCCTTTTTGCAAATTCTGTCAATGAAAAGAAAATGCCTCCCCTATGTTCCATCCAATCAGTGGGAGTTCGCAGCTCTGGAGATTTAAAAGCTGCTAGACAAAAGAGTCATTGAAGAGATCCCACCAGACCAAAGAGGATCCGGATTTTACTCGAGGTTCTTTTTAGTGTCAAAGAAAACAGGGGACCTGAGATCCAGCCTGGATTTCAGTCATCTAAACCAGTTTGTAAAGAACTCCCAAGTTCTGAATGGTCACGGTTTAGTCCATTCTGCCTCTGCTAGGGAAGGATGCCTGGATGTGTTCTGTAGATCTTCAGGATGCAAACTATCACATCAAGATTCAAAGGCACTTTCGAATATTTCTACCCTTCTGGCTGGGAGTCGGTCATTAGTTCAGAGCCTTGCCCTTCGGTCTCACCACAACTCCCAGAGTATTAACCAAATGTATGGCAGTGATAGCAGTTCATCTAAGACTGCATAGATTCAGAGTGTTTCCCTATGTAGGTGACTGGGTCCTCACTGCCCCATCCAGCCATCTCCTAGTAAAAGCCAGGGATTACTTCATTGATTATCTCAGTCCCTGGGAATCACAGTCAGTTTTCCAAAGTCTCACCTTCAGCCAGTTCAAGTCTTCGAGTTTATAGGGGCTCATCTAGATACAGTTAATTGTCTCACTGTCTTATCACAAAACAGAATTCTTTCCTTGAGACTGCATGTCAGCCAGGTTCTTTCTAACACCTCTCCCCAGAAAAATTGGTTCCCAAAGCCCTAGGTCCGATGGCTGCAGCGATTTACTATGATCCCTACTGCTTGTCTTCATGTGTGAATCCTTCTCTGGCGGTACAATGTTCTATTCTTCAACAACCTTTGCAACATCCTATAAAAGAATCTCAAGTCTGCAAGGACTCCCTACTGTGGTGGATTCAATCCGATGAGATTTGTCAAGGACATCTCTTTATACTTTCTTCCCCAAATGCCACGCTGACCACAGAGACATCCCAACTGGGGTGGGGGGCATTTCTTCAGATGGATGTTCAAGGCACGTGGCCCCAGAAGAGACCAAATTGCATGTAAATGTCTTTAGAGATGAGTGTGGTCATTTTAGCATTGCAGGTCTTTCAGAACTTTTTTCCTGTAGGGACAGTTGCTATCCAAAAGACAATATGTCAGCATTCTGGTGAATCAATAAGCAAGGAGGAACCAGATCTTACCCCCTTTGCCAAGAAGCAATGAGAGTTTGTCAGTGGGCAATCTTCTCCAACCTCTTTCCTTGTAGCAACACACATACCAGGGAAATCCAACATTTTAACAGACAAGCTCAAAAGAACTGTCTTGATGCCTCACAAGTGGTCTGTCAATCACAGACGAGCTCAACAGAACCATCCTGATGCCTCACAAGTGGTCTCTCAATCAGTCAGTGGCAAACATGATCTTCTACAAATGGGGCCAGCCCTGCTGTGACCTATTCGCCTCTCCCCTCAACAAGTGCAGCAAGTTCTTTGCCCTAATCCCCCCTCAGGAACAGTCACCGAGAGATGCTTTAATCCACGTTTGGCCCTCCTGTTTTCTTTATGCTTATCCTCCCCTTCCTCCAAACCACAAATTCCTTCAGAAAGGACTCCGTTTGAAGAACAAGGTAATCTTCATTGCCCCCTTTTGGCCTCAACAAGTATGGTTTTCCTTCCTGTGGTCTCATCTATTTTGTCCTCCTTGGACACTGGATGCCAGTCCAGATCTCCTTTCACATCCATCAGGAATGACTCATCTGGACATTGTAGGCCTCAGGTTAGACCTCGTGGTTTCGCCAAGTCTAGTGATGGTTAGACATTCCAGGCTTTCCTCTCCAGTTTGTGAAATTTTAGTTTCATCTCAGAAGCCATCTACAAAGAAGATTTATAAAAGTAAATGGAAGAGATTTTCTTTTTGGGCATAACCGAGAGAGATGGATGGATCCTTTCACTGCTTCAGTCCCTTCTATTTTAGAATTTCTTGCCTTTGTGTTCAAGGTGTGGTGAGTTTCTCCACAATCAAAGTTCAGCTAGCAGCCATCTCTAACATCCACATCGGAGATGATGCTTTTCCTTTAGCTTCATATAAGTTATGTAAGGCATGTCTTAAAGGCACCTTTTTGCATAGACCCCCGATAAAGGATCCTATTCCACCTTGGGATCTTAACCCGGCATATTGCAAAGTTTAGTACAGTCGCCCTTTGAACCCTCAGCTAAAGTAGATCTCAGATTTATTTCTTGGAAAACAGTCTTTCTTGTGGCTATAACTTTTGTGAGATGAGTCTCTCTCTGGACTCCTAGCACTAAATTCAGATCCGCCTTATCTAATTTTCCATAAAGACATAGTTACCTTATGGACTAATCTCACCTTTTTAATTAAAGTTGTCTCAGAAGCGAACATCAGCCAAGTCATCAATTTGCCAGTTTTCATTCCTAAATTTGACAATAAAGGAGAAGACTTGCTTCACCCATTAGATGTACATAACTGTGTTTCTGTCTTCATAGGACTAAAGAAAGTAGGAAAACTGAGCAATTGTTTGTTTCAATTGCTAAGAACAAATTGGGAAAACCAGTTTCAAAAACTACAGTAGCCAAATGGATACCAGATTGTATCTGTCCTGTTCACTCTTCGAGAAGGTTAACCTTGCCAGGACAACCCATTTTGGGCCAGAGCTTCTATTGATGACATTTGTGCAGCTGCCACTTGTTCCAATGCTCATACTTTTATTGCTCATTATAAGTTGGATACTATCTCCAGAAACAGGGCTGCATTTGGTTCTACAGTTCTCTGGGGCATCCTTCCACAAGGGCCACCCAATGTTACTGTATTTGGGGACTTTGTCCCATTCGTTGAGGAACGAATGAAAATGATAACATTAGATATAAAAGTTATGTACTCCTCATAGCTATGCATCTGTGTTGTCCATTTTCATTCTTCCTCACCCCCCCCCCCTCAGGGACAGTCACCGAGAGATGCTTTAATCCACGTTTGGCCCTCCTGTTTTCTTTATGCTTATCCTCCCCTTCCTCCAAACCACAAATTCCTTCAGAAAGGACTCCGTTTGAAGAACAAGGTAATCTTCATTGCCCCCTTTTGGCCTCAACAAGTATGGTTTTCCTTCCTGTGGTCTCATCTATTTTGTCCTCCTTGGACACTGGATGCCAGTCCAGATCTCCTTTCACATCCATCAGGAATGACTCATCTGGACATTGTAGGCCTCAGGTTAGACCTCGTGGTTTCGCCAAGTCTAGTGATGGTTAGACATTCCAGGCTTTCCTCTCCAGTTTGTGAAATTTTAGTTTCATCTCAGAAGCCATCTACAAGGAAGATTTATAAAAGTAAATGGAAGAGATTTTCTTTTTGGGCACAACCGAGAGAGATGGATGGATCCTTTCACTGCTTCAGTCCCTTCTGTTTTAGAATTTCTTGCCTGTGTGTTCAAGGTGTGGTGAGTTTCTCCACAATCAAAGTTCAGCTAGCAGCCATCTCTAACATCCACATCGGAGATGATGCTTTTCCTTTAGCTTCATATAAGTTATGTAAGGCATGTCTTAAAGGCACCTTTTTGCATAGACCCCCGATAAAGGATCCTATTCCACCTTGGGATCTTAACCCGGCATATTGCAAAGTTTAGTACAGTCGCCCTTTGAACCCTCAGCTAAAGTAGATCTCAGATTTATTTCTTGAAAACAGTCTTTCTTGTGGCTATAACTTTTGTGAGATGAGTCTCTCTGGACTCCTAGCACTAAATTCAGATCCTACTTTATCTAATTTTCCATAAAGACATAGTTACCTTATGGACTAATCTCACCTTTTAATTAAAGTTGTCTCAGAAGTTTAACATCAGCCAAGTCATCAATTTGCCAGTTTTCATTCCTAAATTTGACAATAAAGGAGAAGACTTGCTTCACCTATTAGATGTACATAACTGTGTGTCTGTCTTCATAGGACTAAAGAAAGTAGGACAACTGAGCAATTGTTTGTTTCAATTGCTAAGAACAAATTGGGAAAACCAGTTTCAAAAACTACAGTAGCCAAATGGATACCAGATTGTATCTGTCCTGTTCACTCTTCGAGAAGGTTAACCTTGCCAGGACAACCCATTTTGGGCCAGAGCTTCTATTGATGACATTTGTGCAGCTGACACTTGTTCCAATGCTCATACTTTTATTGCTCATTATAAGTTGGATATTATCTCCCGAAACAGGGCTGCATTTGGTTCTACAGTTCTCTGGAGCATCCTTCCACAAGGGCCACCCAATGTTACTGTATTTGGGGACTCTGTCCCATTCGTTGAGGAACGAATGAAAATGATAACATCAGATATAAAAGTTATGTACTCCTCATAGCTATGCATCTGTGTTGTCCATTTTCATTCTTCCTCACCCCCCCCCCCCACCTTACCCCTATCCATGACTTTGGGAGTGACCTGATGAAGCTTTTTGTTAGGAACCACATTTTCTGTTTGAGACCCTGTTCTGTTACTACTTCAACTTTTCTGCAGTACTGTAATAATGTTTTAGATTTCTAAGATGGTATAGTAGCAGCCAGTTCGATCTGATGTAATGCAGTGGTCAGGGGCATTGTGGGTAAAGGGAGGATCTTGAGAGTCAGATCCTAGAATCTAGAGAAAAGCAACCAAGTCAGATCTGAGACCCATTCGTTGAGGAAGAATGAAAATGGGGAACATAGCTGCATAGTTATGATGAGTACATAACTTTTATTTCTTCTATTGCACAGGTCACTATTCATTATTTGCAGTGTGTGTGTGAATGACTCTGTTGTTAATTCGTCCAGGTATGTGGCTAATGGTGCTGTTTTAAGAAGGTTTGCTTGACCGCATTCTCCGAACCTTCCAGATGTAATAAATGAGATTTTAAATTCTCCCTTGGATAGAGATTTAGTTTTTGGCCCCTCTGCTGCTGAGGTAATCAAAAGATGTGATTAAAAAGATCCAGGGAATCTCTGAGATTTTTGTCTAAGGGATTTTCATTTTCATCATCCAGTTTTGGCAAGAAACAGAATAAACAGCATCAGTAGAATTCAGGTGAACAGACATTTAAGACGAAGTGGCAACGGGGTTGCAAAAAGAAGTCTCAAACCTCCCAAAGTCAGGGCAGTCAAACAAGTCTGAACGACTATTCAAGAGACCATGTGACCTCCTCTCAGCCTGACCCCTTTCCTCTCTTTTTCTCTTTGGTAACCGATTATTTCAGACAAATGGGTTCTGAAAATCCTTCATCAGGTTTACACATGGCAGTGGGAGGAAATTCCTCCTTTCCAGGGGATCATTCCTCACCCTGCAGAGCAGACTCTGTTTTCATCACATTCTGCCCAAGGGGTGATGCAACCAGATGTTCATCGTGTTTCACTGTTGCAGTCATGACTGTAGGGTTCTCCCCTGCCGGCAGGCAGTCCTCGGTCGGCCATAATCCCAAAGTCTGGGTCCGGCGTCGGCTGTTCAACCATGCTCCCTGACGTCAGAGTGCCAGGAGTACAAAGCTGACAGCCGACTCCATCTTCTCCAGTCTTTCTTGCCGTGCGGTGGTAGCAGTTCGTAAGTGCTGGTTGGCTGACTCCTGACGATTTTTTCTGAAAAACTTCAGTCCGAAGACTTTCTTCTCCACTTAAAGCTAAGTACCCCGTTGGGGAAACTTTTTCTTGCTCCAGTCCGATGTCAGAAAAAGTTAATAATTGTATTTCATGTGGGAAGCAAATACCTTATAAGGATTTTCATTCTTACTGTATTCCTTGCTTAGGCCCTGACCACGACGTAGCTAGTTGTCGGTTTTGTGCTAGATTCAATCAACGTACAATTAAACGAAGGTACGATTTTGCTTTTCATTATTTCGGTAGGCATTTTAACTACAAAATGTCATCTGATACGGTTCCGGCTACCGGAGTTCACAAACGTCGCAAGGATAAAGACAGGCCTCTGAGTTCCAAATCTGACGATATCGCACAAGCGGAGCCAGCTTCAGGTTCGGCCGTCGTCAGTGAGGCGCTTTTGCAGCCCCTGTCGGCCATTTCAGAACCGATGTCCGAAACGGACTCTCACGAGGAGCCAACTAAGCCTTTGAATATTTCTATTGCAGGACCTTCGGACAATGCTCCTTTGGATGGGTCCGGAGTCGCTGTGCAGGTACCGGCTTCCGAAGGGGTTTTCAGGCCTACTCAGCTTCTAATAAAGGCAAAGCCAAAGACAAAGGCAAAGACTCCTTCTAAATTAAAGACTGCAACACAGGCTTCTTCTGAACCGGCTCCCAAGTCACAGAAACAGTTACTCAAGATGGCGGAGGATTTACTTACTATGATTAGGGGTTCACATCCCCCTCCAGATAAAAGGCCAAGGCAGGAAGTTTATTATGATTCCTCTGATCAGGCTTCTGTTTCTTCAGTTTCTTCTTCTGACCAGGAATATTCTTTCCCTTCTTATGAGGATTCTGATGCTGAGTAATCCATTCCTTCAGCTTCTTCCCCTGAAGATTTCTCTTTTGGGGAAACTTTGCATGAAATGAGAGAACATTTCCACTTGGAAGGACAGGTGTATTCGGAATCTAAGAAAAGACTAAGGGATTTTCTTCTTCTCCCCCAACATAGACCCCTGGCTATTCCTCCTGTTTTGGATATTGTGGATGATGCTTTTTCAGAGGCTAACTTAACCCCTGACTCTTTTCCTCCTGCTCCTGTTAAGCCTGATAGATATTACAGGGTTCCTGATTCCCACCAGTTTTTATACAAGAACCCTACTGCTGACCCGGAAACCATTTCTCAGGGTCCTAAGGGAGTAAAGGCTGCTTCTGCCAAAAACCCCATTCCCAATGAAAAGGATTCTAGATCTTTAGAAAGATGGGGAAAAAAAGTGTACACTTCTGCTACTTTATCCATTAGGGCTTTAAACTGTCAGTTTCATATGCTGAAATACCAGCAATTTCTCTTGTCTGTTTTAAAGCAAAAGCTTACTTCCATTTCTGCTTGTGCAGATGATAAGGAATTACATGACTTATTGCATGCCACTGAACAAGTTGGAAAGCATGGTTTACACTGTGGATTTGATGCCTTGGAGGCTTCTTGTAGGGCTGCTGCCTCCGGCACAGTTATTAGAAGGCATGCGTGGCTAAAGGAACAAAATTTGCCAGAACAAGTAGAAGCTAAATTATTGGATGCTCCTGTTCAGCATAATGTTTTGTTTGGATCAAAAGCTGAAGAGGTGATCAAAAAGATGGAGGACAAGGCGAAATCCATGCAAACAGTTAAAGATTTCTTACAAGTACAGCCACCCAGATTTAGCAGGAATTGGCCTTCTAAAAATTGGTCCTTTCCCAATTCAGACAGGCCTCAGAGGGGTAGATATAGACGCTCCTGAGGAAGGCCTCAAACACAAGCTTCTTATAGACCAAGACAGTGGACTACTTCCACCCCTAGGGGAGGAGAGGACAGGTCACAAACTCATAGGAAACAGACTCAATGACTCCCTCTGTTGGGCTGCAGGAACTTCTTGCCTGGAAGCCTCTCTCGGAGGAAAACTCTCTTTTTTTATCAAAATTGGACTCGTATAACCCAAGACAAGTGGGTTCTGGATGTGGTTTCAAGAGGTTACAAATTCCATTTTCATACCCTGCCAAGGACAAGCGGATGGCCAGACCTTCCAAAACATCAATGGACAGAGGCCTTAAACCAGGTGGAAGCTCTTTTGGTTATGAAAGCCATAGAACTAGTTCCACTTTCAGAGATGGAACAAGGTTTTTACTCAAGGCTCTTTCTAGTCCTCAGGAAGCAAAACTCATGGAGACCCATTCTGGATCTGTCAGTCTTGAACACCTTTCTAGAGATTCCAAAATTCAAGATGCTTACTCTACAGCAGCTACTTCCAATGCTGTCCAAAAATGCATGGATGGTAACTTTGGATTTAAAGGAGGCATATTTACACATTCCCATCAGGCAGGAATGCAGAAAATACCTCAGGTTCAAGGCCGGATCGAGGCACTTTCAATTCTCTGCGCTGCCCTTTGTATTGTCTACTGCGCCCAGGGTCTTCACCAAATGCCTGGCTCCAGTAGTATCTTACTGCAGACTCAAGGGAATTCAAATTTACCCTTATCTGGACGATTGTCTAATTCAGGCAGACAGCAAGGATGTCTTACTCCAGCATCTAGAATTTGTACAGAACCTTCTCAAGTTCCTGGGATTCTCTGTAAACATAAAAAAGTCAAATTTGACACCCTCACAACAGATAAATTTTCTGGGTGCTCTTCTAAACACCACAACCCAGATGGCATTTCTGACATCCGAAAAACAATTACAGCTGGCTTCAACTTTCAAAACCTTGGCATCTTTAACTCGGCTATCTGCAAGGAGATTCCTGCAGGCTTTGGGTTACATGGCCTCCTGCATCCTTCTCGTACCATATGCAAGACTACACATGAGGAAAATACAGTGGTACCTAAAAAGTGTATGGTCTCAGCATTGCCACAGTTGAGACATACTGATCACCGTCCTGCCTTGTCTTCAAAAGGAATTCCTTTGGTGGTCCAGGGCATGTACTCTAAACAAAGGGAAACCCTTCTGTCTGCCTCCTGCCACTCAGATTCTAACCACGGACGCCTCGGATTATGCTTGGGGAGTCCATTTTCAGGGAAACTGTCTGCAGGGCCTTTGGACAAAGAATCAGAAGCAGTTGCATATCAATTTAAAGGAAATGTTAGTCGTTCAGAAAGCTTTAATGGCCTTCAGGAATCTTCTACAACCAGGACAACTACTGATACAGACAGACAACACCACAGTTATGCGATACATAAACAAGCAAGGGGGATCTCATTCCTACCCCCTTTGCAGACTAGCCATGGATCTATGGAACACAGCTCTAGCTTGCAATCTGGACCTTCAAGCTCAGTTTCTACCAGGGAAGCAAAACTTCCTGGCAGACAGTCTGAGCAGAAACCTTTCGGATCCACACGAATGGATGCTGGACACCGAAATATTCAGGATGATAACAGCAGTCTGGGGACGTCCTCACATAGACCTCTTTGCATCCCATCTCAATCATCAACTACAGAATTTTTGCACCAGGGCTTTCCACAAACTAGCTTGGAAAGTGGATGCACTATCTTTCAGTTGGAGAAACCTCTCGGGATATGCCTTTCCGCCTCTTCCTCTTCTTCCACGGGTATTATTAAAGATCAAACAGGACAAGCCCAAGATGATAATCTTGTTGGCCCCAAATTTGCCTCTACAGTTTTGGTACCCCACTCTGAAAAACCTATGTCTGGAGCCCCCTTGGGTCTTACCACAAACTCCGAACCTTCTGTCCCAACATCAGGGTCAGGTTCTACACTCCCATGTCAGCACTCTCAGCCTGGTGGCCTGGTTAATCCAGGGCCTTTGATTTCTTCTCTCCTACCCAAGCAGGTTATGGATGTCATTTTAGAAGCCAGACGTCCTAGCACTAGAAAATCTTATGCAGGGAAATGGAAAAGGTTTTGTTCCTGGATGCAGGCTCGGGATTCTGATCCTCTTCTTCCTAACATTTCTTTAATTTTACTTTACTTGACAGATCTCTTACATAAGGGTCTCTCTTTCTCTTCCATTAAGATACATGCCTCTGCTATTTCCGCTCATTACAATACAGACCCTCCAATCTTTTCCCACCAGCTCATGAGACAGTTTCTCAGAGGAGCTAAGAACTTAAGACCTCCTAGATCTCCTCCCATTCCTGCTTGGGATCTCAACTATGTTTTGGAAAAGCTCACCTTGCCTCCTTTTGAGCTTGCTGCCTCTTCTGACATCAAGTTTTTATCTTGGAAAACAGCCATCCTGTTAGCCCTTACCTCTGCCAGGAGAGTTTCAGAGTTACAAGCTCTTATGGCTGTGGAACCTTATATTATTTTTCATCAAGACAGGGTGTCTTTGAGGACTAATCCTACCTTCATGCATAAGGTGGTTTCCAAAGTGGCTTTAAATCAAACTGTCCACTTGCCAACTTTTTTCCCCACTCCTCAAAATAAAGGGGAAAGGATCTTACATTCCTTGGATGTACACAGACAACTATGTTTTTACCTGGACAGAACCAAGGACATCAGAAAATCAGAACAATTGTTTGTTTCTTATGCTTCAAGTTCCCAAGGTAAAGCCATTTCAAAATGGACCATTTCTAAATGGATTGCTCATGGAATCAGATTTTGTTATTCACACCATGGAAAGCAAATCCCAGGGAGTATACGGACTCATTCCACCAGAGCTGCTGCCACTTCTGCTACCTTCCTCAGGGGAGTTCCTACCAAAGACATTTTGGAAGCTGCAACTTGGAGTTCAGTGCATACTTTTTCTAAGCACTACAATCTTCCTCTCTACTCTAAGTCTAGGGCAGGCTTTGCCTCTGCAGTCTTGCAGGGCCTTTTAGCCACCCCTTCTACTTTATGACCACCTCCCTTTCATTCTGCTTTGGGATTCTACCCTACAGTCATGACTGCAACAGTGAAACACGATGAACATAGTACAGTTGTGTACACCTACCATAAATGTAGATGTTAGAGTGTCTTCACTGTTGCAGTCTGGGTTTCCCTCCCTCCTGTCCCCTCTTATTTTTTATTTTTGTGTGGTTCCCTTTTTCACCATTCTTCTGAGGTGTATTTGCAAAGGATATGGGACCTTTCTCATTTTGGGACTCCTGACATCTGGGGCAAGAAAAACTGGAGAAGATGGCGTCGGCTGTCAGCTTTGTACTCCTGGCGCTCTGATGTCAGGGAGCATGGTTGAACAGCCGACGCCGGACCCAGACTTTGGGATTCTGGCCGACCGAGGACTGCCTGCCGGCAGGGGAGAACCCTACAGTCATGACTGCAACAGTGAAGACACTCTAACATCTACATTTATGGTAGGTGTACACAACTGTGCTTTCCTCCTTCCCAGGTGGGGAAGGGTTTTATTCAAGGATGTTCGAATGTCAAAGGAAGAAAATGCTTGGATACCAGTTCTGGATCTTTCTTTACGAAACCTGTTTGTGATGGTGCTCAAATTCAAAATTGTCATTTCACAACCTGTTACCTCTTCCTTTCTTCTTTCAAGTTTCCTGGGAACACTAGACTTAACAGATGCTTATGACATACCTATTTATCCAGACTTAAGACATTTTCTCAGATTTTGTTTGTATCACATTTTCAGTTCTTCCAGCTGGACTTCATTGGATCAATTTTTTTGTAACTGCTTTTAACCCATGGAAAACTAATATGTATGTAAAAAACACAGTGGATTACAAATCATGATCAACAACCTCATACATAATAATGAGCCTGTAGTCTACACCTAAAAGCTAGTCTGATGTAACACAAGTCATTTTGCACAATCCTAACTAAAATAAGAAACAGAAAGAGTACTAATAAAAAAACAGAGTCCAAATAAACTGAAGTGGAGAAGTAGTAATCAACTCCAACTCTGTCTCCAGACAGGGACAAGACATCATAAAACTCCCTACACTAAAGGCTATTTAGCACCAATGTGACAACAAGATCCTTCCAAAAGGAGTGATAATCTAAAAAACTATAAAGAAACAAATCAGAGAGCTCTAGTGAAGAAGAGTATGGGTGGGTGTGTCAGACAACAGGCACATAAATAAAGAAAACAGCACCCACTTGTAGTAACCTTTGAAAAAATGTGAAATAAAGAAACATTACAGATAAAAATAAAATGAAAATAACTGCAATCATAATTGTAGTAAAAAAATGAAAAGACCTTTCACCCATACAGCTTCATCAGATCACTGTTTAAACTGAGCAACCATAAAAACTAACCCTAAAAAAAATGTGTATGGAAAAAATGCAAATTACTATTGCAGCAGAACAGAAAAGCAGAAACCATCAAAAATAAGGGCATAAAAATGCCCAAGAAAAGTTAAGAAAGGAGCAAACATATGTCAAAACCATTAATAAAGTACTCTGTGGTCCATTTTACTAAGCTGAAGAATGCATTTAATTGAACAAACAGAACTGAGCCCAAGTGGATTGTAGACATGATGGCAAAGTTGCCATTCCAGTTCCTTTTCATGAAGAATGGCATTACAGTTCTCTAGTGGAACCCATCCTGATTGTCTCCAAAATGTGAAAAGTGAAAAAAGAAAGACTTAGTGATTCAGTGCTGTGCTTTACAAGAGGATTCTAGCTCAGTCTGTTTCTAATTTTAGATGTGTGTTGGGCTGTTCTCCTTTTAAACTTGGAAACAGTATTTCTTATGTACAAAAAAACCCAGCAATAAGCATTCCTTGAATATCTCTCGTCTCTGCTTCTGCTGTAATTAAACATGTCTTAAAGTGTGGTCTATATTAGAACATTGAAAGTTTAATAGTTTGAATCACTAAAGGTCGACCTTTATTGATCAAACTATTAAAATTTTGAATGTTCATAAAAATAAAGAAAGAAAAAAAAGAAAATCTAAAGGGTGTAGGCAGGGGGGCAAGCCCCCCCTGCACCCCACACCCCACGCTACTTAAATATACCAACTCCGAGACCTCACTACATTGAAGTAAACAGAAATCTCCCCTTACGGAGATTTCCATTTACCCGTTCGATGTTCTGCACTTTCCCTATTCTCGTGTCAACAGTGTCGGATTAGACATTGTTGGCTTTCGAGAATATAATATAGACCCTTAAAGTGTTCTTATGACACAGCAGACACTGTCTTCAGGGCTTCTGAGTTATTCCACTGAAACCCTTTCTTTGTATAGTCTCATTACTGGAACAAAGGTGTTCCTTGTTTTCCTGATCCTGAATGAGAAATCCTGGTCAATGAAGATTCTTTATCCCTCTGCTCTTTTCACTTTCCCTAGTCCTCCATATTTCCTTTAATATTTACTTTTCCATATGTTTGAAAACAGATGATTATAGGTCTTTGTCTTCTAATGCCTTCATTCCTGGATCTGCCTACAGTTCGGTGTGCATGTTCAAGTTTAATATCTTTTTCTGGAGTTTCTGTCCATTGAGGGAACAGTTTCTTTGTTTAATTACAGTCTTATCCCTCTGGCACTCTGACAAATTTTATGCTCTTTCTCTTTGCTTTGTCTTTGAAGTGTATTAACTTCATTTCAGGATAGTCTATCCTGACTTTGCTGCATCTGTTTGGGCTTTTAGGTCTTCATTCTTCTCAATCAGTTCTTGTATAGTTGAGTACTGATTAAGTCTACCTAGTACCTCTTTCATTCTTTGTTCTTGCTGCGCTAATTTCCTTTGCAGGGAGTACTTTAGTTCTTCGATTCCCTCCCAATGTTACTTATTCTCCCTGGGTCCCCTTCATTTTCTTTGAGATACGCTGAGTCTGCTTACTCTGTCTCTTCTCCTGCTTTTTGGTACTCTTTGAGTTGAGTATCCTTATCTCACTCCCTTCTCACTTCTATCCAGCACTTTTTCCTGTTGTTTTCACTTTCATGTCTTGGTTCACACACAGGTCCATGGACCTACTGCCACTCAGAGCCTAGCCATACTGGAAGCCTGGGGCACTTAGTTTCTACCTCTGGATCGGAATTGCATACTTCTCTGCATGGGCCTTCCATTGGCAGTTGTTACTGTACCACTGTCATCCCAGGCCCCATTTACTCTGCTCCTGCGGCCTCCTGATTTTCTTAACCTCAGGACAAAGGATTGGAAAACTGCTGAAGATCACATTCTGCATTCTCCTTACTTTTGAGACACTCCTTGCCGAGGAACAAGAAACATATTGGCAAGAGGAGGCATGTTGACTTTCCTTTGCAGTCTTCCATTCCAAACACAGAAGATGGGGATGGGTTGGTCCCCCACTGTACAAACTAGACATCCCCAGGTTTTGAGAAATCCCGGAGTTTGTACAGAATGGGGGAGTGGCCTACTGAACTTCTCCCAGCCACCAAAAGCATCTTAAAGAAGAATCTGATATCCGTTTTCATTCTGTCCTCAACCTATGGGTTCGTATCTGATCCCTCGGATCCAGCTCTGCCGTTGCAAAAGCTCATGGCAACCAAAAGCTCTCGAGCTTCTCCCATACCCATTATGCACCAACCCCCCCCCCCCCCCCCAAGTACCTCATGTCTTGTACCTCATGTCTTGTTTGCTGCTATACACGAAAGATGTAGTAACTGTGCTCTCGGGCAGACAAGTCTTTAGATTTCATAACTTTATCTCCTTTTTAGAAAAAAAAATAAAATTCTTAGGTTCTCTTCTTTCCCCAACCTTCTGCTTGGCAGTATTGCAGTTTTTTCCTGATTTTAATAACATTCTGTCCCTTTTCTTCTTCTCGTACATTTTTTGTTCCTTGAATACTATTGTTAGTATTCCTTTTACTCTGTGTATCCTTTACTTTACAGTAACTGGTGATTTTTGTTTCCTTGTATTTTTCTACCAAAAAAATTATTTTACATGCACGCACACACACACACACACACACACACACACACACACACACACACACACACACACACACACACACACACACACACACACACACACACACACATATATATATATGTATGTATAGTGTACAATAAAAAATACCACTGTAACTCAAACGTTTAATAACAGGCAGATAAAACCACAATAAAATCCAAAGATAATCACAAAACGCAAAACTGGTAAACATGTTCACTGAACACTGTCAGCTTCTTCAGACCATATACAATACTTGCACAAGTTCACAAGTAAATATAAATCATACCATCAACTCTTCCAGTGGACAGCATCTTTTCACAGCACCTGTTAAGTTATTTAATTAATGTTCAATTAATCACCTAAGCAACCCTCTCCATTTAAGGACTGGGCTTAAGGAAACCTTCCCATTCAATCCCTTATACTTGTCAGCCTGCAATTGTAAAATCCAGTACAGTTCTGTCGTTTCTGCTTTATTAGAAATATCACCCATCCTTAAACCATCCTGGATGATTTCAGCAACCATATCAGCAACCATAAAACTAAAACTATGTCCTTTATCTGTCTCAATAATATGTTTTAGCCAGGGAATACTTCACATCTCCCTGCTTAATAACACCTTATATGTGCCTTTATCCTCTCCAACCAAATCCTACTGGTTTTACCAACATAAAAAACTTTGACAGATAATACATTGCTCTACGTATACTAAATTCTTTCTGTTGCAATCAGCTGAAACATTCAATTTATAGACTTTACTTGTGGTAGGATGTATAAAACTTACGTTGGTGTTAACATAACCACTAAAATTACATTCACAACATGGGAAGGTTCCTTCACTAGTATTGCTAGAGTGACTGTTAACACTACCATAACACCTTATATGTGCCTTTATCCTCTCCAACCAAATCCTACTGGTTTTACCAACATAAAAAACTTTGACAGATAATACATTGCTCTACGTATACTAAATTCTTTGTGTTGCAATCAGATGAAACATTCAATTTATAGACTTTACTTGTGGTAGGATGTATAAAACTTACGTTGGTGTTAACATAACCACTAAAATTACATTCACAACATGGGAAGGTTCCTTCACTAGTATTGCTATAGTGACTGTTAACACTACCATAACATAATAAGATTTTTTATTATTTATTTCAGTTTGATGACCGGGGAAGTCCACTTGGCCTAAAAAGAGCCCATTTTCAGTGGAGGCCCGGGAAGAAAAGCTCCAGTAACCATGGCAAACATATTGGCATTAGCATATACATACCAAAGAAGTCGTATAGCTTTATCCACCATTCTACAATAATAATAAAATCTATTAAACTAAATTTTTTAGTTTTAAAAGTAAAGCTAGGTGCTGTCCCTACTAACTGTCTTACTTCACTATCTACCTGTAATATGTGCCAATTATGTTTTACAATATCACATATAGAAGCAACATTACTAGAATAAAACAAACAAATAGGAACGCCTCTTTGCTGAGGTGCATTATTCAACTTCTCTTTCCTTCCTCTAAAATTCTCTGGAAAAATAAGGTTTGGCTATGTCTAACCATATATGTTCTTCGTGTTTCACTGTTGCAGTCATTACATTTGGGAAATCTGCTGGCAGGTTGCCCTCAGTCGGCCTGAATAACAAAGTCTTGGGTCCTGCAGCGGTTGCTGTCTCCTCTTCCATGACGTCAGAGGTATAAAACATGCAGCCAACGCCATTTTATTCAGTCTTTCTTGCCGTGCGGTGCCCGAAGCAGAAGCAGTTCGCAAGTGCCGGTCGGACGACTCCTGAAATTTTCGTATTTGAGTTTCAGAACCGAAGTCTTCAAACTAAAGCTAAATACCCCGTTGGGGAAACTTTTCCTTGCTCCTTGCCGATGTCAGTAAAAGTTAATAATTGCATTACTTATGGGAAGCAAATACCTCATAAGAATTGTCATTTGTACTGTATTCCCTGCCTAGGCCCAGATCATAACGTTCCTTGCTGTCGGTTTTGTGCTAGATTTAACCAATGCACTATTAAGCTTCGGTATATTTTTGCTTCTAGATATTTTGGATCAAGATTTAATTACCCTGAAATGTCATCGGTTAGCAATCCGACTACCGGAGTTCACAAAAAAACACAAAGAAAAAGACAGACCGTCGAGGTCCAAAACCGACGAACTTCTCCTAAGCCTGTCGCCGGTAGTCAGTGAGGTACATTCGCAGCCCCTGATACCCGCTACTTTTGAGTCGCAGGCCTCTACCGAGACCCATGTGGAGTCTGGAATGCCGCGAGATTCTCAGAGTACTGAACCCACGGATGTCTCTCCCTCAGATGGGTCCGGAGCTGCTGAGCAGGCACCGGCTTCTGAGGGTGCTGTCAGGCCTCAACATTTTTATATAAAACCGATGCCAGCTTCAAAAACAAGATCAAAAACATCTTCTATGTCTAAAAAAATGATGCATGAGCCATGTGTTCAGGGCCCTATGCCTAAAAAACAGATGATCAAAATGGCTGAGGACTTAATTACCTTGATCAGGGGTTCCCAACCACCCCCTGCTAAGAGGCCTAGGCAAGGCACTGATTATGAATCTTCATATCAGGTTTCCATTTCTTCTGATTCTTCTTCTGATCAGGAATTTTCTATTCCACCCTATGAGGATTCTGATGCAGAAGAATCCATCCCATCTGCATCTCCTCCTAAGGATTACTCTTTTGAAGAAACCTTGCATACTTTAAGGGAACATTTTCACTGGGAGAGTCAGGGTTTGTCTGAATAGACACTTAGAGATTTCCTCCTTCTTCCTCAGCATAGGCCTTTGGCAATACCTCCTGTATTAGACATTGTTGATGATGTGTTTTCAGAATCGAGCATGGCTCCTGATTCCTTGCCTCCGGCTCCTAGCAAGCCAGACAGATATTACAGGGTTCTTTACTCCCACAAATTTCTATTCAAAAATCCTGCTGCTGATCCTGAGACTATCTCACAGGGTCTCAAAGGTGTGAAGGCCTCTACAGCCAAAAATCCTACCCCCTCTTATAGAGATTCCAGGGCGCTGGATAGATGGGGAAAGAAGGTTTATATGTCTGCAACCTTGGCAATTATGGCCTTGAACTGCCAGTTTCATATGCTTATATGTCAACAGCATGTTATGGGCTTATTGAAACAGAAAATTATGTTGATTTCTGATTGTGTGGAAAATAAAGAATTACAGGAATTATTGCATTCAGCAGAACAAGTTGGAAAGCATACTTTGCAATGTGGTTTTAATTCCTTGGAGTCCTCTTGCAGGGCCACAGTTACTGGATCTGTGAGTAGAAGGCATGCCTGGCTCAAGGAGCAAAATCTGCCTGATGATAAAAAAGCTAAATTGTTGGATGCACCCTTGCAGCACGATACTCTGGTAATAAGGCAGAAGAGGTTTTAAAGAAAATGGAAGACAAAGCTAAATCTATGCAAACTGTAGAAGATTTCTTACAAGTGCAGCCACCCAGGTTCAGTAGGCACTGGCCTACTAAAAATTGGTCCCTTCCTGTGTGCAACAGAGCCACTCAAGGCAAATCCAGGCGCTCAAAAGGCTCCAGATTCATATCACATGGTTCTTACAGGTCAAAGCAATGGGGTGCCTCCACCTCCAAATCTAGAGGAAACAAAGCACAACCCTACAGTAAGCAGTCCCAATGACTTCCCTCTACCTTCACCAAGCACTTATGTTTTGGCAGCCCCCTTGGGGGGAAAATTAGCACTTCATGCTCAAAATTGGCAGTTAATTACCCAGGACAAGTGAGTATTAAACATAGTATCCCAGGGGTACTCCATACTTTGCCAATTCTAAACCGTTGGCCAGATCTGCCACAAAATCAGTGGGCAGAGGCTCAGAAACAAGTTATGTCCCTCATGGATAATGGGGGGATATTCAACCAGTACCAGAAAAGGAAAAAGGACAAGGTTTTTCTTCAAGACTTTTCCTGGTACCCAGAAAAGACAATGCCTGGTGTCCTATACTGAACTTACCGATCTTGAACACGTTCCTGGACATTCCAAAATTCAAAATGCTGACTTTACAACAGCTACTGCCTATGCTGGACAGGAATGCTTGGTTAGTGACTCTAGACTTAAAAGAGGCATACCTGCATTTCCCAATAAGGGAATCATGCAGAAGATACCTCTGTTTCAAGGCAGGATTTTTGCATTACCAATTCTCTGCACTGCCCTTTGGCTTATCTACTGCGCCCAGGGTCTTTACAAAGTGCCTCACACCAATAATTGCATTCTGCAGACAAAGAAGCATACAAATTTATCCTTATCCTGGATGACTGTCTCATTCAAGCAGAGGACAAGGACACTCTTCTTCAACATCTGGCATTTATAACAAGGCTTCTAACATGCCTAGGGTACACAATAAACAAAAAGTAATCCCAACTGGTACCCTCTCAAATAATTTCATTCCTGGGTGCAAGCTTGAATACAACTGCCCAGATGGCTTACCTTATGCCAGACAAACAAAGGCAACTGACAACATACTTCAAACAAATGGCAACAAAAACCCAATTATCTACAAGACAAATTCTGCAGGCTTTGGGGTTCATGGCATCCTGCATTCTACTAATTCCATATGCGAAACTGCATATGAGGAAACTTCAATGGTACCTAAAAAGCTTATGGAGACAACATTGTCACAGTCTGGGAACAATGATTCCTCTCATTCCCTGCCTGGAACAGGAGTTTCTTTGGTGGTCAGAGACATGTCACCAAAAGAAGGGACTGTGATTCACTCTACCCCCTGCCACCCAAACCCTAACTACAGACGCATCAGACTATGCTTACGGGGCCCACCTGGCAGGGAGATACATTCAGGGCAAATGGAGCCCAAACCAAATGCATCTGCATATCAACCAGAAGGAGATACTAGCTGTTCAGAATGCTCTGACAGCCTTCAAGGACTTGCTTCATCCAGGACAACTACTGATAAAAGACGGACAACACCACGGTTATGTGGTACATAAGCAAGCAGGGGGGGGGTACACATTCCTACCCCCTTTGCAGACTAGCCATGGCATTGTGGAACACAGCTTTGACTTACCAAATACATCTTCAAGCTCAATTCCTGCCAGGAAAACAAAATACTCTGGCAGACGACCTAAGCAGAAATCGTATGGGCCCACACGAGTGGAAACTGGATCCACAAATCTTCAGCATGTTAACACAGGAATGGGGAAGTCCAGACATAGAATTATTTGCCTCTCCCCAAAATTATCAACTGGGCAAATTCTGCTCAAGGACTTAACACAGACGAGCATGGAAAGTGGATACCCTATCCTTCAGCTGGAAAAACCTGTCAGTCTATGCCTTTTCCCCCTCTGCCTCTGCTCTCCGAGGTTTTACTAAAGGTCAGACAGGAAAAAGCAAAAATTTTCCTAGTTGCTCTGGACTGGCCTCGCCAGCACTGGTACCCAATTTTAAGGAATATGTCTCAACTCCCTCCTTGGTACTTGTCTCAAATACCTCATCTACTGTCTCAGCAGAACAATCAAATTCTGCACACTCCGCTCCAAACTCTGAACCTTGCAGCATGGCTGATCATTTAATTATTCAAACAACACCTCCCAGTAAATCTGTGATGGATGTCATTTTGGAAGCCAGAAGGCCTAGTACTAGAAAATCTTATGCTGATAAATGGAAGAGATTCTGTGCTTGGAGCCAAGCACAAGGCATGGACACAGCAAAGCCTAATATCCCTCAGATTTTACAATATTTGACGGAGATGCTTGACAAGGCCCTATCTTTTTCTTCAATAAAAATCCATGCCTCTGCCATCTTGGCTCATTACAACACGGAGCCTCCCCTCTTTTCTCATCCTCTGCTTAAACAGTATCTTAGAGGGGCCAAAAATTTAAGGCCTCCCGGAAGATCACCAAACTCCTGCATGGGACCTCAATTTTGTGCTGGAAAAACTCACCTTGCCTCCTTTTGAACCCGCAGCTACTGCGAATATAAAATTTTTATCTTGGAAAACAGCTTTCCTCTTGGCAATCACTTCAGCAAGAAGGGTTTCAGAACTACAGGCTCTCATGGCTGTGGAGCCTTTTATTACATTTTACCCAGACAGGGTGTCCCTCAGGACTAATCCTTCTTTTATGCCTAAGGTGGTATCCGGTGTGGCTCTTAACCAAACAATTCACCTGCCAACATTTTACCCAAATCTGCAGAACAAGGGAGAGCGGATTCTGCATTGATTGGACGTACACAGACAACTAAGATTCTACTCAAACAGGACTAAATCTCTAAGGTAGTCTGAGCAACTGCTGGTGGCATTTGCTGCAGGACCAGAGGGGAAGGCTATATCAAAGCAGACTATTTCTAAGTGGATAAGCCACTGCATTCGTTTCTGCTACTTGCACCATGGTAAACCTGTGCCCAAGGGGATCAGGTCACATTCCACCAGGGCTGCCTCTACCTCGGCAGCTTTTCTCAGAGGACTTTCAACCAAAGACATTCTAGAAGCTGCTACTTGGAGCTCTGTTCATACCTTCACAAAGCATTATCATTTGCCTCTCTTCTCCAAATCCAGGACAGGCTTTGTCACTGCAGTTTTGCAGGGCCTTATAGCCGCTCCTAATGCTATTTAGTTCCATCCTCCCATCCAAAGCTTTGGGATTCTACCCAAATGTAATGAGTGCAATAGTGTAACACGAAGAACATAGTACAGATGTTATGTGATCCTATCTCGCCTACATTCAGTACTGATGGGTTCGGAGCCGATCCTCGGCTCCGACTCGGCGCGCTATACTATAGAGCGAAGTCTCTAATTGGCTGAGCTATTCTACATCCCAGGATGCACCACCACTACTTCCCCAGATCTCGTTTGCCGCTTGACAGCAATAGACGTGGTCTCGACTTGGCTGGGCTAAGTACTCTTTACTTTAAATAAACTTAAGAACTTTTCTTGGTAATCTTCCTTACCTTTGTTGGTAACTTTTCTTTACCTCGCTTTGAGGTTTTTTTTTTTTTTTTTTTTTTAGTTATACTATTGCTGGTATAAATTTTTCCTTGTAGTTAGAAATAAAAAAATCGAAAAGAAATGAAATCTTTCCTTTTGTCCTTTGTCAGGCTTTCTGTCGCGTGTTGTTCTTTTACAGTATAGCTGAAAAGCCGGCTGGCAAATAGGTGTTATATGTAAAAGGTGGGAATAATAACTTGTTAATACCATGGTGCTTTCTGTAATGTCTTTAAATGTCAATGGTCTCACAGGTAAATACTAAAAAGAAAGAATAGTGAACTATATTAAAAAATGTAGAGTGCAAATAGTTACGTTACTGGAGGCAAACTTAGAAAAAAACTGAACATGTGAATTTGATAAAAGAAGCATTTTCAGGATGGTTATTCAATGGAATATCTGGGACAAAGAAAAAGAGGAATACTTATATTAATTGCAACCGGAGCTGCAGTAGTGATAGAAGAGAATAAAAAAGGTTGTAATTACAGGTTTGTAGTGCTAAGGGGCTACTGGCAAGGGAGGAGGGTTACACTGGCATGTATTTATATTCTACCTGAAATTACTATAATAGAGCTTAAGAAAATTCTAAGAGAAATAATCAGTTTTCAGCAAGGAATATTACTTATAGGTGAGGACTGGAATTTGATTTGTAGCAGTGAAGATGTGTCGGGAGAGAAGCGAAAGTATGACAAAGGAGGGTAGATTTTTGAAGAAATTCAATAAAATATTTGACATGAAAGATGTGAATTCAGCAATAGGAGTTGAGTGAATTTACATATTATTCCTCAAGATATAAAAACTGGGCTAGGCTAGACAGAATTTACATTTCACAGAAACATGAGCATTTAACTGAAGGTCTTAAGTACCTGATAACTGTTTCAGATCATGCACCAATAATAACTAAAATAAAAACACAGGGTAATGAATTAAAAATGAGACACTGATGCTTTCCCACCTATCTGTTGAAAAGAGTGGAATTTAAGGAATGGGTAGTGGAGCTTATTCAGAAGCTATTTGGGAGGATAGAAATTACTTCTGAAAATGTAGCTATGGAATGGGATAAAATTAAGGTGGAAATAAAAGAAACTAAACTATGGTTAAGAAGTAACAATTATTTAGAGGGACTGACTAATAAAGTATTGCAGTATGGGGGGAATCTTACAGAACAAGAAGAGAATCAACTGCAGAATGCTAAGCAGAAAATAAAGGATTACCTCAAAATATACATGAGTTTAGAAAGATTGCTGTTAAGCAACTGTTTTTTGATAATAGCACTAGAACACAAAAACTATTACCACCACGACTCAGATAACAGAAAATAAAAAGGGCGGTCACCAAGCATAGGGAGCCTGTAACAAGGAAGGTAAAAAGAGATTCTGTAGATATTAAAAATAAGGTATTAAAAATGTTTTGGAAATTCTATGAAAGTCTGTATAAAGCAGAGGAATGTAAAAATAAAAAAAGATACAAATGGAAATGTTTATGGAAGAATTAAATATGCCAAGGTTAGAGGTAGATGAGGCTCAATTACTAACAGGACAAGAGGAGATGAGACAAAAAGTGTGATGTATAACCAATCTACAGAAAAATCCCCAGGAGTAGATGGTATTCCTGTTGAAATTTAGAAGCTAGGAGGGAAAAAACTGATAAAGATCTGGAAGGTTTTGTTTAACAGTATTTTAAGAGGAAGAGAAGTACCAGCATCCTGGAAGAAAGCGGCCATTGCTGTAATACTTAGAGGATAAAGATCCATCAGATCCAGCTTCATACAGGCCCATTTCAATACTAAACCATGATTATAAAGTCTTCATGTCTATAATGGCTAAAAGAATGGCAAAAGTAATGCCAAAAATGATAGATCTGGATCAGTGTGTTTTTGTGGAGGGGAGGCAAACGTATCACAACATTAACAGAACAGAACAGTGATAATCCAGATGGAAGCAGAATGTAAGGAAATACCATTCTTCTTGGTGGGTCTTGATGCAGAGAAAGCATTTGATGGAGTAAGCCGGGACTTTATGATCAGGGCAATGGAAACATTTGCCTTTCCTGAAAAAATTATAAGGTTGATTAGGAGGATATATGAGGGATTGGAGACAAAAATTAAAGTGGGTGGGGTCCTCTCTGATAATGTCTGCTTGAGCAGAGGAACCAGGCATGGGTGTACTCTTTCCCCTTTGTTATTTGCATTATATTTAAAGCCAGTGGCAAAGAAAATAAGGGACTTAGAAATTCAAGGATGTAATTGGTATGGTAGTCAAGAAAAGTTGGCTTTATTTGCAGATGATATTGTTTTATACCCGACAAAACCAGAAAGAGACATTACAGTGTTGTGGAACATTTTGAGACCATTTCATAATGTTTTCGGGATACAAAATTAATGAAGCTAAAGCAAAGGCAATATTGGTAAATTATGTACCCACATATGAATTGGTTCAGCAATATCCATGTTTATGGGGACATGATAAAATTAAGTGTTTAGGAGTATGGATTAAAAATGATTCTGGTGTGGCAGGTAAGGATATTTGGGAAGAGACTAAAAATATAATATAAAGACTGAGAAAATGGAAGCTTTATTATATGAATATGGATAATAAGATATAAGCAGTTAAAATGTTTTTAGTCCCAGTAGTCTTATACATAGATGAGGCATATTTTTATCAGCCAGAGGATAAGTTGTGGATAGCCAGTAGAACAATGCAGATTGGGATTAGCCAATCTGAAGGGGCATTTCAGAGCTGCACAGTTAAGGCTCCTATACATATCACAAGCAGAAAACTATAATTCAAAGTGGAAAAGGATGATGATGAAACAGGGGGGAAACTCAAGCAAAAGGAGAGACTGGGATTTCGGATGCAGGTCTTTAAGAAGAATAACCGTAATCATACTGAATATTATATCTACAGAGTAGCAGAAAGTATCTTAAGAACTAAGCCAACACAGGAATGGAGAAAGGAGATTCTGCTGATAGGGATGACTGCAATTAGGGATATAGGCATGAGGGGGCTGGAATTTATATGAGAAAACTGACAAAGGAACCAAGGTATTGGGAGCAAAAAAACTAGACATGGAAAGATGATAGAATGGGAAAACACCAATAATTTATTTGGACTGCACATTAGAGATTGCCTTCCCTATTAAGGACTGATATCAGAGTATAAGCAAAGAGAAAGAAATAGGGGGTCCTAAACAAAAAAACAGCACTGGTAGAGTTTATAGTAGAATTTAGAACAGAAGTTGCCATTAAAAAGGAATAATTAGTAGAGCTTATAAAATATTGCATGATAACTATAAGAATCAATCGGGGAGGTTAGAAAGGATTGGGAAGATAGATTGGATAAGCAGTTCAGAAAGAAACAATGGGAAGGTATATGTATGTCTCCCAAATATGCAACAAAGTCTAGAATCTTTAGGATGTTTGCTTAATGTTTGCATAGATATTTTCAGGCCCCAAGTAGACTCCAGCAAAATTTTCCTCAGGTAGACAGCAAATGTTGGTGGTGTGACAGGAAAGAAAGAGGTAATTGGGAAGATATTTTCTTGGAGTGTGGTGAGTTAGAGGACTTTAAGGATTCCCTGCGGGATTCACTGTTGGAGATGCGTAGTGGGCAGATTGGTGTGATGAGGGAGATGATTGTTATGAGCTATGATACAGAATTGGAATTGTCTAGACATGGTAAGGCCTTACTGTGTCTAATTCTGGTGGCTGCCAAAAAAGCAATTACTAGAAAATGGAAATCAAAATCTAAGTTAACTGTACTAGAAGTAGTGAATATAGTAACAGAGATAGAACTGGAATTGAGATCTTTAGAAAAGGGTAGAAGTAAACTACTTAGGAAAAATGGGAATTGTGGGAACAATGCCTACAGGGGAAGAATGAGGTTTAAAGGAAGGCAGGACTTAAATGAGCTATGTAATGTTTGACTGAAAATGATTGTGTAGATTATAAGTGATGTATAATATTTGCACCTGGGAATGTGTCAGTATGATATGTGGTGTAAAATGCTTGCAATTTGGATTGTGTATGTGGTTTGGTTTCATTTATATAAATGTATGATTGCCTGTGTCATAAGTGATGGTTTAAACAAAGATGTTTCTTGTTAAAAAAAAAAAAAAGGCGACTAACTTTAAAAAGTGCACTTCCTGTGGGCAGCATAAGATCCCCAACTCTCTTGCCCACAGGGAGTGCGTCTGTTCTCTAGGCCCAGCACAGTTGGACACCACCTGCTCCACCTGTGCTGTTTTTAATACGAGGGCCATAAGTAATAGTATGAATAACTAGTACTAAAAGGCCTCCTTCGGCTTCTGCTCCCTCATCTGTTACTTCCACATCAGGGGCTCAACCCCCCCCCCCCATAGGTCGAAGGAGCACTGAAAATGCTCCCCTGCATGGTCTCAAAAGTCAGTGCTTCCTTTTGAGCCACCTCAGAATATTTTTAAGAGTTTGGATCCAAAGTCGGATCCAGCTTCTGCCATCGCTAAGTCTCCTCAGCTGTGTAGTCCATAGTTTTCCCCAGAGCCAGTATCTCTGAGGTTGAGGTTTCCCTTCCTTCGGGAGACCCCTAAGAAGTTTTCCAGGCCAACTTCCACTTCTTTCTGTTACCTCCCCCAAAGTCATTCTGAGGCAGAGGTGGAAAGGACGATGAGAAAATTCCACACGATCCAGATCCAGATGGGAGTCTTGCCATCTCTGCCATCAGAGCCTTAAACCTTCATTATTGCTGCTTCTGCAGTCCGACATTCTGTTTCAGAGCTATCAGATCCGAGATCTCAGAGAGTCGAGCCGTGAGATCCAAAGATGCCCCTCTCTTCCACTCTGGCAACTTCCCTGATCTGATTGGACCCCCCCCCCCTTGGAGCATGATGGTTCTCGGAGCTTAAGTGTCGGTATCAGATCTGAGAGGTTGACTTGGAATCCAAGCTTTTCAGAGCCATCACTTCCCCTCGTGGCTTTGACATTAGACAGCTCGGCTCCAACTTCTCCTTCGGAGCAGAGAGTCGGGGAGGGTTTCGGATTAAGTCCAAAAGAAAAAAAACAAGAACCACAAGTAGTGAAGGTAGAGGCCCAGGAACCACACAAACCAAATTTCAAACCACAAATCCAATTTATTGACAGCAAAAACTGACCAAATGCAGTCAAGTGCTTCGTCTTTAGCAAAGACTTCTTCAGAACTGCTTGACATGGTTATCTCCAACCTTAAATAATCCTAATACATCATGTGATCAACATGTGATCAAACATTCACGTGACTCAACTTTAGTTTAGTAAACGCACTGATTATAAAACTTCAACAAGAATTGTTGAGAATATTAATTTAAATTGCATGAAAAATGAACATAAGTATAACTAAAAATTAAAAATAAAAGTAATGTTGAGAACAAAAATGGTAAAAAAATCAGTGTTACAGCGACAAATGTATGAGTAACATGATATAATCAGCCCTCAAGACTTTTTAGCTTTAATACAGGTGTAATAGAACAGCATTCATTCAAACCGGGGGGGGGGGGGGTACAGTCATCACACACAAGAATCCATATGAGCTCTTTCTTGAGAAGATGTTCTTCAGTGTAAAAGCCCCTTGGGTCTGGTTCCAAGAAATCAGTCACCACATATTTAAAAAGGTGACCAGGATAGGCAGAAATATGTCTGTACAGTGTGTTAATTGTCTTCCCTTTCTTGATTTCGTTGAGATGTTCATATACTCTCTCTTTCAAAGCTCAACCAGTCTTGCCAATGTAAAACACTTTACACTGCTGGCAAAGTGCACCATAAACCACTCCCCTGGATGAACAATTAAAATACGTTTTCACCCCAAATTTCTTGTCTTTGATGAAAAAAGACTCACAACAGAGTATATGTTGACAGTAGTTACAGTGGTTACATTTATACATACCTTTTGGTACTAAATTTGCCATTATTCCTTTCCAGTAAACTTTTAAAACATTTGTCTTTCATAAATGCTATCTTAGGTTTGGAACCAAACAATACATTACCATCGCTGATGGAAATAACAGGCCAAAATTGATTAACCACATTAACAATGTAGTAAGTGTTTAAAGAAAAAGTAACAATCAAGGCTCGTTCGTACGACCTATCCGAATTATGATCACCAGAGATCAGTGGCCCTACTGAAGATAAGGAAAAACAGGAGTTATCAAAGAATGGTAACGGGATGGTATAGACCCTTACTTCTTTTGTCAAATACTTCATCTTTGATGGATACCATGAGGTCTGGTGGATAACCTCTGTGGATAAACATATCCAAAAGTTTTTCGGTCTCCACCAAAAATACTGCATCATCAGATATCATCCGAGTGAGTCAGACTAGTTGCTCCTTGACAGCTGCTCTTTTTTGTAATTTGGGATGTCAACTGTCGTAGTGAAGATAAGAATTGGAAAAAGTTTTCTTACGAAAAATGAGCTAAAGCAACCCTTTGAATAATCTTTAGAAACTAGGACGTCAAGAAATGCCATCTTGTCCTTGTCGAAGTTGTGGGTAAATTTAAGAAAGGGGGTGCTGTTGTTGATGTACATTAAAAAATCATTTATTTTCGTCAAAGAATCCATCCATATGATAAAGATGTCATCCAGGTACCTAATATAAAATGACCAACTGTCAACAAATGTACTATTGAACACAAATTGCTTGTCCCAGTATGCCATGAAGTGGTTGGCAAAGCTTTGGGGCACATGAGGCAGCCATTGCCACTCCACTTGTTTGTTTGAATAGTTGTCCTTCAAAATACAAAAAGTTGTTGCTCAGGACTAATTCAGCAAGTGAGATAGCCATGTTGGTGTCATTGTTCAATAGCCCTATGTCAAAGAGCATACTTTCCACCCAATCAAGTCCCTCCTTGTGTGGAATGACCTTTGTCTGAGTTTACTCATCCTACACCTCAGGGAAAGCCAGCCGATATGAGCTTCCAAGTAGTTCCCATGAGGGGACCCCCACTTCTTCTGGCACCTGTCCAGAATACCCCATTGAAGAGGTGCCTCGGAAGAGATCATGCAGGAAGAGGCACTTGGGAATCCCCACAGAAGACACCAATTTTAATGAAGGTAAAGGGTCCCCTAGATCTCCACTTGAAGATGTCTCATTTGGAGACATCTTGGAGATCCTTCGTCAGAAAGGTGGTTGGTTTTTCCAGACCTCTTCCCAGGAGGAATCGGTGTTCTTGGAAGCCTTCAGATTTTGATTGCCCACTCTGACAGACAGCATTGGACCAAGGGAGTCTCTGTAGATGCCATGGTTGTTGTGGCAGCAGCCCAAGTTGGGGTGGGGCTGGGAGCATTACCTGGGATGGACCGTTCAAAGCAAGTGGTCCCAGAAGAGACCAACTTGCATATAGGTGTCCTGGAGATGAGCGCAGTGCTTCAAGCGTTGCAGGCCCTTCAAGCTCTCTTCCTCTAGGAACTTTAGCTATTCAAATGGACATGTCAGTAGTATAATACATCAACAAACAGGGGGGACCAAATCTTATCCCCTTTGCCAAGAAGCAGTTAGAGTTTAGCAGTGAGCGATCTCCAACTGCTTTCTTGTAGTGATGCACATACTGGGGAAGTCCAGAATCTTAGTGGACAAGCTCAGCAGGACCATCCTGATTCCTCATGAGTGGCCTCTCAATCAATTAGTGGCAGCTGTGATCATCCACAAGTAGGGTCAGCTGTGCTGCAATCTATTCACCTGTCTCCTCAACCACAAATACAGCAGGTTCTTTGCCCTAATTTCCCCTCAGGGACAGTCACCAAGAGATGCTCTAGTCCACATTTGGCTCTTCAGTTTTCTTTATGCTTATCCCCCCCCCCTTTCGCCTCTAATCCCCAAATTCCTTCAGAAAGCACTGTGGTTGAAGAGCAAAGTAATCCTCATTGCCCCCTTTTAGCCTTGGCAAGTGTGGTTCCCCTCCTATGATCTCATCTAGTATGCAGTCCTTGGACACTGGATCCCAGTCCAGCTCTCCTGTCGCAGCCGTCAGGGATGATTCATCCAGGCATTGCAGGCCTCAAGTTGACCGCATGGTTTCTCTAATTCCAATGATGACTAGACATTCCAAGCTTTCCTCCCCAGTTCACCAAATTCGGTTTCATCTCACAAACATTCGACTAGGAAGATTTATAAGAATAAATGGTAGAAGTTTTCCTTTTGTACTTCTCAGAAAAAGTTTGATCCTTTCACTGCTCCACTCCCTGCTATTTTAGATTTCCTTCCCTCCATCTTTCAAAGCAGGGCAAGTTTCTCTACCATCAAGGTTGACTCAGCAGCTATCTCCAACTACCATCAGAGATAATGCTTCTCCTTTAGCTTCATCAAAGTTATGTAAAGCCTTTCTTAAAAGTATCTTTATACTTAGACTTCCAATTAGGGACCCCACTCCGTCTTGGCACCTGACTTTGGTATTACAGACTTTGGTGCACTCACATTTTGAATCTTCAACTAAAGTGGACCTTAAGTTTCTGTCTTGGAAAAGGGACTTTCTGGTGGCCATAACCTCAGCAAGACGAGTATCTGAACTCCAAGCACTCTCTTCGAAAACGCTATATTTGATTTTTCCCAAAGATGGTTACCTTACGCACTAATCTTTCCTTTATAACAAAAGTTGCATGTGAAGTAAACATCAATTATGTGATCAGTTTATCAGTTTTCTGTCTCTGCTTTGACAATAAAGGAGAATATACTCCATCTTTTAGATGTACATAGGCAGTTTTGCTGTTGTCTTCACAGGACTAAAGAATTTAGGAAAACTGATAAATTGTTTGTCTCATTTTCTTTTAATAAGATTGGAAGACCAGTCTCTAAAAATACACTAGCCAATTGGATAACTGAGTGTATTTGAAACGTTTATTCTTTGAGAGGCCTAACCTTTCCAAGACAAATGAAAACACACTCAACTCAGTCAGTAGCTTCTTGGGCTAGAACCTCTATTGGTGAGGACATCATCTCTGGAAACAGAGCTGCATTCGATTCTGCAGTTCTCTGGAACATCCTTCCATGAGGGCCACCCAAGGCTACCGTAGCTGGGAACTCTGTCCCATTCATTGAGCAATGAATGAAAATGATAACATCAGATATTGTATATAAGTTATGTACTTACCGCAACTATACATGTTCTGTAGTCCTATCTCGCCTGCATTCTTACACTTGGGTTCGGAGCCGAACCTTGGCTCCGACTCGGCAGTTCTTTAGCTCAAAGTCTTCTGGTTGGCTCGTGGCAAGGAGGTATCCCATCATGCACTGCTAACATATCCCAGATCTCATTTGCCGTTCGAGTTCAGAAGTGCTTCTTGGCCGTGGCTAAGTGGAATATTTTTTGTTTATTATTACTCAGTTTATAGTATTTAAAAAAGTTATATTCAGCTTATTTAGCATTCATTTATAGTCTGGTGACTGTTGAAGACCTTGTATGGCATTGTTTGCTGTGTTTCTGCTGTTTTTTATTGGCCGCTCTTCGCAGGCCTGTTTTTGTGTAGTCCCTGCTCTCGCTGTTGATTTTGTTTGCTATTTGGGCTTTGCCTAATTGTTTTCTCTTTTCAAAGCTATATTTCACCAAGGGCTAGGCCCGTTTAAGTTAGAGGACTTAGTCCTCAGTCTGTCGCTCTTGATGTTCATCGTGCATACAGCTGCAGTCATAACAGATGGGTTATCCTGCCGTCTAAGTCTAGGTCTGGCGTCGGTTGTCGTTGCTTCCTCCCTGATGTCAGTGCGGCAGGGGTATAAAAGAGGCAGCCGATGCCATTTTCTTCAGTCTTTCTTGCCGCGCGGTGCCCAAAGCAGAAGCAGTTCGCAAGTGCCGGTCGGCCAGCTCCTGAGATTTACGAAAGAATTTCAGTCGAAGTCTTCTTGAAAGCTAAGTACCCCATTGGGGAAACTTTTCTTGCCTCAGACCGATTGCTATTTGGGCTTTGCCTAATTGTTTTCTCTTTTCAAAGCTATATTTCACCAAGGGCTAGGCCCTTTTAGTCCTCAGTCTGTCGCTCTTGTTCTTTTCCTTCCCAGGGCTAGGCCCGCTTAAGTTAGAGGACCTAGTCCTCGATCTGTCGTGTGTTTCGTCCTCTAGGGCTAGGCCCGTTTAAGTTAGATGACCTAGTCCTCTGTCTAGCTATCTGTTGTTTCCTCAGGGTTAACCGTTTAATTTAGAGGTAGTTCCTGTTTTTGTTTCTGGCACTAGTAACTGTGACTTGTTTTTTCACTATCTGTCTTAGATATCAGTTGGTTTCGGATATGTCTAAAGACTTGAAAGACCACAAGCCTTCTGAGTTTAAAAAATGTACTAAGTGCGCCCAAAAAATGTCCCTGACAGATGGGCATACTATTTGCGTATACTGCTTGGGTGCTGTTCACCTTCAAGAATCTTGCTCCTTTTGCCATGCTTTTAGCCCTCGAGTCCTTTGAGAGAAAGAACAAACTTGTATTGAAAGGTCTCCTGAAGCATTCTTTTGAGGAAGAATTGGCTTCTTTCTCCTCCTCTAGTTCCAAGTCACCCTCATCTAAAAAAGACCGTTAAACCTACAGAAAGGCGGTCTCCCACTCACATAGTGTCATCAGAGCTGCCAGAGAAAATTTCTAAATCGACTACTTCCTGTTCGGCTCCACTGGTTTCAGTGCTGACGGAGGTTATTGATGTGGAGCAATCCGTTTCGATTCCAAACATTACGGAGTCGATAACTGAATCTGTGTCTCGGAGCCGGTCAGCTGAACTTCGTCTGGTTTCTCTGACACTCAGATCGCCAATTTTTCAGCGGTCTAGGTCCCCCACTTTATCCTCCAGGTCCTCTAGGAGCCTTTCTGATGAGGACGTTGAGAGAGTGGAGCGCAGACTCCTGAAAACATCGGCGTTGGCAAATTTACTTTAGGCTCCTTCCCAGTCAGCTCCGGAGCCTACTGAGCCTGTACACCCTATCACCGTTCCTCCTCTGAGCCACTCCGGTGCTTCAGAGCCAGAGATGTTGGTGCCACTTGCTGTGGAAAGGTCGCTTCCAGCTACCTCAGTAGGTCTCTCTGTTCCTTCCGTTGAGGTCTAGGGTCCTAAGCTCTCCGGTCAGGCACGAGGGGGACACTTGGACCCGAACTTCTTTAGTTCCGAGCTTACCTCTCAGTGTTTCGGCTTGGGTGAGTTCGGACCCTACATCCCTCTCGGAGCCCATCTCCTCGGTATCGAGGACTGCCTCTGCTCCTTTGGAACAAGGGGCATCTTCGGAGCTGAGGGGGTTAGCCTTCGAGCTGATGAGGAGTGTTCTGTCCAAGTCTTCAGTTCCAACTAGGGGCACTGACACTCTTCCCCCTAAAGTGCCAACCTCAGTCTCAGCACCTTCTCTCATCCAACATATCGGAGACTCGCAGCCTCAGGAATCCTCCATGAGTGGTCCCCAGTCTTCCGAGACCTCCTCAGAATGTCCTTCTGAGGAACCCCCCAGGAAGAAAACTTGTAAGAGGAAGCATGTACTCCCCAGATGAGTCCATTACATCAGACACTGACCTCGAGGAGTCAGAAGGGTCCCCCAAGTCGTCCTCTGATGATATCTCATTCGCATATATCCTTGAGATCCTGAAACAGAGAGGCGGCTGGCCCACCACCTCCACTTCTGATGAGGAGTCAGTGTACCTGAAGGCGTTCGGGTCTCAACCCTCCACCTCTTGGGTATCTCCACCTTTCGATGAACTTTTGGATCTAGTGATTCGAAAGGGGTGGGAATCTCCTGATATTGTAGAACCAGTTCCTAGAAGAACTAACAAATTCTTATCAGAACCTCAGGACAAAGATTTTCTCACCAAAGGTGTGCCAGTATATGTCATGGTGGTGGCAGCAGCCACCAAAAGGAACTTGCTGAAACTTCCTCCACCATCCATCCACCGAACGAGGAGTCTCGAATGATGGATAGGTACGGGAAGCGTGTCTTCTTCAGTGACTTTTACACTCAAATCGCTGAACTACCTTTTTCATTTCACTAGGCTCCAGCGAGATCTCATGAAAGAGCTGGGAGATACTCTCCAAGGTAACATATCTGAAGCGGTATCTGATAAGCTTAATGCACAGATGTCTACCTTAAATTCTGTTGTCAACTCCTCCATGAGGCTGATATCTTATGCAGCGGATGGAGTGAGTAGGGCAGCGGGTTCAGGAGTTTCTCATAGAAGGCACTACTGGATGCGCTTGTGTAATTTTGCGGAGGTCTTTAAGTCTACATTTAAAAACGCCCCCCTTTGATGGATCCTCGTTGTTTGGACCTAAGGTAAAGGACACACACTCAGCAGGTGTAAACAGGAAGGGAAAACCCTGTCTGCCGTGGGAGTCGTTTTTTCCGTTCCTTCTAGACCCCATCCCAAAGGGCAGAGGGGAGGAAAGATGTGGTTCAAGAAGTCTCAGAGGTTTTTCCGGGACGCACAAGGTGATTCCTTCTCCAGAGGCAGAGGAGGAGGAAATAATGGTAGATGTCACCCTACCGTCCTAGAGGCAGGGGAGGCCCGCAGAATCAGGGAGACTGCGATTCCTTTCTTGGTCATCCCTACCAGCGCTCCTGAAAGGAGGCCGGACTGTGCATCTCTGGAGCCAGTCAGGGGACGTATATCTTTGTACCCAGAAGCCAGGCGCAACATCACACAAGACAAGTGGGTGCAAAGGATAATTACCAGAGGATACTGTATTCCCTTCTCTTTCATTCCTCCTCTGACCAGAAGAATCCTGGATGTTCCACCCAATCACAGGGATTCAGCAACTGTAGACATCCAAAAGTTGCTTGAAAAGAGAGTCATCCAACCCATCCCCGCAGACCAGACCAAGTAGGATTAGGGACTTACTCCAGATTCTTTTTGGTGCCCAAACGAACAGGGGACGTGAGACCTATCTTGGATCTCAGGAAGTTGAACGAGTCAGTAAAGAAGTCCAAGTTCCGAATGGTCACGTTACAGTCGATACTCCTGCTGTTAGGGAAAGATGTTTGGATGTGCTCCATAGATCTCCAAGATGCGTACTACCACATCAAAATGGACAGAGCATCAAGGAGTCACTTACGCTTCCGGTTGGGGGCCAGTCATTACCAATTTTGCGCCCTGCTCTTTGGTCTCACCACAGCCCCCAGGATGTTCAAATGTATGGCAGTGGTAATGGCTCACTTGAGACGCCTTGGATTCCAAGTGTTTCTGTATCTGGACGACTGGCTCCTGACTGCCACCCCCAGGCATCTACTATTACAGGCCAGGGACGCCACCATTATGACTTGCTTGCAGCTAGGAATTGCAATAAACTGGCAAAAATCTGCATTGTCGCCCTTTCAGCATGTGAATTTCATCGGCGCAGAAATAAATCCCATTACATTGAGGGTTTACCTCCCCATAGAGAGAGTCCAGAATCTCAGGCAACATATTTGGAGTCTACTTCCACAGCGAAAAGCAAAGATGGTACTGAAATTGTTACGGATGATGGCCTCCACGATAACATTAGACCCATTAGTTAGACTGCACATGAGAGTTCTGCAATCGTTACTTTTCGCCCAGTGGTCTCTGCAGCAAGCTACCTCTTTTTCACCCCATCCTGATAACAGACTCCTGCAAACAGGATCTTCGCTGGTAGACCCAGTCCAGCCATCTGACCACAGGCAGACCATTTGTTCTGTCTCCCCCTGTCGCCACCGTGACCACAGATGCCTCCTACATAGGGTTGGGGGGGGTTATCTAGGGAGAACAGTCCAAGGCACATGGTAGGAACACAAGGCTCATTTGTATATCATCGTCCTGGAGATGAGAGCAGTGCTTCTGGTGTTGCAAGCACTTCATAGCTTTCTTCCTCTAGGTACGATTGAGATTCAGTCAGACAATATGTCAGTGGTATGGTACATAAACAAGGAGGGACCAAATCTTACCCCCTATGCAGACTGGCCCTTCGAGTGTGGGAATGGGCAGTGTCTTCCCAACGTTTTCTGGTTGCAATGCACATTCTGGGGAAAACCAATGTGACAGTCAACAGGCTCAGCAGGGCGATTCTTATACCTCACGAGTGGTCTCTGAATCCACACATTGCGGAACAGATTTTTCGCAGATGGGGTCAGCTTTGTTGCGATCTCTTCGCCACCCCTCTGAATGCCAAATGAAGCAACTACTTCACCCTGATCCCCACAAAGGGAGAGACATCCAGAGACGCACTCGTTCACGATTGCCCCTCGGGACTTCTCTATGCCTTTCCACCTTTTCCTCTGATATCAAAGGTCATTCAGAAAGCAAAATCTTTGGGAAGCAAGATGACTCTCATTGCTCCTTACTGACCTTGTCAAATTTGGTTCCCCTTCCATAGGCCTCACCTAATAGACGAACCTTGGATTCTGGACCCAGTGCCAGATTTACTGACGAACATGTCAGGGGTGTTCCATCCCTCTCTCCACACCCTCAATTTGACAGCGTGGCTTCTCTGATTCCATTCCTAGTCAGGCTTCATGACTTTTCTCCTGATGATGTACATATTCTGACATCTTCTCACAAACCTTCAACTAGAAAGATTTACGCCAGTAAGTGGAAAAAGTTTTCCTTTTGGGATCGCGATAGAAACCTCGATCCCTATACAACCCCCATCTCTGCGATTTTGGAGTTTCTTACACAACTGTTCCATCAAGGTTCAGCCGCTGTCACTATTAAAGTTCAACTGGCAGCTATTTCTACCTTCCGTTTGGCTAATGATCCTAACCTTATGGTGCATAGATTGTGCAGAGCTTTTTTTAAAAGGGCCACAATATTGAGACCCCCCAGTTATGGACCCTGTGGCACGCTGGGATTTGAATTTTGTCCTTCAAAAACTTACTTCGCTTCCCTTTGAACCATCAGCAACTTGCAATCTCAAATTACTTACATGGAAAACCATATTTTTAGTGGCCATTACATTTGCAAGGAGGGTCTCAGAACTTCAAGCCCTCTCTATTAGGCTCCCCTATTTGGTATTTCACAGAGACAGGGTTTCTTTACGGACCAACCACTTCATTTGTTCCCAAGGTGTCTTCTCAGACTAATATTAATCAATCCATTGAACTACCTGTCTTTTTCCCAAATTTTTCTGATAAGGCAGAGTACAAATTTCACCAGCTTGATGTTCATAGACAACTGGGATTCTGTCTTCATAGAACCAAGAGTTTCAGAAGGTCAAACCAATTGTTTATTTCCTTTTCAGATTCAAGATAGGTTTACCAGTCTCAAAACCTACTTTATCACATTGGATTTCAAGCTGCATTTCATTCATTCATATGTCCAGTGGCAAAGATCTCCCTTTTAAGGTGAAAGCCCACTCTACCAGATGTGTTTTTACATAAGTGGCCTTCCAAGCAAAAATTCCCATGGATAACATTTGTGCAGCAGCAACATAGGCTACATCTCATAATTCATAACTCATTACAAGTTGGACGTGGCTTCCAGGAACAGATCTTCCTTTGGTTCCACAGTACTCAGAAGTATTTTCCCGTGAGCCACCCAAGATAAAGGTGCTAGGGACGCTGTCCCAAGTGTAAGAATAAAGGCACAATAGGACTAAAGAACATAAAGAAGCTAATTACTCGCCATAACGTTCAATGTTTGTAGTCCATCTCATACTTCATTCTTACTATCCCACCCTCCTGCCCCCTCCTCTGAGGACCTGGGGGAATTTAAACAATTACTTTCTCTCTATGTTTAAGACCTTTCTCCATGGTTTGTTCTTTTTTCTCTATATAGTTCTACTACTAGCAGTAAACAAGAGATGGGATATGTCAGTGGTGCATGATGAGATACATCCTTGCCACGAGCCAACCAGAAGACTTTGAGCTAGAGAATTGCCAAGTCGGAGCCGAGTTTCGGCTCCAAACCCAAGTGTAAGAATGAAGGACAAGATGAACTACAAACATGGAACGTTATGGTGAGTACATAACTTTTTATCTGTGTTGTCCATTGTCATTCTTCTTCAACTTCCCTCCCACCTTCCCCCATCCATGTCTTTGGGAGAGACTTAATGGAATTATTGATAGGAACCATAGTTCCTGATTGAACTCCTGATCTTTCATCTGTCAAGTTTCTGTCATATCAATGTTAAGATGCTTGTTGTAACATTGTATAATAGCAGCAAACTCAGTGTGAGGTAACACAGTAGGCAGGGGCATTATGGGTAAAGGAGGAGCTCGAGAGTTGGATCTAAGAATCTCGCGAAAGTGGCCGAGTCAGATCTGAGGATTGTATCCGAACCCATTCATTGAAGAAGAATGAAAATGGGCGACACAGATGCATAGTTATGATGCATACATAAATTTTATATTTATATTGTGAACTCACCTGGTGACCATGCTTTTTGGTTGTAATTTTTTTTGGCGTGGTTTGGAATTCCCTCTGTGGTTTTTATTTTTTTGTGTTATTTTTAACAGATTTTACATGACGTCTTCCAGTATTTGCAAAATATTTGCTTTAATTTGTACATAGAGAGTGAAGCCCTCTTTTATCTGCGAAATTTCAGATTAACTTCTTATGTGGCATGATGTTTGGTATTGCACAACTGCATCATCATTTTTCATAAATGCAGTAGTTTTTGATTGTGTGGAACTGTTTTTTTTTTTTTTTCAGGCTAGCAAGGTTATGCCAACTCAGGATTACTGCACCAAGCCATCTTCTCATAGTAGAAAACGTTTTCTTCTTAACCCTGACATTTCCAGCATTTTGAAGGAGGATGACACTGTACAAGATGAAAATTATTCCTGTTATGGTTAGTATGCTGTGTCTCAAAATTTGTGGAGAAGGTAATGAAGGATTTTTATTGATGAGAACTATAGCCATGAAAACTACAGTGAGATTTCCTGCCTACAAGGTAGCCAGATTTCTGGCCATCTTTCAGAGTTATACCTTCTCTCCAATGGCTTCAGCTGCTCCCTCCCATCCAGATGTCAGGACATTGGTGTTATAAGAGGGGAGTTGACGGATATTGTCTTTAGATCTTTGTTGCTTCATTTTTCGATACTGTCGCAAGATGTTTAAGCATTGTTTGTGCAATGGTTTGGCCTGCTTCCAGGAAAATGCAAGTACTCTACAGGAGAGCTTTTTTCTATTAATACGTTTTTGTGATAGTTCTAATTTCTGTGTCTGATTGTGAATCTGATGTTGAAGAAACTGAAGGGAGAAACCATTGTAGCTAGCGTGTCACGTAAAGGCTATCACATTTGTAGTTTAGTCTTCTTAGTGCCAGAACAAACATGGAAGTCCATCTGCACTGTGCTAGGTTCACCCTGAGAATAGTCGGGAAGAAAGTAAAGTGTTTCTGGGAGTATACAGCCTGCCAGAGGATTTGTGAGCGATCCATCATGCTGTGGCATCAGTCAAGGACTTTGGGAGCTTCCTTCAGAATCATAAGCACTCAGAAAAGAGACATGAGAAGACATGGGAAACAGAGGACAGTCTGGGTTATGCAGGAAGTTTCATTATATCCAGTGACACCGAGCACAGCAAGGAGCTCTCACACCATGCAGCTTCTTTGTTTGTTTTGGCAGAGGCATTTGATCTTACTGCTCTGCAGGCCACCATGCCTTCAGTTCCTAGTTTGCCCTTCTGGGATGAAACCACTGAGGTGTTGGCCAACTCTGAAAACTCTTTGAGGGGGCCTGAGTTGCCAACCCCACTCTGATTATCGAGATGGAGGGGGTTACCCATCTGTTTTTTGTTAGAGAGAGTGTCCACCTGGTCATCCACTCACAAATAGAGATGCTGAAGATGGTCCCCATAGAAAAATGGACCCCTTAAAGTATTTTTGAAGCCCATACCTGCGAAGGCTACCTTATCTCATCTTAAGTAGAGCAGATCCACGGTGCAGCCCATGTCCCAGGCTTCTTCACATTATTTATTCTAATTGTCTTAGGAGTTTTATGAGCTTCTTGAAGCCCAAGCAGCCCATTCTGATAACTTTTGAGGAGGAAGAGGTCCCTTCTAAGAGGTGGAAGGTCGAACCTTCACTTACAGGGAATTTTTCTAGTTCACATTCAGAGGCAGATGAACTGGCATAATGGGACCAGACATCTTCCCTCCCCATGTATGACTCTGACACTGAGGGCACCTTATCCACTGCCTTACCACCTGAAGATGTCTACTTTGAAGACATCCTTCATGAGATGTTCCACTGAGAATCATAAGAAACCTCTTAATATTGGGTAATATATAGTTTTAACTGTTCCTGCAGTCAAAGATGTCCTAGAGGATGCTTATATAAGTACATCTCTGGAGCTGGAATCCCTTTCTCCTGAAACCTGACCAGTCCTGCTGGGTCAATGATTCCCACAAGTTTGTTTACAGGAATCCTCTAGCTGATTCAGCTGTGGTGTCCCTAGGTTCCAACAAGTGATGATCTTTGGCTGTATCTAGGAACCCCATTCTTAATGACAGTATCTTTACTGCTTTGGGAAGAAAGTCTAAATCTGATGTTGTTAATCTTCATTTATTTCTTACTGATGAGTTATCGGTTCCGTCCTCGGAACCGAGCCAGCCAATATCAAGCTCGCATCAGCCAAAAAACTCTTGAGCCAAGGTCCTACCCAGAATGCTCTGCTCCCTGTTACCTCAGATCTCGTTTGCTGCATTGCTGTACAACCGTGTCAAGCCACTCTCTTAGCCAAGTGTCTAATTTTTTGAAAGTTTTATACATTGTTCTTACTTTAAATGTTCTCAATAGTTTATACTAATATTTTCCTACCCTGTCATATACTTTAGACTCTCTCCCTTTAGTTTATTCCCTTTATTACCCTCTTTTCTTCCCTTGTGGTAATTCTTCATTACCGTCAGTGGTAATCCTTTCTTTCTCTTCTTGACCTTTTTGGGTAGCCTTTCTTCTTCCTTTTGGTACTGTTTCTTCTTTTCCACATCATTATGTCGGAGAAGAAAAGTAGCGTTGATTTCAAACAACGTGTAGGGATTGTGGCTGTAAGTTACCGTTTTCCAATGGCCATGACTTGTGTCTACTGTCTGAATGTCTCCCGTGTGGGATTTGTAAAAATTTCTCTACCAGGACTCTCAATGACCGGAAGAATAATTTAATTTTGAAAGGTCTTCTGAAGTCTCCTTTCTCTGAGGCTATTTCTGGGTCGGAGGGCTCACCCACTCCTGTTAAATCCCGTAAGAGGCGTTCTTCCTCTTCTTCTTCTTCGAAGTTGCTCCCCTCTTCTCCCTCTGGAGATTGTAGGGAGTCAACTCATAAGAAGGTGAAATTGATTACTACTTCGGTGCTGCCACCTGTGACCCTGTAGGCTCCAGGCTCGGCACCGCCCCAAATTATTCTGGCTCCAGCCATGTCTTCCTTATCGATACCAGCACCGGAGTTCCCCGTGCAGACAACTACAGTTCTGACAGTTCCGTCCCAGCCCTTACTGGCACCGTCCATACAGGTTCAGTCTCCTTCGGCACCATTGGTACAATCCCCTTCGGCTCTGAGTATGACTCTTCTGTACTCCATGGCGCAGATATTTTCGGCACTGACATGTGCTTTGATGCAGTCTTTCTTGGCACCGTCCTTATTACCGGTGCAGACACTTTCCACGACGACACTGTACCCTTCAGGGCAGACTTTTGCCTTTACGGTGCAGACACCTTCAGCTACTGTGGCATTGACGTCGGCGCAGACTACTTCCACACCATTTCCTTTGGTGCAGACATCCTTGGTTCCGGGTTCTGCACCTATTGAATTAACAAGGACCAAATATTCTCCTTCACTGGATCCATTTGCTGGCAGTCAATATAGCCCTTTTCTAGAAAGGCCAGAATCGCCATCGGCTTTCGCCATGAGGTCAACCAAGAGTCTTTCTGAACAAGATGCGTTTCGGCTTGTTGACCAGTTGCTTGTGGCCAGAGGTCTCTCTCAACCGTCGAAGTCCACATCCCCTCATTCAGGTGAGCGTATATTTCCTCAAACCCAAACATACACTCCTCCTTCAACTTCTGCTTAAGTTTCGAAGCCTATTACTCCAACAGCAGCTTCCCTTCCTCTGACTTCAATAGTGGATCTCACTTTGGAACCAAAGTCGTCCTTGTGGCCCTTGGTGCACTGGGCATCGGGCACTTCTCAGGCCAGTGGCTGTGCAGTGGGAGAGGGCATTCCTAGCTCCACACTGATTTTTTTCTATTGCACCCTCCAGGGATCCTCTCTCTCACAGTCCTCTTGAGACTCCTGGTCTGGGGATGGGCTCGTCGGGGCAGACTGTGACCCCGGTTCCGAGGTTGTCTTCTCGGTACCGGGCTCCCATCCCTCCTTGGGTGGGCCAGTCTTCCAGGCCATGGAGAGGGCACTTGCCTCCGCTGGCAAATCCCACATGTCTGAGTCCTTTCCCCCCTCTGTGCCGCAACTGTCACAAGCCTCAACTACCGGACACCGGGCACAAGACCCTCAGGTTTCTCCCTCCTCCGGAGACCCCCTCTTTGCAGTCATCCCCAGAACCTTCCACTGAGGAAGTACCCTGCAAAGCGTCGTGCAATAGGAAGCACATGGACTCCACTGAGGAGTCACTGACTGAAGATACGGATTTTGATGACAGGGAAGGGTCCCCTTGCTCACCCTCTGATGAGGTGTCCTTTGGTGACATCCTCGCGATCCTGAGAGAGGTGACTGGAAGTCCTCTTATCCTTCCTCTGAGGAATCTGTATTCTTGCAGGCTTTTCGTGCTGGCCCCCTACCTCCTGGGTTACTACTCCTGCCGATGAGCTCATCTAGCTAATCGTCCAGTGCGCATGGAAGGCTCATGACACCCTGGAAGCGATACCAAGGAGACCAGATAAAATATTATTGCCCCCAGCTGAGCACCCACATTGGTCACGAGGTTTTCCAGTAGATGCTATGGTGGTGGCGGCTGCAACTAAGAAGGATTTGGCAGAAGAGAGCCAAACTGTCCATCCGCCCAAGGAGGAGTCCCGTGTGATTGACAGATTAGGGAAGCGTGTGTTTGCTTCATCGACCTTCGCTGTAAGGTCTTTGAACTATTTGGTACACTTTACCAGGCTTCAGAGGGATCTTATCAACCAGCTCTCTGAAACCTTGTCAGGAGCTGTTTCTGACGAGGTCCGTGACAACGTGGCTTCTCAGATAGCCACCCTAGAGTCCATTTCCAACTTTTCCATGCGTCTTATTTCTCACGCAATGCAAGGGGCGGCTAGAGCGTGTATAGTTGCCAGACAACATGCCTGGATGTTCCTTTGCGGACTCCTTTAAGGATTCCTTCATGAATGCCCCCATAGAGGCTGCTTCTTTGTTTGGCCCTAAAGTTAAAGATATGCTGGCAAGGTGCGAACAAGATGGCAAGACCCTGTCTGCTGTTGGTGTCAGACACTCCACTCCTCAGCGATTCTACTTGAGAAATCAGAGGAGCGGGAAGATGTGGCACAGGAAGTCACAGGGCTCTTTCCGGGATGCACGTGCCGAGTTCTGCAATAGAGGCAGAGGGGGAAACTCCAATGGAAGACTCCCCTTTTGGGGCAGAGGAGGTCCGCAAAACCAGGGTTCCAGAAATTCCTTCTCTGTCCAACCCTATCAGTGCTCCTGAAGCGTTTCCTGACTGCTCACCTTTGGGAGCGGTTGGGGGCCATTTTCCCTTGTACCTCACTGCCTGGCAAAATATATCCACCGACTCTTGGGTACAACAGATAATATCCAGAGGCTATCGCATCCCCTTCCATCTTTGTCCAGTCTCATCCAGACTATTACCCAACATTCCACCCAGTCAAAGGGAAGCAGCAGCACACAAAATCCAAAAGCTGCTACAAAAAGAGTCATCCAAACGGTCCCCCCAGACCAGATAGGATCTGTTTTTTACTTAAGGTTCTTTGTAGTGCCAAAAAAGACAGGGGACTGGTGACCAATTCTGGATCTCAGTACACTGAACAAATTTGTAAAAACAGAGAAATTCCGGATGGTCACAGTTCAGTCTATCCTTCCTGTTCTGGAAGAAGACGATTGGATGTGTTCTGTAGATCTTCAAGATGTGTATTACCACATAAAAATGGACAAATGCTCAAGAGGATACCTCCGCTTCCACATAGGAGTCAGTCACTACCAATTTCGAGCTTTGCCCTTTGGTCTTTCTACAGCCCCCAGAGTGTTCACAAAATGCATGGCCAGTGGTTACTGCTCACTTGTGACTTCAAGGATTCCAGGCATTTCCATATCAAGACAACTGGCTCTTCACTGCCCCCACCATGTGTTTACTGAAAGAAGCCTTGCAGTATACTCTCTTAATAGCTCAAAGCCTGGGAATCACTATAAACTGGGAAAAATCCAACACGACCCCAACTCAGTCTTTGGAATTTATAGGGGTACTGTTGGACACGAGAGTACTGCGGTGGTGGTGCTGCGGTAGCATTGTCGTCTCACAGTAAGACATTGTCCTGTTCGATTTTCAGCTAGAGCGTCTTCTGTGTGGAGACATGCATGAATGGGCATACTTTACATTGAAGGTTGTGCGTCAGGGCCGACAACTCGGCACGTAAAAATCTACTGCTAATCATAAGCGGACCGGAGTTCCGCTGTCACAACCCTTAACCGGGAAAGGCTGAAAGAAACAACAACTGTTGGACACGAGAAGTTGCACAGCATCCCTTCCGGAACACAAGCTTTAGAGAATAAGGCAACAAGTTCAACTGCTGCTTTGTCACCACAAATCTCCCACTTGATCTATACTCCAGCTGTTGGGGTCAATGGCAGCCTCGATTACCATCGCTCCTCTAGCCAGATTCCACATGAGGCTCCTTCACTGGCTACTTCTCACTCAGTGGTACCCTCTACAACATCCTTTGTCTTTTCAGATAAGTGTAGCTCAAAGATGCAAGCAAGATTTACTCTGGTGGACGTCTCAAAATCCCCAACAATAGTCTCGCCCCTTCAACTCTCATCAACCGATAGCCACGGTGACCACGGATGCCTCCCTGATGGGGTGGAGGGGTGGGGGCTATGTCAGGGAAACTCGGTCTAAGGAACCTGGTTGGAGGCAGAGGCCCTTTTTCATAGTGTCCTGGAACTGAGGGCTGTGCTTCTAGCGTTGTAAGCATTTCATTCCATCCTTCGGTCAGGGACTATTGCGATCTAATCAGACAACATGTCAGTAGTCTAATACATCAACAAACAAGGGGGCACCAGATCTTACCCATTACGTTGAGAGGTCTTGAGAATATGGCAATGGGCGATTGCTTACAACCGCATTCTAATTGCAATGCACATTCCCGGGAGCTCCAATGTGATAGCGGACAAATTAAGCAGGTGCATTCTGCAACCTCATGAGTGGTCCCTCAATCCTTTGATAGTGGCAAATATCTTCAACCACTGGGGCCAGCCTTGCTGCGACCTATTTACTTCTTCAACCATCTACAAATGGGGTCTATATTAGAACATCGAAGTTTCAGAACTTTGATTGTTCTAATGTCAACCCCTATTCAGCGAACGCTGAAAATAGCGAAGCTACAGAAATCCACATTTTTTCCTAAGGAAAGAATTTGGTTGTCCGTTTCTGTCGCTTCGCTGTTTTCAGCACTGTGGTGGAAAGTTATGGGTCGGATTCAGGTAAGTGTGCGATTGGGCGCAGGTTGGGTGAGTTAGGGTTAGGGCACGGGTCAGGTAAGTGTGTGATTGTGTGGACGTGAGGGTTAGGGTGGATTAGGTGAGTTAGGGTTAGGGCGCGGGTCAGGTAAGTGTGCGATTGTGTGGACATGAGTGTTAGGGCGGGTTAGGGTTAGGGCACGGGTCAGGTAAGTGTGCGATTGTGTGGACATGAGGGCTAGGACGGGTTAGGCGAGTTAGGGTGCGGGTCAGGTAAGTGTGCGAGTGTGTGGAAGTGAGGGTTAGGGCGGGGTAGGTGAGTTAGGGTTAGGGCATGGGTGAGGTGCGTGTGCAACAGTGACGGGGACCTTAGGGTTAGGGTTTGGGTTAAGGTAAGTGGGTAGATAGTAGTGTGTGTACAGTTTAGTGTAGGGTTAGATGTAAGATTTTAGGTGTATGTGTGTGGATTGCTGTTTGTTTGGTGTGCTTGTGTTATGTGTATGTGTTTCGGAATAGTGAATTTTTTCCGTAGGAAAAAATTTGCTGTTCTGCATGTTCGATATTTTCAGCGTTCGCTGAATAGGGGTCGATATTAGAACATTTGAAATTGTGAAACTTCGATGTTCTAATATAGACCGTACAAATGCAGCAACTATTTTGCCCTAATCCCCCCCAGGGACAGTCACCGAGAGACGCTGTAGTCCACGCATGGCCCTCGGGTCTACTTTATGCTTATCATCCTCTTCCCCTCATCCCCCAATTTCTGAAGAAAGCACGACAGTTGAAGAGCAAAGTGATCCTTATTGGTCCATATTGGCCTCGACAAGTCTGTTTTCCCTTCCTCTGGCCTCATCTGCTAGATCAACCGTGGATCCTGAATCCATCCCCAGTATTGATCTCCCATCCGCAGGGTCTGATCCACCCCAACCTAACAACCCTGAAACTGACAGCTTGGTTTCTCCACTTCCTGTGATTGCCAGGCATGAACACCTCTTATCCCCTTTGCGCAATATTCTTATTGCATCTCATAGATTGTCCACCAGACTAATCTATCTTAAATGGAAAAGGTTCTCTCTATGGGCAGCGAATAAACAATTAGACCCCTTGTCAGCCCCAGTTTTGGTGGTACTGGATTATTTATCACATCTTTTCCACTCTGGGGTCTCTGGCTCTACTATCCGTGAACATTTAGCTGCCATCTCAAATTTCCATATTGGTTTTCAAGATTCTTCACTTATGTCACACAGACTCTGTAGGACTTTCTTGAAAGGGGTTATCCACCTAAAACCTCCCTTTAGAAAACCAGTACAACCCAGGGATTTGGCATTGGTTCTGCAAGCTCTAGCAGCTCACCCCTGTGAACCTGCGTCTTCATGTGATGTAAAATCTCTCTTGGAAAACTTTGTTTTTGATTGCAATCACATCGGCCAGATGATTGTCAGAACTTCAAGCCTTATGCATCAAACCTCCCTATCTTATCTTCCATAAGGATAAGGTGTCACTGAGAATTATTTCTTCCTTTTTGCCAAAAGTGGTGTCAGAGCAGACTATCAACCAATCTGTTGACCTTCCAGTGTTCTTTCCTAACCATTCTAATAAGGGAGAGTATTGCCTGCACTCCTTGGATGTTCATAGGGAAATACGATTTTATCTGGACAGAACAAAATCTACCCGTAAATCAGACCAACTGTTTCTGGCTTTTTCTGGACCTAGACGGGATCATCCTGTATAAAAAGTTACATTGGCTTCATGGTTGAGGAATTATATTACCTTTATCTACAACAAAAACAGTCTCACCTTGCCTCATAGAGTCAAAGCTTATTCTACAAGATCTATGGCAACTTCAGCAGCTTTCCATGCTAAGGCTTTCCTCAATGATATTTGCTCAGCTGCAACTTGGGCCAAACCTCACCTTTATTCTACATTACAAATTGTACTTGGCATCCAGAGGTAGAGCTTCCTTTGGCTCCATGTTGCTCAGGAATGTCCTTCCATGAGGGCCACCCAGGTAGCTGGGGACTCTGTCCCATCAGTAAGGAATGAACGAAGGTTAACAACTTCAGATAAAGAAGTTCCATCTGTGTTGTTGATCTTCGTTCATTCATTACTTCCCACCCTCCGTTCCCCATCTGGAGGTTCTGGGTTGATCTCATGTACTCCTTTATTGTAGGTCTGTTATGACCAGAGGTAGCCTCTACTTTTATCTGTCAACTTGCAAACTCGATTTGAGGTAACAGAGCAGAGCATTCTGGGTAAGACCTTGGCTCGAGAATTTTTTGGTGATGCGAACTTGATATTGGCCGGTTCGGTTCTGAGGATGGAACCGATAACCCATCAGTAATGAATGAATGAAGATCAACAACAAGATGGAACGTTATGGTAAGATATAACTGCTTTTTTTACCTGCCATTCAGAGCCTTAAACTTAGACCCCATGTGCTTAATTGTCAACAATATGTATGGGATAGGATAATGTCCAGTGCAGAAGGGATCACAGATGAGAACCTGAGACAAGAGGTGTTGGGTTTGTGTGACCTATCATCTCTAGTTGTAAGGTACTCCACAAAGGTGGACATGATACAGTGAAATGCATCATGCAAGGCAGCAGTAACAGGGGTCAGATGTTCATCGTGCATTACAGCTGCAGTAATTACATATGGGTTTTCAGCCGGCAGGGGGTCCCTCGGTCGGCCGAATTCCAAAGTCTTGGTCCGGCGTCGGTTGTTGTCGCGTACTCTTCTGACGTCAGGAAGGCTAGAGTATAAAAGACACAGCCGACGCCAACTTCTTCAGTCTTTTTGCGGCGGTGCGCAGAAGCAGTTCGCAAGTGCCGGTCGGCCAGCTCCTGAATTACGAAAGAATTTGAACCGAAGTCTTCATTAAAGCTAAGTACCCGTTGGGAACCTTTTCTTGCCTCAGACCGATGTCAGAAAAAGTTAATAATTGTATTTCTTGTGGGAAGCAAATACCGCATAAGGATTTCCATTCCCTTTGCATACCTTGTTTGGGCCCAGACCACGGCGTCTCGGGCTGCGCTTTGTGCTACCTTCAATAAGCGCACTATCAAGCGTCGGCGGAGTTAAGCCCAACACTATTTTGGCAAAGCGTTTAATTATAAAATGTCGTTGGATACTCCGACTACCGCTATGTCCAGAAAGCGCAAAGAAAAGGACAGTCAGTCGAGAACTGCGGTCTCCACGCCGAAGCAAGCTCCACGTGGGCCGGTTCTCAGTGAGACGCCTTTGCAGTCCCTGACTACCGGCGACACTCCCTGGCGGGGTCTTCTGTACCTGAGACCGCTGGTTCTTGGTCCTTTCCCAAACTACTACGAAGCCCCTGTTCATGTCGAACCCACCAATGTGGATAGATCTACATCCACCCATGGTGTATTTAGGCCTTCATCTTCCTTCTCCATCAAGGCCTTTACAAAAGCCAAATCAGCCAAGCATCTTTCTAGGCCTGCCTCACAAGGCCCAAGACCTGGGCCACGCCTAAGAAGCACATGCTTAAAATGGCTGAAGACCTGATCACTCTTATCAGAGGCTCACAGGCCCCTCGGACAAGAGACCCAGAGTAGAGGAGGATTCTCCTCCTTCTGACCAAGAATCCATTTTATCAGAACATTCTGATGCTGAAGAACAGTCTTATTCACCTTTTGAGGATTCGGATGCAGAGCAGTCCATTCCTTCTGTATCCCCCCCTGAGGATTTTTCCTTTGGGGAAACCTTACACTCCTTGAGAGCACTTCCATTGGGAAGGCCAAGACTTTTCAGACTCCAAGAAAAGACTTAGGGAATTCCTCTGGTTACCTCAGCATAGACCTCTGGCTATTCCTCCTGTTTTGGAGGTTTTGGATGATGTATACGAGGCCTGTTTAAATCCTGATTCTCTGCCTCCTGCACCAGTTAAGCGGATAGGTATTACAGAGTTCCTAATTCTCATCAGTTCCTCTATAAAGGCCATAATGCAGACCCTGAAACTATTTCTCAAGGCCCCAAAGGAATTAAGGCTTCGGCAAGAATCCACTACCTACGGAAAGGGAATCTAGATCACTAGAAAGGTGGGGTAAGAAGGTTTACACCTCGGCCACCCTTGCCATGAGGGCCTTAAACTGCCAGTTTCATATGATTAAATATCAGCAATTTCTGTTATCACAATTAAAAACAAAAATGTCACAACCTGAACAACCAGATTTAAAAGAGTTGCAGGATATGATGCATAGTGCTGAGCAAGTGGGCAAGCACACCTTACAATGTGGTTATGATGCATTAAAGGCCTCCAGCAGATCAGCCGCCACTGGAGCAGTCATTCGCAGACATGCATGGCTAAGGGAACAAAATCTTCCAGATCAGGTGAAAGCAAAAATTCTAGATGCACTGTTACATAAGGATGTTCTTTTTGGTGGTAATGCTGAGGATATTTTACGTAAAATGGAAGAAAAGGCAAAATCTATGCAAACTGTCAAAGCTTTCTTACAGGTTCAGCCACCAAGGTTCAGCAGGAATTGGCCGTCAAAAAACTGGTCCTTTCCAACCACTGACAAAGCCCAAAGGGGCAGATACAGACGCGGAAGGGGCAGAGGACAACCCCAAGGATCCTACAGAGGCAGACAATGGCAATCACCAACACCAAGAAGTGGTGGCGACAGTGCACAGCAGTACAGAAAGCAAACTCAATGACTCCCTCATTTCCATGCCAAGCAGAATTCAACTGGCAGCACCTTTGGGAGGAAAACTGGCACTATTTGCAAACGATTGGCATATTGTCACAACAGACAAATGGATTCTGGACATAATAAACAGAGGCTACAAATTTCATTTCCACACTCTTCCAAAAATGAGAGGCATGCCAAACCTACCACAAAATCAAAGGGTAGAGGCACAACTACAAATAAGCTCCTAAACATGAGGGCTATACAAAAGGTACCTACGCACCAACAAGCACAAGGTTTTTATTCAAGGCTTTTCTGGTGCCAAGAAAGGAAGCGACTGGAGACCCATTCTGGACTTATCCATTCTCAACACATTTCTTCTAGTGCCAAAATTCAAGATGCTCACATTACAGCAACTCCTTCCCATGCTGGGCAAGGGGTTTTGGCTGGTAACATTGGACCTCAAGGAGGCATACCTGCATGTCCCAATCAGACAAAGTTGCAGAAGATACCTCAGATTTCTTGCAGGTTCAAATCACTATCAATTCTCTGCATTGCCCTTTGGCTTATCTACTAGAGTATTCACCAAGTGCCTGGCCTCACTGATTGCATACTGCAGACTTCAAGGGATACAAATTTACCCTTATCTGGGCGACTGCCTGATCCAAGCGGACAGCAAACTCGTACTTCTCAAACATCTGGCATATGTGACACGCTTACTGCTTTCTCTGGGATACACCATCAACAAGGAGAAATCAAAACTAACACCCTCTCAGAAAATTACCTTCCTGGGTGCCAACTTGGACACAAACACCCAGATGGCTTACCTAACAACAGAAAAACAAGGGCAACTATCTCATTACTTCAAAATGCTTGCAAAAAGTACCAGGCTTACTGCAAGGAAAATCCTGCAGGCTCTGGGATTCATGGCATCTTGCATTCTTCTAATCCCATGTGCAAAGCTGCACATGAGGAAACTTCAATGGTACCTAAAAAATCTATGGTCTCAACACAGTCACAGCTTAGAAGTGGAGATTCCAATAATTCCCTGTCTACAAAAGGAATTCATATGGTGGGCCCAAGCATGCCAAGTAAACAAAGGCCTCCCATTCTGCAAGCCTCAAGCTACACAAGTCATGACCACAGATGCTTCAGATTACGCCTGGGGGGCGCACATGAAGGACAGGTGCATTCAGGGCAGATGGCACAAAACAGAAAAGCACCTTCACATCAATCAAAAAGAAATGCTGGCAGTAATAAATGCAATTTCAGCGTTCAGAGAATTCCTGCATCCAGGACAGCTGCTCATAAGAACAGACAACACCACAGTAATGTGGTACATAAACAAACAAGGAGGGACTCATTCATACCCCTTGTGCAGATTAACCATGACTCTTTGGAATCTAGCTCTGGAAAGACAAATAGAACTCCAGGCTCAGTACCTACCAGGAATGGAAAACACACTGGCAGACACTCTGAGCAGGCATATGACAGACCCTCACGAATGGAAGCTACATCCACGTATTCACAGAGATTGTTCAAGCGTGGGGAAGGCCAGACATAGACCTTTGCCTCCCACAAAAATCATCAATTAAAAAGTTTTGCTCAAGGACCTTCCACCCAAAGGCTTGGAAAGTGGGCCCTTTCATTCACATGGACAACTTGGTCAGTCTATGCATTCCCACCACAACCTCTGCTGCCCAAGGTGCTTTTGAAAGCAAGAACAGACAAGCCAAGGATGATACTGATTGCTCCAGATTGGCGAGACAACATTGGTATCCACTATTGAGGAGCCTAACACACACTCCTCCGTGGCCCCTGCCTCTAACACCTCTACTGCTGGCCAGAACAATTTCAAAACTCTTCACAGTCAGCTGAAAACTCTCAGTCTAGCTGCATGGAAAATTCCTTAACTTCACATCAGGCACTACTCTCCAAAGAAGTGCAGGATGTCATTTTGGAGGCTAGAAGACCATCTACAAGAATAGCTTACTCCGCAAAATGGAAGCGGTTTTGCTGTTGGAATGAAGAACGAGGACAGGATCCTAGAAAATTAAACCTGCCTCAGATTTTACAGTACCTAACTGAACTTTTGAGCAAGGGACTTTCCTTTTCCTCAATCAAGATACATGCCTCAGCAATATCTGCAGAATTCAATATGGATCCTCCTTTATTCTCACACCCACTACTACGACAGTTCCTCAGGGGCTAAGAACATAAGGCCTCCAAGGAAACAACCAGTACCAGCTTGGGACCTTAACTATGTACTGGAAAAATTGACATTGCCTCCCTTTGAACCAGCTGCTTCAGCAGAATTACAATATTTGTCCTGGAAAACAGCTTTTCTCCTGGCCATCACTTCAGCTCGTAGGGTATCTGAGTTACAGGCCCTCATGGCAGTGCAGCCATTCCTCATATTCCATCAGGACAGGGTTTCCCTGCGTACTAACCCCTCCTTTATGCCTAAAGTAGTATCTAGGGTAGCCCTAAACCAGGCCATCCACCTTCCTACCTTCTACTCTAATCCTCAAAACAAAGGGGAGGCTGCTTCATTCTTTAGATATCCATAGGCAGCTACGTTACTACTTGGACAGAACCAAGTCATTCAGAAAATCAGATCAACTCCTAGTTTCCTATGCTGTGGGGGTCAAGGGAAACCTGTAACTAAACAGACCATTTCCAAGTGGATTGGTCACTGCATACGCTTTTGTTATTCCTATCATGGAAAGCTTCGTACCTACTGGTATCAGATCACACTCCACTAGGGCCACAGCCACCTCTACAGCCTTCCTCAGAGGAGTGCCTACTAAAGATATCTTGGAGGCAGCCACTTGGAGTTCTGTACATACCTTCACAAAGCATTACCATCTGCCTTTATACTCCAGAACTAGAGCAGGCTTTGCCACTGCAGTTTTGCAGGGCATTCTAGCTCAACCCAGTTCCGTATAGTACCTACCACCCTATACATAGCTTTGGGATTCTACCCATATGTAATTACTGCAGCTGTAATGCCGATGAACATAGTACAGTTTTGTACCTACCATAAATGTAGATGTTAGGGCTATTACAGCTGCAGCCACCCTCCTTCCCCTCTTGGTAAGACCTTGGGGTTTGAATGCCTATTCATACCTGCTGACTGGGTTATCCTACTATGTTTTATTTGCTTACTCTTGTGTATTACACTAATTTATGTATTGCCTTCCTTTTGGGGGCACCTGACATCTGGGGCAAGAAAGACTGAAGAAGATGGCGTCGGCTGTGTCTTTTATACTCTAGCCTTCCTGGCGTCAGAAGAGTGCGACAACAACCGGCCGGACCAAGACTTTGGAATTGGCCGACCGAGGGACCGCCTGCCGGCTGAAAACCCATATGTAATTACTGCAGCTGTAATAGCCCTCGAACATCTACATTTATGGTAGGTACAAAACTGTACTTTCTTCGGAAACCAACCTGGCCGAGGGCGTAGCCCCTGCCAGGTTATGTGAAGAAGAAGTTGCTAAATGCATCCCTATTTAAGGGATAAGAAACTCTGGAACCTCTGCTGAAAGTGTTTTTAAAAGACTAGAGGAAAAAGAAAAGATCATGCAATCAGTCAAGCAATATTTTTCTCTCTCAAAGGCATTGAAGTTCAGCAAAAATTACCCCTATAAGTCCTGAACTGTCTGCCTAAAACAAGATGGATGTAAGCCAAGCAAAAGGAAAGAGGTCTATGTACAGGAAGGAATAGCAAGCAGAATCTGAGAAGCCTTGGGGTCATCAGGGCTGTGAACCTCATAGGGGACAGCTATGTCTTAATCAGGCTGCCCTCTTCTCCCCTTCTAAAAATGGCATCCCAACCCTATATCTAGAACATCTTCCTCCTTTATAGGAGGATGCTTATTGTTGTTTATGAGAGAATGGGAAGGAATTACTCAGGAACTAGAGACAAGGATTCAGATTAAAAGAAATTTCTAAACATGCCTAATTTGTTAAATGAAGAGGATAGATGAGTACTACAGTTTGCCTCGGCTACCAAGACAAACTTCAACCCCAGTCATTCAAGAGTTTGACTGTGGCAAGTTGACAGCAGTTATCAGGGTCAAGACAAGGGTATTTGGTGACTCTCCCTCATCCTAATATAAATACAGAGAGAGTACACCTGTCTCTTTGTTTTCACTCATACTAAGGATAGTGATGGTAATCTTCACCATACTCACAGATGTTCATCATGTTTCACTGTTGCAGTCATTACATTTGGGTAATCTGCTGGCAGGTTGCCCTCAGTCGGCCTGATTAACAAAGTCTTGAGTCCTGCCTCGGTTGCTGTCCCTTCTTCCATGACGTCAGGTCGTCAGGGGTTTAAAACATGCAGCCGAAGCCATTACATGAGTCTTTCTTGCTGCGCGGTGCCCGAAGCAGAAGCAGTTCGCAAGTGCTGGTCGGCCGACTCCTGAAATTTTTGTTTTCGAGTTTCAGAACCAAAGTCTTCAACTTAAAGCTAAGTACCCCGTTGGGGAAACTATTTCTTGCTCCTTACAGATGTCAGTAAAAGTTAATAATTGTATTACTTGTGGGAAGCAAATACCTCGTAAGGATTTTCATTTGTACTGTATTCCTTGCCTAGGGCCCTGACCACGATGTACCTTGCTGTCGGTTTTGTGCTTTATTTTATCAGCGCACTATCCGTCATCGGTACATTTTTGCTTCGAAATATTTTGGATTTCGGTTTAATTATCCAGAAATGACGTCGGTTAGCCATCCGACTACCAGAATACTGAAAAAACGCAAAGAAAAAGAGACAGGCCGTTGAGGTCCAAAACTGCCGATGACGCTTCTCCTAAGCCAGTCGCCAGTTCGCCTGTACTCATTGATGCGCTTTTACAGCCCCTGATCCTCGCTACTTCTGATTCGTAGGCCTCTACTGAGACCCATTCAGAGTCCGGTGTGTCGCAAGATGCTTCACATATGGAACCCGGGGATGTCTCTACCTTGGATGGGTCTGGAGCCGCTGAGTAGGCACCAGCTTCTGAGGGTGTATTCAGGCCTACAGACTTGCATATTAAACCAAATCCAACTTCAGTGCTAAGGCCTAAATCTTGATCTAGGTCTAAAAAAACGACGCCCAGGCTACATGTTCAGGCCCCTATGCCTAAAAAACAAATGATCAAAATGGCTGAAGATTTAATTACACTAATCAGAGGTAGTCAACCCCCCAAGAGGCCTAGGATTTAATTTGACTATGAATCTTCTGAACAGGACTCTGTTTCTTCTGACTCTTCTAATGATCTGGATTTGTCCATACCTACTTATGAGGACTCTGATGTAGAGGATTCCATTCCCTCTGCTTCTCCGCCTGAGGATTTCTCTTTTGGGGAAACTTTACATACCTTAAGGGAGCATTTCCACTGGGAAAGTCAGGATTTCTCTGAATCCAAAAAGAGGCTTAGGGATTTCCTTCTTCCTCAGCATAGGCCTTTGGCTATACCTCCTGTACTAGATATTGTTGATGATATGTTTTCGGAATCCAGTATGGCCCCTGTTTCCTTGCCTCCAGCCCCCAGTAAACCAGACAGGTACTACAGGGTTCCTGAGTCCCACAAATTCCTTTTCAAAAATCCTGTTGAGGATCCTGAAATCATTTCTCAGGGGCCCAAGGGCATTAAGGCTTCTACTGCTAAAAGTCCTACCCCTTCTGATAGAGACTCCAGGGCGCTGGATAGATGGGGTAAAAAGGTTTATACTTCTGCAACCTTAGCAATCAGGGCTGTAAACTGTCAATTCCATATGTTAAAATATCAATAGCATATCATGGGACTGCTTAAACAGAAAATAATGTTGATTTCTGACTGTGTGGAGAATAAAGATTTGCAGGATTTGTTGCATTCAGCTGAACAAGTTGCCAAACATACTTTGCAATATGGTTTTGATTCCTTAGAAGCCTCCTGTAGGGCTGCTGTTACTGGGTCTGTGCTTAGAAGGCATGATTGGCTTAAGGAACAATCTCTGCCTGATCATGTTAAAGCAAAACTTTTGGATGCTCCTTTACAGCAGGACCGGCTATTTGGCAATAAGGCTGAAGAAGTTCTAAAAAAGATGAAAGATAAAGCTAAATCTATGCAAACTATGAAAGACTTCTTACAAGTGCAACCTCCTAGATTTAGTAGGCATTGGCCTACTAAGAACTGGTCCTTTCAAGCTCCTTCCAGAGCCACTACGGCCAAACCCAGACACTCCAAAACCACCAGGTTTCAGTCCTAAAGGACTTTCAGAACTAAGCAATGGGGTGCTTCCACTTCCAAATCTGGAAACAACAAGGCACCACCCTATGGTAAACAGTCTCAATGACTTCCCTTTGAAATTGCCAAGCACCTACCTCTTAGCCACCCCTTTGGAGGGAAAACTGGCTCTTCATTCAAGAAACTGGCAACTTATAACCCAGGACAAATGGGTTTTAAATATAGTGTCCCAGGGATACAGATTTAATTTCCACACGCCAGACCTGCCCCAAAATCAGTGGGTGGAAGCTCAAAAACAAGTACTTTCCCTCCTAAACATGGGGGCTATTCAACTAGTACCAGAAAAGGAAAAGGGACTAGGTTTCTATTCCAGAATTTTCCTGGTACCCAGAAAAGACAAATCATGGCGTCCAATTCTGGACCTGTCAACTCTAAACACTTTTCTGAACATTACAAAATTCAAGATGCTGACTCTTCACCAGTTACTTCCTATGCTAGGCAAGGATGCCTGGTTGGCAATTCTCGACTTAAAAGAGGCTTACCTGCATATCCCAATCAGGGAATCTTGCAGAAGATCCCTACACTTCAAAGCATGCTGCATGCATTATCAGTTCTCTGCACTGCTCTTTGGCTTGTCTACTCCGCCCAGGGTATTCACAAAGTGCCTGGCCCCAGTAATTGCATTTTGCAGGCAAAGAAATATTCAAATATATCCATACCTGGACGATTGTCTAATTCAGGCTGAAAACCAGGTCATTCTTCTACAACATCTGGCTTTTGTAAAAAGGCTTCTAACCTGTCTAGGTTACACCATAAACAAAAGGAAATCTCAACTGGTACCCTGTCAAAAAATTACATTCCTGGGTGCAAGCTTGAATACAACTGCCCAGATGGCTTTCCTTACGCCAGAAAAGCAAATTCATTTGGTGACTTACTTCAAACAGGTGTCCACAAAAACCCTGTTATCTGCAAGGCAAATACTGCAAGCCTTGGGGTTCATGGCCTCATGCATTCTTCTAATTCCATATGCAAGACTACATATGAGGAAACTTCAGTGGACTTAAAAAGTTTATGGAGTCAACATTGTCACAGTCTGGAAACAATGATTCCTATCATACCTTGCCTGCACCTAGAGTTCCTATGGTGGGCAGAGGCCTGCTACCAAAACAAAGGACTGCCATTCACACCACCCCCTGCCGCTCAAACCCTAACTACAGACGCATCAGACTGTGCATGGGGGGGCGCATCTGGCAGGGAAGTGCATTCAGGGCAAATGGAGTCCAAATCAGTTGCACCTTCATATCGATCAAAAAGAAATGCTAGCTGTACAGAATGCACTGACAGCCTTCAAGGACTACTTTCATCCAGGACAATTACTGATAAAGACGGACAACACCACGGTTATGTGGTACATAAACATGCAGGGGGGGTACACATTCCTACCCCCTCTGCAGACTATCCATGACATTGTGGAACATGGCCTTGAGCTACCAAGTACAACTAAAAGCACAATTCCTGCCAGGAAAGCAGAATGTTCTGGTGGAAGAACTAAGCAGAAATCTCATGGACCCTCACGAATGGAAACTGGAACCACAGATTTTCAACATGTTGACATGCAGGTGGGGGAGCCCAGACATAGATCTTTTTGCTTCACCCCAGAACTACCAGTTGGACAAATTTTGCACAAGAACTCATCACAAAAAAGCCTGGAAAGTAGATGCTCTGTCCTTCAGCTGGAAAAAGCTATCAGTCTATGCCTTTCCCCCCTCTGCCTTTGCTCTCCAAAGTTCTGCTAAAAGTCCAACAGGACAAACCAAGAATGATTTTGATTGCTCCAGACTGGCCTCACCAGCACTGGTACCCACTCCTGCGCAGTGTATCACACATTTCTCTGTGGCATCTGCCACAGACACCTTCCTTACTGTCTCAGCAGGAGAACCAAACTCTGCACCCTCAGCTCCAAACATTGAATCTTGCAGCTTGGAAAATCACTTCAGTTCACCCTTTGCATCCCTCAGCAAACCTGAGATGGATGTCATTTTGGAGACGAGAAGACCTAGTACTAGAAAATCTTATGCTGACAAATGGAAAAGATTCTGTGCCTGGAATCAATCTCAAGGGATGAGCACAGCAGTGCCCAATTTACCTCAGATTTTGCAATACTTAACTGAGATGCTTCATAAGGGTCTGCCTTTTTCTTCCATAAAAATCCATGCCTCAGCCATTTCAGTTCATTACAACACGGACCCCCCTGTCTTCTCTCATCCTCTTCTAAAGCAGCGTCTCAGAGGGGCCAAAAACTTGAGACCACCCAGGAGAGCTCCAACCCCTGCCTGGGACCTTAACTTTGTATTGGAGAAACTCACTCTACCTCCTTTTGTGCCAGCTGATACTGCAGACTTAAAATTTCTTTCCTGGAAAACAGCCTTCCTTTTAGCAATTACTTCAGCTTGAAGGATATCCGAATTACAGACCCTTATGGCAGTGGAGCTTTTCATCATCTTTCATACGGACAGGGTGTCATTCAGGACCAATCCATCATTCATGCCCAAGGTGGTATCCAGTGTGGCTCTTAATCAGTCCATTCATTTGCCAACTTTTTTTCCCAATCCACAGAACAAGGGAGAGCGGATTCTGCATTCATTGGATGTACACAGACAACTTAGATTCTACTTGGACAGGACTAAATCCCGAAGAAAATCTGAACAACTGCTGGTAGCATTTGCTGCAGGGGCAGAGGGGAAGGCTATTTCAAAGCAAACCATTTCTAAATGGATAAGCCATTGTATTCATTTCTGTTATAAGCACCATGGAAAACCTATCCCCCAGGGGATCAGATCTCATTCCAGCAGGGCTGCATCTGCTTCAGCAGCCTTTCTCAGAGGTGTTCCTACCAGGGATATTCTAGAAGCTGCTACCTGGTGTTCAGTTCATACTTTCACCAAGCATTATCACTTACCAATTTTCTCTAAATCCAGAGCTGGCTTTGCCACTGCTGTTTTGCAGGGTCTTATAGCTGGTCCTAATGCTGTATAAATCCATCCTCCCAACATTAGCTTTGGGAATCTACCCAAATGTAATGACTGCAATAGTGAAACACGATAAACATAGTACAGTTGTGTACACTTACCATAAATGTAGATGTTAGAGTGTATTCACTGTTGCAGTCCTGGTTACCCTCCCCCCAGCCTCCTGTTTTTCTTTTATTATATACCTCTTCTTTCTTTGATTATGCTTAAAAGCCTTTTTGGTGTATTTGCTTTTGTTTGGAGGTATATTTTTGTGTTTCTTATATGTATGTGTATGTGTGTGTATATATATATATATATATATATATATATATCAGGCCGACTGAGGGTAACCTGCCAGCAGATTATATATATATATTGCTCCCCATGTGGGGGGGCAAGAAAAACTGATGTAATGGCGTCGGCTGCATGTTTTATACCCCTGACGACCTGACGTCATAGAAGAAGGGACAGCAACTGACGCAGGACCCAAGACTTTGTTAATCAGGCCGACTGAGGGCAACCTGCCAGCAGATTACCCAAATGTAATGACTGCAACAGTGAATACACTCAAACATCTACATTTATGGTAAGTGTACACATCTGTACTTTCCTGGTGCTGGTCCCATCGATAGTAGTTTCAACCTGTACTGCACTGGAGTTGAAGCTGAAGCTTCTTTCTAATGAGTGAGTGGTTGTTGATATTGTTGTGTCAGTGGTTTTATTCTTGGCCTTTAGATATAATGTTGATATAATCAGTACATATCGGCTGTGTTAGTGTCAGTGGTACCTCTAAGGTCAGTGTTTGGGCTTAAGGCATTGGTGTTGGTGGTGGCATCAAGTCTTGTGGTGCTAATGTGACACCCTCCTTGCCTGACACATGGGTTACTATTGCACCACCACAAGTATAGGACCCTCAGTGGTTAAATCTGATCACAAATCAGTCACCTTTGAAGTAGCTGTAACACCTGAATCCCTCTTAGGTGAAATCAGGCTAAAAAAATAACCAAAGCTAATTACACCCTCCTAACGGATAGCATAAATAATTTCCAGTCTCCTGTTCCCACATATGGCATTGACAACTATACCAAGGTATTCACAGGTGCCCTGTACAAACACTTATACAAATTGTTTGACACAGCTGTACCTGATAGGATCAAATCAACATCCTTAAGAAAAAAGCAAGCCTCTGTGGTGGACATCTAGCATTAATAAGTTATACAACAAGAGGAAGAATCTGTAGTCTAAGAATAAAAAAGAGAGGTCCCACCATTGGAAAAACACCCTCCTCTGCTTGAACAAACAAGACAACTTGTAAAATCCTCTAAGGGCACCTTCGAAAAAAATTTAGCAACCAATAGCTAAGGATAACCGTAATGCATTCTTCAGCTATATCCGCAACCTAAAAGGTAGGACCCAGGTCTGTTCTGAGCTAGCTGTGGATGGCGTCACACACTGATCCGATGAAAATAGCTAACCTATTAGCTGACAGGTTTGGTGAAAATTTCACCCCCTTTTCCCTCCAAACATTCCACAAAGCATTCCCACTACATCTCACCCTCCTTATATCTCCAAAGAGCAAGTCATTACTTCTCTCTCCAAGGCCAGAAAAACAGCCTTTATGGGACCGGATGCATCCCAGGTTGCATTTTAAATGGTCTGAAACATGAGTTGGCAACTCCATTAGGTACTCTCTTCAGCAATAGCCTGAGTACTGTTTTTGCCCTGCTGAATGTAAAACAGCAGCTGTTATTCCCTTTCATTAAGGGGGTACAGCAACACACCCGGGGAACTACAGACCCATAAGCATAACCAGCCTTATCTGTAAGGCCATGAAATGAATCATCATAGACCTTGTAAATAAGGATATACGAGAGCTCCAAATCCTTGATCCAGCACAACTTGGTTTTCACAAAGGCAGGTCATGCCTGTTAAACTTGGTGGACTTTTTCGAAAATGTCACCAGAGCCGTAGACAAAGGCAGATCTGTGCATACAGCCTACCTTGACTTGGCCAAGGCCTTCAACACAATCCCACATTCAAGCATTATTAATAAACTCTCCCAGCTGAATATCAATCCTTATGTCATCAGGTGGGCTGCAAACTAGCTCACGGATAGATCACACTCTGTCAAAGTTGGGGACTTTACCTCAAACAGCAGTCCTGTCACCAGTGGGGTTCCACAGGCATCAGTGCTGGGCCCCCAGTTGTTTGGAATGTACTTCTCAGAAGTTCAGGCCATAACAGAGTCGCTGTGGCTGACCAAGTTTGCTGACGACTGCAAATTAGGTACATTGAGTCCCCAAACAATGTCTATATACTTCATGAGGGACTTAACGCAAACCAATGATTGGTGCCAAATCTATGGACTCAAACTGAGTTCAAAAAATACATTATCATCCCCTTCAGTAAAAATGATATCCCTGTAGACTGTCATATAAATAATCATGCCCTAAGTAACAACTCAGTAGTGAGAGACTTGGGAATGCAATTTGACTGTAGCCTAAACTGTGACCACCATGTGAGTGCTGTCATAAGGAAGGCATTCCAAGTTGCACACCTCATTAGCAAAGATATTACCTCAAGAGCAAACAGTGTCATAACACCTCTGTACTTGACCCTCATCAGGCCAGTAACTGAGTACAATGCTCCCTTTGGTATGTACCTTACCAGGTACCTGCAGCAGCTTGAGAGACCTCAGAGATTTGTAGCCAAGAAAATTCAGGGTCTCCAGCACATGTCATACATTGACAGACTGAAGTCACTGTCACTATACTCAGCATACAGACTACTTAGAGGAGACTTCTATCTGGCCTACAGAGCGATCTTGGATCCAAACCTAATGGAAATGCTGCACATCTGCAAGTCAAATGAGACGAGGGTCACTGACTCCAGGGACCTTAACCTTGCCTGCGACATAAATAGGACCTGCTGGAGAGACAGATATGTCTCTCAGAGTTTGCTACTCCTCTTAAATAGACTGCCAGTTCACATAAAATGCCTCTCTGTGACCCTGTTTAAGTGTAGCCTGGATTACAGGATGGGAATCTATAAATTCCTGCTGGGGATTTCACCTATGATCCTCCTAGATATGGGCAGTTGTTGCTAACTAGGATCTCAAGTTGAGGCAAAATCTTTTATATTGGGTTTCTCTAGTGTTATATTGGGCACACACGGCTTGGTTTATAAAGACCTTAGGGTCAATAGCCCAGTAACCATCTATTTAACCCCAGTTGTCTCAATGCTGAGCCAGTTTTTGGCATTTATCCCAGTGCAAGTTCAATAGTCCTGACTGCAGTGGCATAGAAGGACAAAGCCTTGACTACAGCCCAGCCAACCAGAGTTCACTTAGCGGCTCAGGCAACTAATGGAGTGGCTGGGAAGGACAGGTGTGCCCAACTCAGGTGGGAGGACAATCGTGCTTCCTAAAGGAGTGTAGTCCAAAGAAGGGAATTGCCTTTGGGTGTAAAAACAATGAGCTTTGTGGGTGGGGAAAGGGAAGCTGGTAGGTCATTTAAAAAAAAAAAAATCAGTCCCACTCAGACAGAAGCACAGATGAGCCAAGCCACCAGGATATGATCAGGAACGAGAACTGGTCCCGGCAGAAGAAAATGGAGCAAGTCTGGGGGGGTTGAAGAGTAACTTGTAGACCCGATGTAGACATTAGGTATTGGGGGCTGGGTCATTAGCGATGAGATGCACGGGGACCAAAAAGAAGAAGAAGAAGAAAAATGAATTCTGTAAAAGCCTAAAATAATGAAGGGACAATGGACCAAATTCGAAAGGGAAATCTTGAATAGGGTTTTTTTATGTTAGGCTTCAAATGGCCTGCAGAGTGATTGCCTAGTACTTGCGTATGATCCTGTGAAACAGTCACTGCTGTGGTGCCACCCAGTGCTGTACCTCACTTTGACACCAGCATTTATAGTTCAGCCATTTAAGTTCTTTCCTTAAGCATCTGCCTTGCAATGAATCACTCAGCAGGGCCAAAAATCCCAGGATCTTCTGCACCTCCCAACAAGAGGTTCAGCCTAGAAATCACATTTTTCCTCAACTTCCGAGTACCGCCAGCAAAAACCTTGAGAAAGCACTCATGCAAGAGGAAGAATACTGATTTACCTACTGACTTGCACAGCAGATTTCAGTGTGGAGGAGTTGCCAGTTTCTCAGCATCTGCCAATGCCCCAAGGTTGTTAAAGTAAGCCATCAATTCCATCTCTTTCCCACAGGGGATGCTACAGAATACTTTTTGGTTTGTCTAGTAATCTTTTTGAATAGTCCCTTCATTGAATAACATTTTCAAGTTGGCCACCAGTACAGATTGAGAAAGTCATGTTAATACTACAGTATCCAAGAAGGTGAACCTTAGCCTCCATCCTGCCAGGGTGGAGTTTCTGGTGAGAAACTCATGAACCAGGCACAGTTTTATCAGCATCAGCTCTGAAAAGGGGATCCAACCCCACATAGTACAGTGGTTCGCCCACCTGCTAAAGAATTAAAAGAGGTTGATCACCTTGGTAAGTGAGTCTGCAAGTCCCTCCACCTTTATGTGAATGCACTTTATTATTTGGCCTACATGATGGATTTTCAGAAGTACATCTCAGAAAAAATTGACCAAGTTAAGGGCTAACATTTTCCTCCGGTTACCATGGCCAGCCTCTTGATGAATGTTATCTACAAAGCAGTCGAGGATTCAGCTAGGACCATGAGATCTGGCATTACAATTTGCTGTTTTCTGTATGGCTCTGTCTAAATGGACTTTGCTGGAGAAACAAAAAGAAGAGTCTGGATAATACCCCCTCCCCTTAAAGGACCTTGTCTATTTAGAGTAGAAGTCAAGGCACATACTGTGAATATGGAAAGGGAAGATAACATCCTCATTACTGTGGGTGTCACATTTCAGCCTTCTCAGTTTTTTTTTGTTTATGTTTTTTTCAAGGATGGAGAGGTGCTACTGCCAAATGTGGTTCAGACATGGCTCAGAACAACAAAACTTTTAGTTATGTACTTACCATAACTTCGGATGTATGGGATCCATCTCGCCTACATTCATAACTGATGGGCTCGGAGCCGATCCATCGCCAACTAATACACTAGAACGAAGTCTCTTATTGGCTGGGCTACTCCCTATCCCAGGATGCACTACACCTGCTTCCCCAGATCTTGTTTGTTCGCTTTCATACATCCATGCAAACACAGAAAAACTAGTAGTCACTACAACCAACTAAAGTTCTTCAAGAGAAGATCTCCAAATGGAACTACATCTCCTCTAAATCCGAATGGAAGGGGGAAGGAGGGTGGGTACTTATGAATGTAGGCGAGATGGATCCCATACATCCGAAGTTATGGTAAGTACATAACTAAAAGATGTAATGGGATCCTATCTCATTCATAACTGATGGGACAGCGTCCTAGCACCTAAATCCCGGGTGGCTCATTGGAAAACACTCCTGAGAACTGTGGAACCAAAGGAAGCCCTGCCTCGAGAAACCACATCCAATTTGTAATGAGAAATGAAAGTGTGCGGAGAAGTCCAGGTAGCCGCAGCACAAATATCATCTATTGATAATTTGGAGTGAAAAGCTACAGAAGTAGCTATTGCCCTGGTAGAATGAGCCTTGACTGGAAAGGGAAGCTCTTTGTTAGCCTGTGAATAAATGAAAGAGATACAATCTTTAATCCATTTAGCTATGGAGGTCTTGGCTACTGGTTGACCCAATTTGTTCATTGCAAAGGAAACAAACAGTTGATTTGATTTCCGCGTCTGAGCGGTTCTATTCAAGTAAAAACGCAGTTGTCTATGGACGTCCAATTGATGCAAGATATATTCTGCGTTATTAGAGAACTCTGGAAAAAACACAGGGAGCTCTATAGTTTGTTGAATACAGAAAGAAGAGGCTACCTTTGGTAAAAAGGAGGGGTTTAATTTCAAGGACACTCTATGCTTGTGAAAAATCAAATAGGGAGGATCAGAACAAAGAGCTTGAAGTTCTGAAACCCGCCTGGCGGAAGTTATGGCCACTAAAAAGGCCGTTTTCCAGGACAGAAATTTCAAATCGCAGGTAGCAGCTGGTTCGAAAGGGCGGGCAGTTAGGGCAGCAAGAACCATATTCAAGTCCCAAGGGGGGACAGGGTGAGATATTGGAGGCCTAAGGAGCCATGCTCCTTTAAGGAAAGCCTTACAAAGTTTGTGAGACATCAATGAAGGTTCAAAGGAAGCATGAAAATTAGAGATAGCCGCTAGCTGAACCTTAATGGTAGAAACTGAAGAGCCCAACTGAAAAAGGGAGGCCAGGAAATTCAGAACCTCCGATACTGGTGCAGTAAGGGGGTCTATACCCGTTCCTGAGCCCAGAAGGCAACCTTTTCCATTTGCTGGAATAAAGTTTGACAGTGGAAGGTTTATGAGAAGAAGACAATATGTGGATCACGTCCGGAGAAAGAGAATTGTCTCGGACTAAGGATGGAGTGGAGTAACCATGCCGCCAACTTCAAAGACCTGAGAGACGGGTGAAGCCGTCCTGACTGATGAGTCAACAGGTCTGGCACCGGGTCCAGAAACCATGGACCTTCTACCGCATGCCTCTGTAGGAAAGGGAACCAAACTTGACGAGGCCAGTGCGGGGCAATCAGAATCATTTCGCTCTCCAGGTAGATGGCTTTCTGTATTACCCTCGGTAGGAGGGGAACCGGAGGGAAGGCATAAAGAAGACCGGGGGGCCAAATGTGGGTCAGAGCGTCCCTGGGAATCTGTCCCTGGGAGGGGAACAGCGTGAAGAACTCTCTGCATTTCGCATTGTGAGGGCTGGCAAACATCGCAGCAAGGGAGGCCCCATTTGGCGAAGATTTTCGCAGCTACTCTCTGGTTGAGGGACCACTCGTGGGGTAAGAGAATGGTTCTGCTTAATCTGTCCGCAATCACATTGGATTTCCCCGGTATGTGCGTTGCCATTAGAAAGCGGTTGGTAGCTACCGCCCAGTGCCAAAGTCTCATGGCTTCTCTGCACAGTGGGTAAGATCTGGTTCCACCTTGCTTGTTTATATACCAAACTACCGACATGTTGTCGGAAAGGATAGCAATCGGACCATGCGGGAGAGCGTGATGGAGAGCTTGCAGCACCAAGAGTACCGCTCTCATTTCCAGGATATTGATATGCAAATGCGTTTCCTGGATTTGCCATGTGCCTTGGACCGACCTGTCCAGGTAATGACCCCCCCACCCTACCTGGGAGGCGTCCGTAGTCACAGTGGCAACGGGACGTTGAGGAATAAAGGGTCGCCCCCTGGTCGAGATTGGATTGGAGGAGCCACCAACGCAGATCCCGACGGCAACTCTCCGTGATCATGACTAAATGGTTCAAGGGAAGTTCCTGATAGGACCATTGAACCGACAGAAGCCATTGTAATATTCGCATGTGAAGTCTGGCTAAAGGGACTAAGAGTATGGTTGACGCCATCGAACCCAACAGTTGTAGAATCCGATGGGCCGGAGCTCTTGATAGGGGAAGACAGGATTTGACTTGGTTTTGTAGAACCTGAATTCTTGCTGCCGGTAAAAGGCGCATTCTTTTGTATCTAAGTCTGCGCCTATAAAAATAATACGCTGAGATGGCTGTAGTACAGATTTTTGCCAATTGAACGTAATCCCCAAGAAACGGCCCAAGGTGAACGTGGCGTTGAGCGCCTGGAATAGTAGATGCTCGGAGGTGGCAGTAAGGAGCCAGTCGTCTAGATATGGAAACACTTGGAATCCTAGACTCCTCAGGTGAGCAGTCACCACTGCCAGACACTTGGTGAACACCCTGCGGGCTGTGGTGAGACCAAAGGGCAGTGCTCGGAATTGGAAATGACTGACTCCGAGGCGGAAGCGTAAGTGTCTCCTGGACTCTTGAGCTATCGGAATGTGATAGTAAGCGTCCTGGAGATCTATGGAGCACATCCATGCATCTTTCTCCAGCAATGGAAGAATGGATTGAAGGGTGACCATTCGGAATTTGGACTTTTGCACAAAACGATTCAATGAACTGAGGTCCAAAATGGGCCTGAAGTCCCCTGTCTTTTTTGGTACCAAAAATAATCTTGAGTAAGTTCCTGATCCGATCTGGTCGGTGGGGACAGGCTGGATGGCTCCTTTTTCTAGCAGCTTTGAAACCTCTATTGCTGCCTGATCCCGCTGACTGGGTGGTACGTCCGGGATTTCCCTTAAGGAAAAGGGGGGCTTGTTGAAGGGGATGATATAACCTCCGCACCCACTGATCGCTTGTTATGGATTCCCAAGCTTGTGGGTGCGCCACCCCCGACTGGCTCGAGCTGCACAGTCGGGCAACAACTCAGGGACGCTGGTTGTATGAAGAACCACGAAAGGAATCGCGGTCTCCAGAGTTACGGGGCCTCTGCCACCTCTGGGGCGGCGTCTTCCAGCCTGCCTCTGGAGGGAATCACTGGGTGGAGTAGGGAAAGACTTCTGAGATTTTCTGAACCACATATTCCCTCTCTGAGCCTTGGGGTAAGGCCTAGAAGGAGCGGAAAACGGGCCCCAAGGGCAGTCAAAGTCTTGCCCTCCTGCTCCCACCGAGTTAGTGTGTCCTTCTCCTTGGGTCCAAACAAAGATGACCCATCAAAGGCGGCGAAGGAAGACTTGAAGGCCTCCGCAATGAACACAAGCGTAACCAGGCGTGTCTCCTGAGGGCAACGCCTACTAAATGAGCCTCATGGACGAGTTCACGATGGATAACAGGGTAGTCATCTGGGTGCCAACAGCCGGGGCCAGCGCCTCAGGTAGATTACCAGTGAGGGAGTCATTTAGCTCTTTAAGGAGGTCCCTTTGGAGCCTAGTAAAATGACATAAATAATTCAGCGACCGTAAGGTAAAGGCCGCTGACGACAGGGTACGCTTCCCGTACCTATCCATGCTCCTGGAATCCTTATTAGGAGGGTGGACAGACGTTGAAGCCTCTGCTACGTCTTGCTGTGTAGCAGAAGCCACCACCATAGCATCTACTGGAACACCTTTCGTCAGAAATTCCTTCTGGGGGGGGGGCTGAAAGAAACTTATTGGGTCTCGCAGGCACCGGTTCCAAAGAATCTGAGAAACCAAAGCAAGGAGTCCATCGAAGGGCGGAGACACCCAGGAGGCGGAGGGCTGGGCCCAGAAGGCCTTGAGGAAGACTGACTCCTCAGCTGAAGGGGTTTTGGCCTGCCAATCTCCTCTCTGTCTCAGAATCTCCAGGATATCTGAGAAAGAGACATCATCCGAAGATGATTTGGGGACTCTTCCATCGAGGTCAGTATCCGATGCAACAGACATCTTGGGAGTCCACGTGCTTCCTCTTGCACAATTTCTTCCGTGGGGGCTGTCGTCGAAGCAGGACCGACGGACCCCCCGAAGAATGTGGGGTATCCTCAGGCCCTGGGGGGACTGCAACACAACAGAAGCACCAGTCTCCAGATCTAGGGACGGTGAGGTAAAAGCCTGCTGAGCCGGCAAAGGCATGGCCAGCGTCCTCATGGCTCGGGCCTCCAGACTCCATGGAGATCACTGGTCTAGAGGCCACGATGGCACTGGGAATTCCAGCAGCCGATGCGGGAAGACTAGGCACCAAAGCACCCAGCCCCAAAGTGTTCCCCGCCCGACTGAGGAAGTCCCAGTACCAAACCCTGAACCCGAGGACAGGGTAGGAACCATAGTCGGAGCCGACAGACCTCGGGGGCTCGGCTCTGACCGTCATTGCTCCACCATCACCGACTCCAACGGCTCCAAGGAGGTTGGAGGAGGAATCGAATGTGTCGGAGGGGATCGGCTCCGGCCAACTGGGCTGGAGCCGAGACCATTTTAGCAAAAACTGGAGACTGGAAAAGCCTCTGTATCACCCTATCCAAATCCTGATTAGACAGTTTTGAAGATTTAGAGGAGGTAGACAGACGAGAAGACTTTCCTCTCGGCTCCGAGAGAGAAAGGCTCCAACACTGTCGGCGCCGGTTCCACCACAGCATGGACCACTATCGGCGAAGGAGCTTCGAGCCGAGGTGGAAGAGTCTGAGCTGCACACCTCCACCGCCATTGGAACCGATGGAGGTGATTTCCAACCTGCGGCTCAGAAACTAATGGAGCCGAGGAAAGAGGTATCGAGGCAGAAAGTCAGTGGAGCCGAGGAAGAAGAGGTCGACTTTGCTTTTAGCAGTCGGTTCCGACGGACTTGTCGGAGCCGACGATCTTTTCTTTTGGATGTAACAGGAGGCTCTAAAGCTTCTTCAAAGGAGGGCTTAATAAGACCCTTCAAGATGAGTTTATTTTTGCGCTCTTGAAGAACCCTAGAGGAGAAAGCATGACAGACACTACATGTCTCCTGTAGATGTTTAGACCCCAAACAGTACACGCAAATGGAATGACTGTCTGTAATAGACATTTTGTAATTGCACCGAGTGCATTTCTTAAATCCTGACTTCTGCTCTTTTGACATCATAAAGTAGAAGAGATATGACAAGCAGTATAACTGACAAGACTTGCGCTAACTGTAGAGCGCGAGAAACCAGGCACGAGCTCTGAGAGGAAAAATTACCTCACAAGAGAACACAGTGAACACACACAACACCACAAAAAACAACGGTCCAAAGCCATCTAATTTAAACGGGCTTAGCCCGAAGAAAAAATAAAATTAACACCAACTCTCAAAAAATAGGGCAAAGGCCCTCTAACTTAAATGGGCCTTGCCCGACAGCGAAATAAAGTACCAGTATCACTTCACACACAAAGTTATATAACTAAAATACACAATTTACAGAAATAGCTGTTAAAACAGCTGTTTTATGAATATTCAGAGGAAAAACCCAAGGTCAAAGACCAGTAAAGGTAAAAGAAACCACTTAGCTCCAGCCAAGTCGAGACCACGTCCAGCTTGTAAAGCGGCAAACGAGATCTGGGGAAGCAGGTGTAGTGCATCCTGGGATAGGGAGTAGCCCAGCCAATAAGAGACTTCGTTCTAGTGTATTAGTTGGCCGATGAATCGGCTCCGAGCCCATCAGTTATGAATGTAGGCGAGATAGGATCCCATTACATCAAGAGACAGACGGGAAATAATCCTAATTCCTAGGGAAAGTGTCATGTGGTCAGCTTGGTCGATTTATTGATTTAATTGATGTTAATAGGTTTGTGTATATATAGGGTTGTTCAGTGGTTGCTTTTCATTCACTGAGGAAGTTGATGACGAAAACGTGTTGGAACTGTACTAGCGTTTGTGGAATAAACTGTTTTTGGATCCTTTATTGGTTCGTGTTCATTCCTGGTTGGTGGTGCCTTCTTTTGTTTCTTGGTTGTTTTTGCACCATTGGTCCCTGCTTTTGGTTATCAGTTTGTACCTAAACCTACTAGAGACCCTTACCATTAAACCAAATACCCTATTCATGAGAGACTTTAACTACCCCTGTATAGACTGGGAAAATGCACTGTATCATACTGACAGGCACAACGATTACTGGGCTTTCTTGTCAAAGGTATTTGAGTTAGTAATAGTCCACACACTCAACAGAGGTTCAAACATACTGGGCCTGCTACTCACCAATATGGAAGACCACTTCCTCCCCAATTTCACATCCTCACTGGTGAGGTTGGACCACAAAGCTGTCTCCTTTGAAATAAAAATCAAAATAAACTTGATAACTCCATCAAACCCTGTAACCATCAGGAAGTATTCCAAAGCAAACTACATCCAGTTAAGTGATAGCCAAAATTCATTGTCCCTCACAAGCCCGAGTTCACAGCAACCTATGCAGAATTGCTTACAGAGATCCTGTACAACCATCTAAATTGCTGTATAGAGGCTGCTGTACCTACTAGAAGTAAACCCAAAACAAACTATAGAAACAGACCACACCAGTGGTATTGTAACTTTAATAGGGTATATAACAAAAGGAAAAAAGTCATGGCCAAAATCAGGAAGCACAACTCCCATAATTATAGAAGCTTGCTAATTAAAGTAAACAGAAACCTAAGACGCCTAATTCTAACAAGACCAGTTATGACCTCAAGACAGCCTCACACGCTAAAGTCAACCATAAGGCCACCTACAGCTTTCGGAAACCTCAAAGGCAGCACACATCACTGTGCTGAACTGGTGATCAGTGGTGCCACCTTCACTTAGAGCAACATAGGAAATTTATCTGGCAAATTCAGCTCAAAATTCACCCCCACTCCTCCCTGCCTCCCCCCATGAAATACTTAACTAGCATGACCCTCCTAACTAATAACAGGGAGCAGGTACTGGTGGTGCTTGCTAAGGCCAAAAATACAGCCTCAGTAGGCCCTGACAGTACCCTGGGATGCCTTGTAAATAGCTTGAAACATGACCTATCAGGACCACCTGAGTCACTTTTCATTTCTAGCCTCAAAACTGGCTTTGTACCATGAGAATTGGGACTGCAGCAGTTACCGCACTTTGCACGAGTGGACCATCAACTTACCCTAGAAGATACAGACCTGTTTAGTCTAATTAGTCTAATATGCAAAGCCATGGAATGAATTATCATGTAAATGATTAACAAAGACGTAGGGAACCTTCAGACACTGGACCCAACACTGGCTTTGTCAGGCGAAGGTCATGCCCACTAAACCCTGGTGGACTTCTTTGACAAGGTCACCAAATAAATGGATGAAGGGAAAACAAGTATATACCACCTACTTTTACCTGGCTAAGGCATTTGATGCAGTACTCCACTGTGGTATAGTTGAGAAACTCTCCAAACAGGGCATACACCCTTACATAATTCACTGGATTGCCAGCTGACTCGCAGACAGGACCCAAGAAGTCGGTATTGGTGATGCCACCTTCACTAAGAGACCGGTATCCAGTGGGGTACCTTAGGAATCCATGCTAGGACTGCGCCTGTTTGATATCTACATATTTCTTGGAGGTAAAAGCTAATGTCAGGGTGCTTTGGCTGACCAAGTTCGCAGATTACTGTAAATTGGGAGCTGTCATAGATTCTTCCATGATGTAAACATCTTACAAGAGGGTCTAACACAGACAAATGACTGGTACCAAAGTCATGGGCTAAAACTTGATACCAAGAAATGCATTATAGTGCCTTTTGGGAAAACTGCCACCCAGGCAAATTACTTCATCGGTAACACATGCCTAAGAGTTGACCCGGTAGTCTGGGATCTGGGAACATATGCAGACAGTAATCTGGCCTTTGACCAACATGTGGCCAAGGTAGTAAGGAAATCCTTCTATGTTGTCCAACTTATAATTGAGGGCAATTTGACCAGCTCTAAGGAAGTCATAGTGTCAGTTTATTCAGCCTTTATCAGACCCTTTATTGAGTATAATGCCTTTTTTGGCATGTACCTAACCAGACGTATGCAAAAATGTGAGCACACACAAGGGTTCCATACCAGGAGAATCCAGGGTATAAACACATTGTCATGTATGGCTTGCCTAGCCCTATCTCTATACTTGGTTTCCTACAGGTTACTGAGAGGTGATCTCAGATCCAGTTTGGCATGTCTGCAAAATAAACCGCATCAGAACTACTAGATCGAAGAATTTAAATTTTGCTTGTGACATAAATAATTCATGTTGGCAAGACAGATACCTCATATGTGTCTCAGAGGGTCCCTGTGTTCTGGAAATAGACTCCCCATCCATGTAAAGCAGAGTCTATCCCTAACCCTGTTGAAATGTAACTCTTATCCAGCGAATGGGAAATTGGAAATTCATCTTAGGTCTGGCCCCCCATATCTATGATAGAGGCAGACAGTAATGCCCAAACTAATTTAATACCCCAAACATAACCTGTAGAAACCTCCTAACTAAATTACCCCCTCCTACTATATGCCCATGATGTATAGTGACAAAAGTGGGTTAGACTGTATTGGTGGGGTTATAAAGGCCCTGGTGGTCATTAGCCTAGTATATAACCATGAACCTATGTTGCAGTCCCAGAGGGAAGAGCCGCAACAGTTGTCAAGCAGCTCTGGGTTGCCCATGGGCAATTAGTAGTAGTCCTGAGGACTTACCTGACTGTACTACTTTAGGGTAGTTAGGGTTTAACTGTTTCTCTACTTGTCTGCTTAGAACTCTGCCATCAAGGACAGGGGATCAATATAGTCAAATTCAGATGTTACAGGATTCTGTTTCACGTAAACCCAACTCTGGCATCCTTACTGTTGGCAGACACCCCATGCCTTCAATCATCACAAGCATTAAAAAAAATCGTATGTCTGGTTTACAAAAGAACCACTTAAGAGGTACTACCAGAGCAACAAAATTCTGTAGCTTATTCCTGTTTTTTTCTTAGTGCCAAAGTAGACCAAAAACTCAGCCCAGTACCAGGACTAGCTGGCTTAAATGTCTTTATCATGAAGGAAACCTTTCATGTGGTCATGGTGCAGTAAGTTATTTTTTGCTTAGCTGGAGGAAACTAGATGTTTCTTTTTCGACTTCAATGATGCCTGTATCCATATCAGAATTGCCAAGGAGTTCATAAAAATTCCTATGTTTTCAAGTCAGAACTCTTGTTTGGTCTCAACCTGTCCTTCAGACCCTTCAGTTGTATGTCAGTTTAAACAGCTCACCAGAGACTTCTAGGAGGAAATCTTTTCCCTTATTTAGATGATTTGGTTCTACCTGCTGTCATAGCTCTGGATTTGAGAACTACTAGGGAATCTCTGACTTTACTGTTATCCCAAGAGAGTAGAACAGTAAAGTCTTTGAAGTCACTGCTAGTGCCCTTGCAGTTTACTTTTATGAGCTGCTTTCTGGACACCAAAACATGTGGAGCATGTCTTCTGACAGACATAATCTGAAACCTTTTGCTGAAGGTGTCATCCCTTATAACTTTACCAGAAGACCACCAATTTTTGTCTTAAGGTTCTAGATCTCATGGCTGCAGCTTTTCAGTGGTTGCTCATGCCAGTTACCATCTTAGAGGTCTGTAATGAACTTCAGTCCAGTGGTCATAGGTTGTAGATCCTTTATCCCACCAAATACACATCTTTGAAGCTTGCCGAAACCACCTACAGTGGTGGATAAATATTGGCAAATTCTCAGAAGAGAAATCCCTTTCACCTATGAATTCCATCAGCTAGAGTCACCACATATGCACCAGCCATGGGGGGGATATTACACTGGGCAGATGGGCTGGGTTATCTGGATGCCTTTTCAATGCTGCCTTTACATCTGCATACTAAACATGAGAGATGTTCTTCATTAGATCACTGTTGCAATATTCTTAACATCTGGGACTTTCCCCATAAAGGTCCTTTCTGTTCAACCAGCCTACTAAAGCTGAGGAACACCAAAAAATATGTAGACAGGCGCAGGATACGGCATGGTATCAAACAAACAAGTGCAACAAAAAACAAATAATGTACCGAGCCTGCAAGGCTAAAAAGCAAAGTATAATTTATTAAACAAATCAAAGATACAGGTAAGCGTTTTCACGATCTGCTAATCACTTCATCAGACAAACTTTTTAAAAGACAACCAACATTTATACACTGCATCAACCAAAGCATGCTTGAAACCAGTTAAGCAGTTCTTAAAAAGACTTTAGTTCATCATATATAAAACCTATACAAAAAAAATCTAAAATGCCTAAAAAATGTGTATTAGATAACATAAAAAATGTATAAAATTTGCTGTTAAAATTCTTTGTGTATAAACAACATCCACATTCAGTTTTTCAAAGGGCATGACTTCAAAAAAGGTGTGAAAGCTCCATTTAAGCCTGGTGGGTTTTCAGCATTAAAAAGCAAAATCCATTTCTGTTCTGCCCCTTCAGTCCGATTAAACAAATCACCACCTCTTATGCTAACATCTAGAACTTGTAAGACCATAAACCTGAAATTATGATCCGGACCATAATGCATAAAATGTTGTACTGAAATAAACACAACTATTTAATAAAATAAATACAAAAGTTTAACATGAAGCGCTTTTCATCCAGTCAAGTGACCGGACTTCTTCAGACAAAATTACTTTCACAAACCCTCCTCTTTAAAAGACGTACAAACTCCATGCAAGGTTTACCAATCAAGTCTGCCCACACATTACCACATCAATTAACAAATTAACAGAGCTTAAGTTCCTTCTTAAAATTTAATGTTGTTAAAAAATGTGTAAAAATAAATTATATAGTTACAAACACTCTGTCTATTACGAACTGCAAACATATAGGTTCATAGGTAGGTACTAGGCTATTAGCCCTAGGGCCTATATAAGCCTAGCCAAAAAGGTACCCTAGCTTTCGCCACCCAAGTATATTCATGAACTCAAATTAATGATCCCACAAGATGTATATTGGTTGAAGTAAAATATAAAAATACTTTACCTTAAGTTTCATACAATCAAAACCAATATTACAAAAATTAATTTAAAAACATTTACCTATTAATAATCAACAGCCAGTCACCTAATAAGACTTCTCAACTTCAAAATACAATAAATTGAGATGATTTCATTCAAGCCTGGTTTTCTGCATGAGTCTAGAGGTAATTGCCATAAAACCTCTTGTTTTTCAAGTATTAACGAAAAGGGGCCCCCTTTTATATTAGGAACAATCTGCTCAATAACTCTGGAATGAAAGGTATGACCAGGGTAACTAATAAAATGTCTTGCCAAGGCATTCTCTGTTTTACCTTTACTAATACTATAGGTGTGTTCATGCACCCTTTCCTTCAATTTCCTGTCTGTTTTCCCGAAGTAAAATGCCGGGCATACCTGGCACTGGGCAAGGTAAATGACAGATTTAGAATTACAGTTGTATCTCCCTTTGACTCTATACAACCTGTCATGTATGGTAAAAGAATGACTCGAAGACTTGTATTTACAAAAAGTACAAGCTTTACATTTGTACATGCCTGGTGTTCTAAAGGCTGTCACTTTGGGTGCCTCAAGTAATGATTTCATATTCCTAACCCTCTTGAATATAGTAATGGGGTGTTCACCTACTTTACTAACTGCTTCCCTTTCAATCAGCAATAGATTCCAGCTCTTATGTAAAATATCTCTAATACTGTACGCATCCAAACTAAATGGTGTAGTAAAACTAACAGTGAAACCTACATTTTGATTATGCATAGTGTATCTAGTGCTTAGAGTGCCAATATTACGCAAAGTGACACTATCCGACCTACTGGTCATTTGGACCATACCTAAAATGGGTTTATAAATACCAGCTCGCCTTTTATGTTGCACTTCAATAGTCAATTCCATAATTAAGGACTCAGTGTACCCCCACAAAAACATCTGTTTTAAAGTGTCACATTCTTCAAGAAATGTTTCTTCCTCTGTAACCATTCTCGCTGCACGCACTAACTGACCCTTAACGACTGATAAATTGGGTGCAACCTAGAAAAATGTAACATTGAGTTAGAGTAAGTTTTTTTACGATATATTCTTGCATTGTATAATTTCCTAACTGTGTCCTTCCCAAGGTCAACATCTAAGTATGAAATCCGTTCTTCCTGTAAGTTACTTGTAAACCTAAAAAAACTAGTAGTGTCATTCAAAAGATGTTCTTTGTGTTTCACTGTTGCAGTCATTACATTTGGGTAATCTGCTGGCAGGTTGCCCTCAGTCGGCCTGAATTCCAAAGTCTTGGGTCCTGCGTCGGTTGCTGTCTCCTCTTCCATGACGTCAGGTCGTCAGGGGTATAAACAAGCAGCCGACGCCATTTTCTTTAGTCTTTCTTGCCGCGCAGTGCCCAAGCAGAAGCATTTTGCAAGTGCCGGTGGGCCGACTCCTGAAATATTCGAGTTTGAGTTTTAAAACTGAAGTCTTCACTAAAGCTAAGTACCCCGTTGGGGGAACTTTTTTCTTGCTCCATACCGATGTCAGAAAAATTTAATAATTGTATTACTTGCAGGAAGCAAATACCTCATAAGGATTTCCATTTATACTGTATTCCTTGCCTAGGCCCTGATCACAACGTGCCTGGCTGTCGGTTTTGTGCTAGATTTAACCAACGCACTATTAAGTGTCGGTATAGTTTTGCCTCAAAGTATTTTGGAAACAGATTTAACTACCCAGAAATGTCGTCGGATAGCAATCCAACTACCGAAGTACATAAAAAACACAAAGAAAAGGACAGAGAGAGAGAGAGAGAGACTGTCAAGGTCCAAAACCCACAACAAAGCTTCTCCTAGGCCGGTTCGCCGGTACTCAGTGAGGCACATTCGCAGCCCCTGATGCCTGCTACTTTCGAGTCGCAGGCCCCTACCGACACCCAAGTGGAGTTCGGCATGCCAAGAGATACTCAAAGTATTGGACCCACGGATGTATCTCCCTCGGATGGGTCCGGAGCCACTGAGCAGGCACTGGCTTCTGGGGGTGTATTCAGGCTTCAACATTTTTATATCAAACCGACGACAGCTGCAAAACGAAAGACAAAAGCAACTTCTAAAACTAAAAAACCGACGCATGAGCCACGTGCACAGGCCTCTATGCCTAAAAACAGATGATCAAAATGGCTGAAGACCTTATTACCTTGATCAGAGTTTCCCATCCCCCTCCAGATAAGAGGCCTAGGCAAGACACCGATTATGAATCTTCAGATCAGGTTTTTATTTCTTCTGATTCCTCTTCTGATCAGGAATCATCTATTCCTCCCTATGAGGATTCTGATGCAGAGGAGTCCATACCATCTGCATCACCTCCAGAGGATTATTCATTTGGAGAAACCTTGCATACTTTGAGGGAGCATTTTCACTGGGAGAGTCAAGATTTCTCAGAATCAAAAAAGATGCTCAGGGATTTCCTTCTTCTCCCTCAGCACAGGCCTTTAGCCATACCCCCTGTTTTAGACATTGTGGATGATGTGTTTTCGGAGTCGAGCTTGACCCCTGACTCCTTACCTCCGGCTCCTAGCAAGCCTGACAGATATTACAGGGTCCATGACTCTCACAAATTTTTATTTAAAAACCCTGCTGCTGAAGCTGAAACTATTTCACAGGGTCCAAAGGGAGTTAAGGCCTCAACAGCAAAAAATCCTATCCCCTTTGACAGAGATTCAAGGGCACTGGATAGATGGGGAAAAAAGGTTTATGCATCTGCAACCTTGGCAATTAGGGCCTTAAACTGCCAGTTTCATATGCGCAAGTATCAACAACATGTTATGGGATTGCTGAAACAGAAAATTATGTTGATTTCTGAATGTGCAGAAAATAAAGAATTGCAGGAATTATTGCATGCAGCTGAACAGGTTGGAGTGTGGTTTTGATTCTTTAGAGGCCTCCTGCAGGGCCGCATTTACTGGATCTGTGATTAGGAGGCATGCCTGGCTAAAGGAACAAAATTTGCCTGATCATGTTAAAGCTAAATTACTAGATGCACCTTTACAGCATGATACTCTGTTTGGTATTAAGGCAGAAAAGGTTTTAAAGAAAATGGAAGACAAAGCTAAGTCTATGCAAACTGTAAAAGACTTCTTACAAGTGCAGCCACCAAGATTCAGTAGACACTGGCCTACAAAAAATTGGTCCTTTCCTGTGTCAGAGCTCAAAGGGGCAAATCCAGATGCCCTAAGGGTTCCAGATACCAGGCACAAGATTCATACAGTTCAAAGCAATGGGGCGCTTCTACCTCCAAATCTGGAGGAGATAAAGTGCAAACCTGCAGAAAACAGTCCCAATGACTTCCCTCTGCCTTCACCAAGCACTTATCTTTTGGCAGCACCCTTAGGGGGAAAATTGGTGCTTTTTGCTCAAAATTGGCAATTAATAACCCAGGACAAGTGGGTGCTAAACATAGTTTCACAGGGATACAGATTCCATTTCCATACTCTGCCTATGGCAAAAGGTTGGCCAGAGGCACAGAAATAGGTTACGTCCATCATGGATATGGGGGCCATTCAGCCAGTACTAGAACAGGAAAAAGGACAAGGTTTTTACTCAAGACTGTTCTTGGTACCCAGAAAGGACAAGGCCTGGCGGCCAATACTGGATTTATCGATTTTGAACACATACCTGGACATTCCAAAATTCAAAATGCTGACTTTGCAGCAGCTTCTGCCCATGCTGGGCAAGAATGCTTGGCTGGTGACATTAGACCTAAAAGAGGCATACCTGCATGTCCCAATAAGGTAGTTGTGCAGAAGATACCTCAGATTCAAGGCTGGCTTAATGCATTACCAATTCTCTGCACTGCCCTTTGGCTTATCTACTGTGCCCAGGGTCTTTACAAAGTGCCTGGCACCAGTAATTGCATTTTGCAGACAAAGAAGTATTCAAATATATCCTTACTTGGATGACTGTCTCATTCAAGCAGAGAACAAGGACATTCTTCTTCAACTCCTGGCGTTTGTGAAAAGGCTTCTCACATGCCTAGGGTACACAATAAACGAAAAGAAATCACAACTGGTACCCTCTCAAAAGATAACATTCCTGGGTGCAAGCTTGAATACAACTGCCCAGATGGCTTACCTCATGCCAGACAAGCAAAGGCAACTGACTACTTACTTCAAACTGATGGCAACAAAAACCCAGTTATCTGCAAGACAAATTCTGCAGGCTTTAAGCTTCTTGGCATCCTGCATCCTACTGATTCCATATGCAAGACTGCATATGAGGAAACTTCAATGGTACCTAAAAAGTTTATGGAGTCAACATTGTCACAGTCTGGAAACAATGTTTCCTCTCATTCCCTGCCTACAACAGGAGCTTCTATGGTGCGCAAAGGCATGTCACCAAAACATGGGATGGGTCTTCACTCTATCCCCTGCCAGCCAAACCTTAACAACAGACACATCAGATTATGCCTGGGGGGCCCACATGTCAGGAAGATGAATTCAGGGCATATGGACCCAAAAAACAAATGCATCTACATATCAACCAGAAAGAGATGCTAGCTGTTCAAAATGCCCTGACAGCCTTCAAGGACTTACTTCATCCAGGACAACTACTGATAAAGACGGACAACACCACGGTCATGTGGTATATAAACAAGCAGGCACGCACTCATACCCCCTTTGCAGTTTAACCATGGCACTGTGGGACACAGCTTTGAGTTACCAAATACATCTTCAAGCTCAATTCCTGCCAGGAAAGCAAAATACTCTGGCAGATGATTTAAGCAGAAACCTTATGGACCCTCACGAGTGGAAACTAGATCCACAAGTCTTCAGCATGATATCAAAGAAATGGGGGAGCCCAGACATAGATCTATTTGCCTCCCCTCAAAATTATCAATTGAAAAGATTCTGCACAAGGACTTATCACCGACAAGCATGGAAAGTGGACGCCCTATCCTTCAGTTTAAAAAGTTAAAAAAATCTATCAGTTTACGCCTTTCCTCCACTGCCGCTTCTTCCCAAGGTCCTACTAAAAGTCAGACAAGAGAAACCAAAGATGATACTAATTGCCCTGGACTGGCCCCGCCAATACTGGTACCCAATCCTAAGGAACTTGTCTCGATATCCAGCTTGGACCTTAACTCAAAGACCTCAACTACTGTCCCAGCAAAACAATCTGATCCTGTACAATCAACTCCAGACGCTGAACCTGGCAGCATGGCTGATCATGTAGTTATACAAACAACACCTCTCAGTAAAGCTGTGATGGATGTCAGTTTGGAAGCCAGAAGGCCTAGTACTAGAAAATCTTATGCTGATAAATGGAAGAGATTCTGTGCTTGGAATCGAGCACAAGGAACTGATACAGCATTACCAAATATTCCTCAGATATTACAATACTTGACTGAGATGCTTGACAAAGGCCTATCTTTCTCATCAATTAAAATCCATGCCTCTGCCATTTCGGCTCATTACAATACAGAACCACCAATCTTTTCTCATCCTTTACTAAAGCAGTATCTTAGAGGAGCCAAAAATTTAAGGCCTCTTAGAAGATCACCAATACCTGCATGGGACCTCAATTATGTGTTGGAAAAGCTCACCCTGCCTCCATTTGAACCAGCTGCCACTGCAGATATAAAATTCTTATCATGGAAAACAACTCTGCTACTAGCAATTACTTCAGCAAGAAGAGTCACAGAGCTACAGGCCCTCATGGCTGTGGAGCCTTTTATCATATTTTACCCAGACAGGGGGTGTCTGAGGACAAATCCAACATTTATGCCTAAGGTGGTTTCCAGTGTGGCTCTTAACCAAATTATTCATCTGCCAACCTTTTATCCAAATCCGTAGAACAAGGGGGGAAGAATTCTGCATTCCTTGGACGTACACAGACAGCTAAGATTCTACTTGAGCAGGACTAAAGCTCTAAGAAAAACTGAGCAATTACTACTGACATATGCTGCAGGATCAGAAGGAAAGGCTATTTCAAAGCAGACTATCTCGAAGTGGATAAGCCACAGCATTAGTTTCTGCTACTTACACCATGGTAAACCTGTGCCCATGGGCATTAGGTCTCATTCCACCAGAGCTGCAGCTACTTCAGCAGCCTTTCTCAGAGGTGTACCAACCAAAGACATTCTAGAGGCTGCTGCTTGGAGTTCTGTTCACACCTTTACAAAGCATTATCATTTGCCTCTCTACTCTTAAGTCCAGGGCAGGCTTTGCCACTGCAGTTCTGCAGGGCCTTATAGCCGCACCTAATGCTGTTTAGCTCCAACCTCCCAACCATAGCTTTGGGATTCTACCCAAATATAATGACTGCAACAGTGAAACACAAAGAACATAGTACAGTTGTGTACACTTATCATAAATGTAGATGTTCGAGTGTATTCACTGTTGCAGTCCAGGTTACCCGCCATCCCCCTTTCATTCTGGAGTTTATCTTTCCTTCTCTATCTTCTGCAACCTATGTGGTGTATTTATTTGTAGATGAAGGTAAAGTTTATATTGATGCATGAATATATATATTTTTGCTACCTTTTGGGGGCACCTGACATCTGGGGCAAGAAAAACTAAAGAAAATCTAAAGAAAATGGTGTTGGCTGCTTGTTTTATACCCCTGACGACCTGATGTCATGGAAGAGGAGACAGCAACCGACGCAGGACCCAAGACTTTGGAATTCAGGCTGACTGAGGGCAACCTGCCAGCTGATTACCCAAATGTAATGACTGCAACAGTGAATACACTCGAACATCTACATTTATGGTAAGTGTACACAACTGTACTTTTTGTCATGTGGTTGACAGCTTTATTTCCTTTAAATAAGAGAAAAATGTCTAAAAGTCCAGTGTAAAAACAAATCAATGACGACAGTTAAGTTACCAAGGTCCCCTGAAGGCGACTGGGATATCTTGGAGGGTTGGGACACAAGTTCCATTGAAGTGTTCAGGATTCCTCTAGCAGCCATCAATCGACACAACAGCAAACTTCAAAAACACGTAGAGTAAAAAAGTAGGATCCAGACTGGCAGCAAAGAAAAAACTTTTAATTCAAATAATCCACAGCACAGTAGGTAAAAAACAATAATCCAAGTAAGCACTTTCGTTTGTCGCACTGACAAACAACCTCTGACAATAAAAAACATCACTTACTTCTGTTAAAACCATTTGAAATTCCCTCCTTGCAATATTATTGGTCCATCTCACTGAAAATGCGTGATGTCAGCAAAATGACTCCCCCCATCCTGAACACACAAAGCTGAAGCATATCTTAAAGACATAGTCATGTAAAATGATAGTAAATATGCTTATATACCTCAATCAAATACATTTTAAAAACCATAAAACATGTCGGAAAGCAGGATAAACAACCTAGATACTAATAATACATATAATACATACATAAGTAGTTGTAAGATGTTCAAATGAATAAAGAATTGCATGTATAAATCAACCCACGATAAAAGTACATAGCAAGTAGAAATAGCAATTTGTGCAAAGAAGCCAATAATAAATGAGCAATGTAATAAATGTGCGAATAAGCCAAGAATGAATAAACAAAGCCACTATTGAGTATAAAACTAAAAATAGTTGAATACAAGTGTATTAAGAACTCACAAGACCCATCACTGAGTCTAAAATGATGAGTTATAGCCACGATATACCGAACCCAAGCATAACTAACAGTATATGTATGTATATATTTATATATATAAATTATATGTTATAAAGTATTATAGAATATTGTCGACGTTGTGAATAATAATAATGGAATAAATCACCTTTCTAGGGATTTTAATTTTAATATGCTGTTAAGGGAAAGGGACTCATTCATTCAAGCCTGGCCAGGAATGTGCGCACAAGCGAATTTGCCACCCCAATTCCATTTTTTCTAAATGAGCTGGCCATGCTCCCCTCCTATCATTGTTTTTTAAAATATCTAAAACAATGAATTTAAACTGGTGTGTGGGACGTGAACAAATATGTTTTGCTAAGGCATTATTTTCAACTTTGTCTCTAATAGCTCTTAGATGTTCGCCCATCCTTTCTTTCAATTTCCTTTCTGTTTTTCCTACATAAAATGACACGCAGTGGGTACATATGGCACAATAAACAACCTTTACGGAAAAACAACAAAATTTCCCCATAATCTTTACGTGTTGTCCATTTACAAAAACCCCACAAGTTTCTAAAATAAGGTTACAAATTTTACATCGACCACATATAAACATGTAGCCTTGATGGTTGTTATTAAAAGTATTCTCAAAACATCTCTTAATAGGGGGATTTGTGTCTAATTTATTCCTAAGCAGAGAATCATTGAGAAGAAAAGCCCAATTTTTCTCTAAAATAGATCTAATAGCAGAGCTATCACAATTGAAGGTAGTAACAAACCTGCAGTTAAAGTTCCTGTTAATAATATTTTTGTTATTGGTAAAATCAATCTGATTATTCTCTGCATTAATATGAGATGTTTGATATTTATTTTCATTACTTGGAATAGGAATATTAGGGTTTATTTCTTGCACAATGATTTCTTTTGCTAACAATGGTTTAAAGTGACCAGTGCTTCTCTTGGTGAGAACCTCCTGCATTACATCATCTACCAAGAAATTTGGGTAACCTCTATGTAAAAACATAGTTTTTAGAAATTCACACTCTGATATGAAGTTGTCCCATTTAGTGACCATTCTAGCTGCCCTCACGAATTGTCCCTTTAGGACAGCTCGTTTCTGTGTATATGGGTGGCAGCTTTCATAATGCAAGAAACTATTACTATAAGTTTCCTTACGGAAAATTTTAGATATAAAGGAATTAGTTTCATAATCTTTTCTCAATAAAACATCTAAGTATGGAATCTGATTAAAATCCTTAACAGCTGTAAATTTTAAAAAAGTGGTGGTTTGGTTGATATAATTCACAAAGTCATCAATTATTGTATCTCCACCCTTCCACAAAATAAAAATATCATGTAAAAAGCGTAAATATATCTTACAATACTGAAAAAATGTAGATGGGAAAATATATTGTTCTTCCCATACACACATGACTATATTTGCATAAAGGCCTCCACATGGGGAACCCATAGCTACTCCCTCATTCTGTAAGAGCAATTTACCATTGAACATTATAAAGTTATTTTTAAGTATAATGTCCAACAGTTGTTCGTACAAGTTGGTTTGACTTTGTGTGAAGCCCCTTTTAGCCAGGAAACTATTTACCCATTCAATACCAATCCCATGTGGTATGACAGAATATAAATCCTTTACATCCACAGTAATTAATATATCTGCCTTATCAAATTGGGCTTGTTTTATCCTGGTTAGAAAATCCCAAGAGTCTTTGTACAAGTGAGATTCTGCCATAGCATACTGTTTTAATTTTCCAAGTATTTGGCTATAGGATTAGTTATCGAACCTTGTGCATCGACAATAGATCTCATAGGTGGTTTTAAAATGTCCTTATGGATTTTAGGGACTCCAAACAAGACAGGTGTCCTGGGATATGTTACAGTCATATAATTTAACTCATCCATATCAATACTACTTTCAATAAAAAGATCGTATAAGATGCCCCTTATGCGTCTATGTGCTCCATTCATTTCTTTTATGGAACTTGGGCTATAAGTATGACTAGTTAAAATTTCTTCCATATTATGTAGATAATCACTTTTATTAAAAATAACCATACCACCCCCCCTTATCAGGTTTAATTAACCTGATATTTTTAGAGTTCATTAACATTTTTAAATTATTGTTTTCAGTTCTAGTTAAATTGTACCTCCTTTTACAGTTTTTGTCAACAGTTCGGAGGTCCAATTCACACATTTTTTCAAAAACATCTAAATTGGGGTATAGTGGTGGGTTATATGTGCTAGAAACATAAAATGGGTTGATCAATTGCATATTCGGCTGAAATAAAATTGACAAGTTAAGTTTACGCAGAAATAATTTTAAATCAATAGTAGTTTGAACTAAATTCATATTCTGATTAGGGACAAATGTTAGCCCCCTTGATAACAAATCACAAATAGATGTATCAAATTCTAGACAAGAATAATTGTACATAGTAAAGTCATTTGCTCTATTAGTCAGAATTTTAGGCACAGGGTAGGTATTAGGGCTCATTGCCTGCGACCTGGAATTGGGGTGGCAAATTTGCCTGTGCGCACATTCCTGGCCCGGCTTGAATGAGTCCCTTTCCCTTAACAGCATATTAAAATTAAAATCCCTAGAAAGGTGATTTATTCCATTATTATTATTCACAGCATCGATAATATTCTATAACGTTTTATAACTTCTAATTTACATATATAAATATATACATACCTATGCTGTTAGTTATGCTTGGGTTCAGTATATCGTGGTTATAACTCATCATTTTAGGCTCAGTGATGGGTCTTGTGAGTTCTTAATACACTTGTATTCACCTATTTTTAGTTTTATACTTGGTAGTTGTTTTATTTATTCATTCTTGGCTTATTCGCACATTTATTACATTGCTCATTTATTATTGGCTTCTTTGCACAAATTGCTATTTCTACTTGCTATGTACTTTTATCGTGGGTTGATTTATACATGCAATTCTTTATTCATTTGAACATCTTACAACTACTTATGTAGGTATTATATGTATTTTTAGTATCTAGGTTGTTTATCCTGCTTTCCGACATGTTTTATGGTTTTTAAAATGTATTTGATTGAGGCATCTAAGCATATTTACTATCATTTTACATGTCTATGTCTTTAAGATATGCTTCAGCTTTGTGTGTTCAGGATGGGGGGGGGTCATTTTGCTGACATCACGCATTTTCAGTGAGATGGACCAATAACATTGCAAGGAGGGAATTTCAAATGGTTTTAACAGAAGTAAGTAATGTTTTTTATTGTCAGAAGAAGTTTGTCAGTGCGACAAACGAAAGCGCTTACTTGGACTATTGTTTTTTATCTACTGTGCTATGGATTATTTGAATTAAAAGTTTTTTCTTTGCTGCCAGTCCGAATCATACTTTTTTACTCTACTTGGTGTCGTGTGGCTCTTATTGCAAACTTCAAAAACAGCAGACAAAATGACTAAGAATGAAAAAAAGCCACTTGAGGTACCGAAATAAAAACAAATATTTAATAAAATAAATACAAAAGTTCAACATGAAGTGCTTTTCGTCCAGTCAAGTGACCGGACGTCTTCAGACAAAATTACATTCACAAACTCTCCTGCCAACCATATGACAAAACATTTGAATAACACTACTATTTTTTTTAGGTTTACAAGTAACTTCCAGGAAGAACGGATTTCATACTTAGATGTTGACTTTGGGAAGGACACAGTTAGGAAATTATACAATGCAAGAATATATCGTAAAAAAACTTACTCTAACTCATTGTTCCCTTTTTCTAGCTCACACCCAGTTTATCAAAAAAGATCAGTCGTTAAGGGTCAGTTAGTGCATGCAGTGAGAATGGTTACAGAGGAAGAAACATTTCTTGAGGAATGTGACACTTTAAAACAGATGTTTTTACGTAGGGGTACCCTTAGTCTTTAATTATGGAATTAACTACTGAAGTACAACATAAAAGGCGAGCTGGTATTTATAAACCTATTTTAGGTATGGTCCAAACAACCAGTAGGCCGGATAGTGTCTCTTTGGGTAATATTGGCACTGTAAGCACCAGATATGCTAGGCAAAATCAAAACATAAGTTTCACTGTTAGTTTTACTACACCATTTAGTTTGGATGCATACAGTATTAGAGATATTTTACATAAGAACTGGAATCTATTGCTGACTGAAATGGATGTAGTTGGTAAAGTAGGTGAACACCTCATTACTATATAAGAGGGGTAAGAATATGAAATCATTACTCGAGGCACCCAAAGTGACAGCCTTTAGAACACCAGGCATGTACAAATGTGAAGCTTGTACTTTTTGTAAATACATGTTTTCGGGTCATTCTTTTACCATTCATGACAGGGTGTATAGAGTCAACAGGAGTTACAACTGTAATTCTAAATCTGTCATTTACCTTGCCCAGTGCCAAGTATGCCCGGCATTTTACGTTGGGAAAACTGACAGGAAACTGAAGGAAAGGGTGTATGAGCACACCTATAGTATTAGTAAGGGTAAAACAGGAGAATGCCTTGGGAAGACGGTCTATTAGTTACCCTGGTCATACCTTTCATTCCAGAGTTATTGAGCAGATTGTTCCTAATATAAAAGGGGGCCCCTTTTCGTTAATACTTGAAAAACGAGAGGTTTTATGGTAGTTACCTCTAGACTCATGCAGAAAACCAGGCTTGAATGAAATCATCTCAGTTTCTTGTATGTTGAAGTTGAGAAGTCTTATTAGGTGACTGGCTGTTGATTATTAGTACGTAAATGTTTTTAAATTAATTTTTGTAATGTTGGTTTTGATTGTATGAAACTTAAGTTAAAGTATTTTTATATTTTACTTCAACCAATATACATCTTGTGGGTTCATTAATTTATTGATTTCATGAATAGATGTTTGCAGTTCATAATAGACCGAGTGTTTGTAACTATATAATTTATTTTTACACATTTTTAACACTTTCATACGTTTTAACAACATTAGATTTTAAGAAGGAACTTGGGTTCTGTTTATTTGTTAATCGATGTGGTAATATGTGGGCAAACTGATTGGTAAACCTTGTGTAGGGGAGGAAGTTTGTACATCTTTTAAACAGGAGGGTTTGTGAATGTAATTTTGTCTGAAGAAGTCTGATCACTTGACTGGACAAAAAGCACTTCATGTTGAACTTTTGTATTTATTATATTAAATAGATGTTCTTCGTGTTTCACTGTTGCAGTCATCACATTAGGGTTATCCCTGCCAGGGCAGCCCACGGACGGTCCGAATTCCAGAGGCTTAGTATTTGTGCATTGGTTGCTGTCGCTTCAGGACTGATGTCAGGTCGTCAGTAGTATAAAGTAAGGCAGCCGACACCATTACATCAGTCTTTCTTGCCGTGGACCCTGAAGCATAAGCCGTTCGCACAAGTGCGGGTCAGCCGCTACCTGGGTTTCGTCTTCTGAACTGAAGCTGAAGCCTTCTAAAGCTAAGTACTCCGTTGAGGATCCTTTTTTCTTGCTCTAACCGATGTCAGAAAAAGTTAACAATTGTCTCGCCTGTGGAATGCAAATAACACACCGAGACTTACATTATTACTGTGTCACATGCTTAGGCCCAGACCACGATGTCCCTCGCTGTTGCGTTTGTGCTTTAACACCAAAACTGTATGTCGCCGGGCCCTTATTGTTGCTGATCTTCCAAATAAATGTAAGGATAAAGACAAATCGCACAGGTCCAAACCTATCTACGACGCTTCCATTAAGCTAGTAGTCAGCTCTCAGGTCCTCAGTGTGACGCTTTTGCAGCCCCTGATGCCCGCTTCTATGGATTCGCAGGCCGCTACTGAGACCATTTAGGAGTCTGGTATGCCGCAAAACTCTTCTTTGACTAAGGATCCTGCGGTTGTCTCTACTTTGGATGGGTCCGGAGCCGCTGAGCAGGCACCGGCTTCCGAGGAAGTACTTCGCACTACTGATTCTCAGCACAAACTGACGACTTTTTTCACATTTACCGTTCTTTTGAAAACAATCGAGTTTCTAAGGACCAGGGTATGAACCACACCCAAGAAACCGACGACCCAGTCTCAGGCCCTTGCTTCCTTGCCTCAGTCTCAAATGCTTAAAATGGCGGAAGACCTTATGCTGATCAGGGGAAGCCAAGCTACCCCTTCCAAAAGGAAAAGAGATCTGTCCCCAGTAGCTTTGTCTGAACAGGAGTCTGATGACTGTGATGCATCTGAATATGAAGACATGCAACTCCTTTCTGCTGCAGAGTATTCCATTCCTTCAGCCTCTCCACCCGAGGACTTTTCCTTTGAGGAAACCCTTCATACCTTAAGGGAGCATTTCCAATGGGAATGTCAGGACTACCCTCAGTCTAAAAAGAGGCTCAGAGAATTCTTAGATCTTCCACAGCACAGACCCCTGGCCATTCCCCCAGTCCTGGAAGTTGTGGATGACATTTTCCTGGAATCCAGTTTGACTCCTGACACCCTCCCTCCTGCACCCAGAAAACCTGACTGGTATTACAGAGTCCCTGACTTGCACAAATTTATTTTCAAGAATCCTACTGCTGACCCTGAGGTAATTTCTCAAGGGGCTAAAGGAATTAAGGCAACCTCTGCTAAGAATCCCACACCCTCAGATAGGGATTCCCGAGCACTACATAGATGGGGTAAAAAAGTATACACCTCTGCTACTCTTTCTATCGGAGCACTAAATTGCCAGTTCCATATGCTAAAATTTCAGCAACATACCATGGAACTTTGCAAACAAAGTGTCTTCCTTTCCTGCTTGTGCAGAATCTAAAGAGTTACAAGAGTTAATGCATTCTGCAAGTCAAGTGGCTAAGCAGACCTTACACTGTGGTTTTGATGCCCTAGAAGCTTCTTGCAGGGCAGCGGTCACTGGTTCTGTCCTTAGAAGGCATGCATGGCTTATGGAACAGCCTTTGCCAGACCATGTTAAATCTAAATTATTGGATGTTAAATCTAAATTATCGGATGCATCATTGCACAAATACAACTTATTTGGCACTAAGGCAGAGGAGGTCTTAAAAAAAGATTGAAGAAAAAGCTAAATCTATGCAGACAGTTAAGGATTTCCTACAGGTCCAGCCACTCAGGTTCAGCAAGCATTGCCCCTCCAAGCACTGGTCCTTTCCTGCTCCTACCAGGTCGGTTCAACCCAGACCCCGGGGGAGCAGACCCCCCCCCCCCCAGACAGCAGCCACAGGGAATGCAGAGATCAAAGCAGTGGAGTTCCTTCCACTTCAAAACCAGGGAGTTCTAAGCCACTCCCTTATGGTAAGAACTCACAATGACTCTCCTCCTCCACCACCCCACTCTGCCCACCTGCACTTATCCCTAGGAGGAAAACTCTCCTTTCACGCAAGCACCTGGGCCACCATTACCAACGACTGCTGGGTCCTCAACCTCCAGGAAACAACATTGCCACTCTAGAAGACACTCTTCACTGGATATCCTGTCACTACCCTCAAGAAACCATACTTCTCGGTGATTTCAATATCAATTGGAGCACCTGTTCCGCAGCATCTCCTACCACCCATATTAACTTGCATACATTCAAACAAGTTATCAACACCCCAACTAGAACAGGTAAACATAACCAAAACGAAAGTATACTTGACTGGGTACTCATTAATAGTCTCCCCAACATGTATACAGCTGGTACCCTCCCTGATAGCCTAAGTGACCACCACCTCACATATATAATCAAACACAAAGCAGGCAAATTTAAGGAACCCATACTCAGACTAGTTAGAAACAATAAAGACTTCGACTTGGCCAAATTTAATCAAGAACTAATCTCTTGTAATTGGTCTATACTAAACCACCTACCCCTAGATGATGCAGTAATGTACTTTAACAGAAAATTCCTTGAGATCCTTGACTTCCACGCACCCATCCACTCTAAGAAAACTAAGGCAAAAGCTGTACCATGGCTCTCAACAGAGACCAGGCTTAAAATCAAACACAGAAACAAAGCATGGGCCTTATGGCGAACTACCAAACTTCCACAAGATCAGACTAAATATCGACAACTCAGAAATGTAACTAAAAAGCACATACTACTAGATAAAAAGCAACACTACTGTAATTTGCAAACTTCCAACCAAAACAGCCCCCAAAAGTTCTGGGCAGGACTTAACAACCTAATACACCCTGATAAAAATGCTACCCCTGTCCCAGCTTCCCTTATTAATAAATCCCCAGAAACAATCTCGGACAGTTTTAATCACTTCTTTACAGAGACTATCCAAGCCCTAGCCAGCAAACTGCCTCTGAACCCCCACAGCACAGATAATTTGACCCCAAAAAATCTACCTCCAGTTAACTTCCAACCAATTGCCACATCACTCGTCCGCACCTTAATCAAAAAACTAAAACCCACCACACTCGCAGCTGACCAACTTCCAGCTGAATACTTACAAAAATCGGCACACGCCATTGCCTACCCAGTCTCGCTACTTATTAATCGCACAGTAAAAGAAGGTAGAATTCCAAATATCTGGAAAACATCATATGTCATCCCACTCCATAAAGGGGGCAGTTCTACTGAACTCTCCAACTACAGGCCTATAGCCATACTCTCTCCTTTGGCCAAAATAATGGAAAAGTGTATTCAAAAACAATTAATGTACCACTTAATCAATAACCATCTCTTGGCAAACACCCAACACGGCTTCAGACCCCACCACAGTACCACATCTGCCCTAACAGTCTTTACTAACACCATAAATACTCATCGTAACAACAACCATATCTCCTCAGCTCTATTCTTGGACCTGTCCAAAGCCTTTGATATGGTTGATCACAAACTATTAATCCACACCCTACAGTCATTCGGTCTTGACCCCATATCACTACAATGGTTCAGTTCCTACCTAACTGGCAGACAACAGGCGGTACTTTGGCAGTCTAAACTCTCCACCATATTACCTAACACTCTGGGAGTTGCACAAGGATCTATATTAGGCCCTCTGTTATTCTCCATCTTCATCAATGATTTGTACACTGTCATACCTAAAGTCAACTGTGTCCAATACGCAGATGACTCTACTCTAATTTGCGCTGCTACATCCCCAACAGAGTTGCAGCTAACTACCCAGACTACCTTTAACACAATAGAAAATTGGCTTTCTAACCGCCGTCTGATATTAAATCCCAAAAAGACTAAAATGTTAATATTCCTCCCTACACGAAGGTCCCGCTCTGTAAACATCACTATTAAATCAAAGGATGGCACGGTTATTACACCTGACCCATCCACTAAACTCCTAGGTGTTACCATTGACAACCACTTAAAGTTTGACTTGCATGTTAACCAAATGATCAAAACCATCAAGAAAAAACTAGGTTCACTACATAGAATAAAAATGTTCCTGACTCCCCTTGCCAAGGTAGCTATTGCACGCTCCCACCTTCTCTCGACTCTCCTGTATGCATCCCCTCTTCTTATTAATATTAACAAGACAACCTTAAACAAGATTGCTACCTGTTATAATCACATCGCCAGATTTGCTACAGGGTTCTACTTCAGGACACATCACTGCATCAACCTATCACAACTCGGCTGGCTCGAACTACCGAGTCTATTGCTATATCATCAACTGATCTTGGCCCATAAAATTATACATAACCCAGAAAATACCCCTGTACTCTCAAACCTAATCACCCTGCATAACAACCCAAGACCACTGCGCTCATCCAATAGAGTCCTCATCAATACCCACAAAACTAACAACCAAGCCGGGGACTCTCTCCTTGCCAACTCTGTGGCCAGAACATGGAATCTCTTACCGTCTGAGATTACCTCACTTCCTTCTATAAGTCATTTCAAAACCAAGCTCAAACAATTTCTGGGATCTAACAGGACCTGCTATTGTATCAAGCCAGGTTAATCCTCTCTCTTCACTATCTTTTGCTGGTTAATGGCACTTCTAGTCATCACACTCCTCATATGAATTTCTACACTCGTAGAACTCTAGTTAAAAAAAAAAAAAAAAAAAATGTTGTTTTTTATGCTATGATATCATGTTTTACTCTATATACTATTGTGCTAAATCATTCTATGTATTGTTACTATTTGTTACTTTGCCATGCTTTTCTTGTCTTATGTTACTATGGAGCTTTTCTCCCAGGGCCTCCGCTGAAAATGGAAATAAATCCAGTCGGACTATCCCGGTTAACAAATGTAAAATAAAAATAAATAAATAAAAGTTATACCAATGATACCTTGCCTAAGGAAAGATTTTCTTTGGTTGGCAGCAGCATGCTCCCACAACAAGGGACTACCTTTCTCACCACTCCCAGCCACCCCGACCCTCACCACAGATGCATCAGATTATGCCTGAGGTGCACACATGGACGGCAGGTGCATACAAGACCTATGGAGCCCACAACAAATCCATCTGCACATCAACCAAAAAGAGATGTTAGCTGTCCAGCACGCATTGACAGCTTTCAGGCCCCTTCTCTCCCCACGAGCTCTTCTGATCAAAACAGACAACACCACTGTGATGTGGTATATCAACAAGCAGGGAGGGACTCACTCCTACCCTCTATGCAGGTTGGCCATGACCCTTTGGCACACAGCCTCTGCCGTATAACTCTACCTGTTAGCACAATTCCTGCCAGGTTCTCTGAACTCTCTGGCAGACCACTTAAGCAGAAATCTTCTGGACCCACACGAGTGGCAGCTAGACAAAAGAACCTTCACCGTAATAACTCACAAATGGGGCAGCCCGAAGGTTGACCTTTTTTCCTCCCACACCAACCATCAGCTCAGCAAGTTCTGCACCAGGCAGCATCACTGCATGGCTTGGAAAGTGGATGCCCTATCCCTCCCCTTGGTCAATCTATCGGTCTATGCATTTCCTCCACTACCTCTCATAACCAGAGTACTGATGAAAATAAGGGAGGAAAAACCAAGGACAATTGCTATTGCTCCAGACTGGCCTCGCCAGCACTGGTACCCACAGCTGTGCAGCCTGCCCCCACTACCAGTATGGCATCTCCCTCAGACCCCAACCCTCCTGACCCAGAAGGAAGGAGAATTCATGCATCCCCAATTGCAGACCCTCAATTTGGCAGCCTGGCTTATTCCCTAACCACTGATCAATCTGCCAACCTTAGTAAACAGGTTCTAGATGTTATACGTGAGGCCAGATGCGCTAACACTAGAAAGTCTTATGCTGACAAATGGAAAAGGTTCTGCACATGGATTCAGGCTAAGGGAGCTGATACGGCACAGCCCTCCCTACCTCTCATCCTGGATTACCTAGCTGACCTGCTTACACAGTGGTCTCTCTTTTTTCTCTATTAAAATTCATGCCTTTGCTATCTCTGCTCATTTCCACAGTGAGCAACCTCTTTTTCTCTCACCCCCTGATCAAACAATTCGTAAGAGGGGCTAGCAACTTGAGGCCACCCAGAAGAGCACCTATCCCAGCTTGGGAACTTAACTTTGTGCTGGAAAATCTCACCTTGTCCTCCTTTGAACCAGCATCTTCAGCAGAGTTAAAATTTCTCTCCTGGAAGACGGCTTTTCTTCTGGCCATCATTTCAGCCAGAAGAGTCTCCAAGCTACAAGCACGCATGACTGTGGAGCCCTTCATCATCTTCCATGCTGACAGGCTTTCACTCAGGACTAACCCATCATTCATGCCAAGAGTGGTGCCCTGTGTGGCTCTCAACCAATCCATTCATTTGCCCACCTTTTTCCCCTAACCCACAAAATAAGGGGGGAAGGATCCTGCACTCTCTAGATGGGCACAGACAGCTCAGATTCGATCTAGACAGGACTAAATCATTCAGAAAGTCTGATCAATTACTGGTTAGCTTTGCTGCAGGAGAAGAGGGCAAAGCCATCTCCAAACAATTTCCAAATGGGATAGCACACTACATCCATTTCTGTTACAAGCAACAATGAAAACCTCCCCCTAAGGGGGTCAGGACTCACTCCACCAGTACATCCTCCACCTCTGCAGCTTTCCTTGGAGGAGTCTCCACCAGGGACATCCTGGAGGTTGCCACCTGGACATCTGTTCACACCTTCTCTGAGCATTACCACCTGCCTATCTTCTCTAAATCCAGGGCAGGCTTTGCCACTGCAGTCTTGCAGGGCATCCTAGCCAGCCCCTAGTCCCCTTCACTGCCTCCACCCTTTTCCTCAGCTTTGGGAATCAACCCAAATGTGATGACTGCAACAGTAAAACACGAAGAACATAGTACAGATGTTCTTTGTGTTTCACTGTTGCAGTCATTACATGCAGCCGATGCCATTACATCAGTCTTTCTTGCCACGCGGTGCCCGAAGCAGAAGCAGTTCGCAAGTGCCGGTCGGCCGACTCCTGAAATTTTCGTTTTCAAGTTTCAGAACCAAAGTTTTCAAAAATAGCTAAGTACTGCGTTGGGGATACTTTTTCTTGCTCTTAACCGATGTTAGTAAAAGTTAACAATTGTCTTACCTGTGGAAAGCAAATACCTCATAAATATTTTCATTCGTACTGCATTCCTTGCTTAGGCCCAGACCACGATGTCCCTCGCTGTCGGTTTTCTGCTTTATTCAACCCCCGAACTATTCGTCGTCTGTCTATTTTTGCAGCAAATTATTTTGGTACTCGGTTCAACTATCGAGAAATGGCTTTGGTAAGCCATCCGACTACCGATATTCCAAAAAAACATAAAGATAAAGACAGAGACAGACCGCATATGTCCAAAACTGCCGACAATGCTTCCGTTAAGCTAGTCGCCAGTTCGCCGGTACTCAGTGAGGCGCTTTTGCAGCCCCTGATACCTGCTACTTCAGATTCGCAGGCCTCTACTGAGACCCATTTGGAGTCCGGTATGCCGCGAGATGCTTCTTTGACTATGAAACCTGCGGATGTCTCTACCTTGGATGGGTCCGGAGCCGCTGTGCAGGCACCGACTTCTGAGGGTGTATTCAGGCCTACAGATTTGCATTTTAAACCGACGCCATCTTCTTAAGGCCTAAAACTCGACCCATGCCTAGAAAACCGATGTCCAAACTGCATGGTCAGGCCCATATGCCTAAAAAACAAATGCTTAGAATGGCTGAAGACCTTATTACTTTAATTAGGGGAAGCCAGCCTTCCCCCTCTAAGAGACCTAGAACTGATTTTCCTTCTGATTCTTCTGATCAGGACTCTGAAATTTCTGTTTCTTCTGATTACCAGGATTTGCCATTATCTACCTATAAGGATTCTGATGCAGAGGATTCCATTTCCTCTGCTTCCCCTCTGGAAGATTTTTCTTTTGGTGAAACCTTGCACACTCTTAGGGAGCATTTCCACTGGGAAAGCCAGGATTACTCTGGCTCCAAAAAGAGGCATAGGGAATTCTTACTCCTCCCTCAACACAGGCCTTTAGCTATCCCTCCTGTTCTGGACATTGTAGATGATGCCTTCTTGGAATCTAGCCTGGCCCCAGACACTTTACCTCCAGCTCCCAGAAAACTTGACTGGTATTACAGAGTACCTGACACTCACAAGTTCCTCTTCAAGAATCTTACTGTGGATCCAGAGACTATTTCCCAAGGACCAAAGGGCATTAAGGCTACTGCTGCCAAAACCCTACCCCCTCTGATAGAAATTCCAGGGCCTTGGACAGATGGGGTAAGAAGGTATACACTTCTGCTACTTTGACCATTAGGGCCTTAAATTACCAGTTTCATATGTTAAAGTATCAACAGCATGTTGTGGGACTACTTAAACAGAAAATGATGTTGATTCCTGACTCTGCTGAACATAAAGAATTACAGGATTTAATGCATTCTGCTGAACAAGTTGGTAAACCTACTTTGCAATGTGGTTTTGACTCTTTAGAAACATCTTGCAGGGCTGCTGTCACTGGGTCTGTACTTAGAAGGCATGCTTGGCTTAAGGAGCAAAACCTGTCAGATCATGTTAAAGCTAAATTACTGGATGGTCCCTTAAACCAAGACTGCCTGTTTGGCAACAAGGCAGAAGTCCTTAGAAAGATGGAGGAAAAAGCTAAATATATGCAAACTGTTAAAGATTTCCTGCAAGTACAGCCTCCCAGATTTAGTAGACATTAGCCTTCTAAGAATTGGTCCTTTCCAGTCTCTTCCAGGCCTTCTCAGTCCAAACCCAGGAACAGCAGACCACCTAGGTTACAGTCTCAGGCTACATACAGGCCTAAGCAGTGGGGGGCTCCCACTTCCAGAGCTGGAAGTAGTAAGACACCCCCCTATGGAAAAATGTTGCAATGACTTAACCTTAACCCTTCCAAGTCCTGCTCAACTGCCTGCTCCCTTAGGAGGAAAGCTCACCCTGCATGTAAAAAACTGGGGAAATCATTACCCAGGACAAATGGGTTTTAAATATAGTTTCCCCAAGGATACGGATTCCACTTCCACACCTTACCAACCCCAAACGGTTGGCCAGACCTACCCCCAAATCAGTGAGTAGAGGCTCAACAGCAGGTTCTCTCTCTCCTAAGCATCAGGGCTATTCAACCTGTCCCAGCAGAAGAAAGGGGACAAGGTTTTTACTCAAGACTTTTTCTGGTACCCAGAAAAGACAGCTCCTGGCATCCCATCCTGAACCTCTCTATTCTAAACACCTTTTTGGTAATCCCAAAATTCAAAATGCTAACACTTCAACAGCTGCTTCCTATGCTAGGCAAAGATGCCTGGTTGGGAACCTTGGACTTAAAGGAAGCTTACCTGCACATTCCAATAAGGGAATCTTGCAGGAAATACCTACCCTTCAGAGCAGGTTCCATGCAGTATCAGTTCTCTGCACTTCTCTTTGGCTTATCTACTGCGCCCAGGGTATTCACAAAGTGTCTAGCTCCAGCCATTGCATTTTGCAGGCAGAGAAATATTCAAATATACCCATACCTGGACGATTGTCTAATTCAGGTAGAAAGCCAGGACATGCTATTAAAACATCTGGCATTTGTATAAAAACTTCTAACTTCGCTGGGGTACTCCATAAACAAAAAGAAATCTCATCTGGTACCCTGCCAACAGATTGGGCGCAGGCTTGAACACAACTTCCCAGATGGCTTACCTCATGCCAGACAAACAAGTTTATTGACTACTTCAAACTACTGGCCACAAAGACCCAGCTATCTGCAAGGAAAATTTTGCAAGCCCTGGGGTTCATGACCTCATGTATTCTACTAATTCCATGTGCAAGACTGCATATGAGGAAACTACAATGGTATCTAAAAAGCCTATGGTGTCAATATTCTCAGGACCTGGAATCAATGATTCATATCATTCCTTGTATAAAGACAGAGTTCCTTTGGTAGGCAGAGGCCTGCCACCTCAACAAAGGGCTCCCTTTCAAACTTCCCCCTGCCACCCAAACCCTGACTACAGATGCATCAGACTATGCATGGGGGGGCTCACTTGGCAGGGCAGTGGATTCAGGGCAAATGGAACCAGAGTCAGATGCATCTGCATATCAACCAAAAAGAAATGTTAGCTGTACAGAATTCCCTGACAGCCTTCAAGGACCACATCCTTCCAGGACAATTATTGGTAAAGACAGACAACACCACAGTTATATGGTACATAAACAAGTAGGGGGGGGCACTCCTACCCTGTCTGCAGACTAGCCATGGCTCTGTGGAACACAGCCTTGAGCTACCGAGTGCACCTACAAGTTCAGTTCCTGCCAGGAAAGCTAAATTCACTGGCAGACGACCTAAGCAGAAATGTCATGGACCCACACGAATGGAAACTGGAACCAAAAATATTCAACCTCTTGAAGAACAAATGGGGGACTCCAGCGAAAGACCTGTTTGCCTCCCCCCAGAACTACCAATTGGACAAATTCTGCACAGGGACTCCCCACAGTCAAGCTTGGAAAGTGGATGCCCTGTCCTTTACCTGGGAAAGCCTCTCTGTTTATGCCTTTCCCCTTCTGCCTCTCCTCTCGAAAGTTCTGCTAAAGATCAAACAGGACAAACCAAGGACAATTCTTATTGCACCAGACTGGCCTCGCCAGCACTGGTGCCCCCTCTTGCACAGCATGATACTGCTGGATCCATGGCACCTACCTCAGACACCTTCCTTGCTGTCTCAGCAGGCGGTCCAGATTCTGCACCCTCCGCTTCAAACCCTGAACATTGCAGCCTGGCTAATTCCATAAGGTCTCCAATAGCATACCTCAGTAAGCAGGTGCTAGAGGTCACTCTGGAAGCAAGGAGACCTAGTACTAGAAAATCCTATGCTCAAAAGTGGAAAAGATATTGTTCCTGGAGCCAGACACAGGGTTATGGGCACTACGTTGCCCAGTTTACCTCATATTCTTCAGTACTTAACAGAAATGTTCCACTAGGGCCTATCCTTCTTATCAATTAAAATTCATGCCTCTGCAATTTCAGCACTTTATAATTATAATTAATTAATTATAATTATAATACTGAACCACTCATCTTCTCTCGCCCCCTGTTAAAGCAATTCCTCAAAGGAGCTAAAAATTTAAGACTCCCCCAGGCGAGACTTTACTCCAGCCTGGGACCTTAACTTTGTATTGGAAAAGCTCACTCTCTCTCCATTTGAGCCAGCTGCAACTGCAGAGTTGAAATTCTTTTCCTGGAAAACAGACTTCCTTCTAGCCATCACTTCAGCAAGAAGAGTGTCTGAATTACAGGCCCTCATGGCAGTGGAGCCCTTCATTATCTTCCATGCAGACAGGGTTTCTGTCAGGACCAATCCTTCCTTTATGTCCAAGGTGATGTCTAGTGTGGCCCTAAATCAGTCCATTCGTTTGCCTACCTTTTTTTCCTAATCCACAAAACAAAGGAGAACGAATTTTGCACTCTTTGGATGTGCACAGACAACTTAGATTTTATTTGGACAGGACTAAGCCTTTCAGGAAATCTGAACAGCTGCTAGTTAGCTTTGCTGCAGGGGCAGAGGGGAAGGCCATTTCAAAGCAAACCATTTCTAAATGGATAGCCCATTGCATTAATTTCTGCTGTAAGCACCATGGAAAAAACTACCCCACAGTGGATAAGATCACATTCCACCAGGGCTGTATCTACCTCTACAGCCTTCCTCAGAGGAGTCCCTACCAAGGGACATCCTAGAAGCTGCTACCTGGAGCTCTGTACATACCTTCACCAAGCATTACCACATGCCTTTTTTTCTAAATCCAGAGCTGGTTTTGCCAGTGCAGTCTTGCAGGGTTAATAGCTGGTCCTAATGCTCTCTAAATTCCTCCTCCCTTCCTTAGCTTTGGGAATCAAGCCAAATGTAATGACTGCAACAGTGAAACACGAAGAACATAGTACAGTTGTGTACACTTACCATAAATGTAGATGTTCAAGTGTATTCACTGTTGCAGTCCTGGTTTCCCTCCCTCCATCCCCCTCTTCTTTCTCTCTCGCTCTCTCTCCTTACAAGGAACATTTTGGTAATTACTTTCTACTTGTGGTGTTCTTCCACCATAACCTGACTCCCACTTGGGGGCTTCTGACAGGGCAAGAAAAACTGATGTAATGGCTTCGGCTGCCTTACTTTATACTACTGACGACCTGACGTCAGTCCTGAAGAGACAGCAAACGACGCAGAAATACTAAGCCTCTGGTATTTGGGCCGGCCAAGGGTTACCCTGGCAGGGATAACCCTAATGTGATGACTGCAACAGTGAATACACTCTAACATCTACATTTATCATAAGTGTACACAACTGTACTTTGTGTTTATTTCAGTACCTCTCGTGGCTTTTTTTTCTTTCTTAGTCATTTTGTCTGCTGTTTTTGGAGTTTGCATAACATGTTGTGCTAGAGCATTTGTACCTTTCTTATTGTTAATGTCTCTATAATGCTCAAGTATTCTGTCTTTTAGACATCTGTTTGTCTTACCTATATAGGAAGCATGACGCACATGGCAGAAAGTAAAGTATATTCATTGATCTACAGTCAGCATAAAAGTTCAATTCTATTTTGAACGCTAGAATAGGATGGACGTACACCTGTGCGGAATGAATATACTTACAAGCAGAACATCTCCTGCATGCGAATGTGCCCAGTCTGGATTCAACCCCAGCCATATACTGTTGGGTGTTGTAACAAAGATGTTTCCTAAGAGATTTATTATTTCTAAATGAGACAAGTGGGGCTTCACCAATAACTCATTTTTACCCATCTGTGGTATGCAATATGCTCCAGTTCCATTTAATAATATCACAGTACCTGTTAATGTCACTGGAATATTGCAAAGAAACCCGGAAAGTATCAGTGTTCAGTGTAGAAGTGTTAGTACTTGAGCTAACCACCCCTTCATTGAAATAAGGCTTACATCTTCCTGCCGTCTCATTCCAAGTATCAGATATACAAAAATCAGTTTCAGCTTCTTTATAACCCCTACTAAGAAAGTCCTTCTTAAGCCAGTTGTAAGTTTAAATCATTGTTGTGCAACCTCATCAAATATTAAACCTGGCCTCTAAGCACATTTCGTGTAACATTGCTGGGGTGCATGCTGTTCTTATATAAATAACTTTTTTTTCCTAGTTGGTTTTCTATATACACTTGTTGGATATGTGTCTCAAATCTGCTTTAAGTTTGACATCTAAAAATTCAATCTCATCAGATGAGTAATTATAAGTAAACCTAAGAAAACTGGTGGTAATGTGCATATAAGCAATAAAGGCCTTCAATTCATCCAAGCTACCATGCCATAACAAAAACAAATCATCCACAAAACTAACGTACCAAAGAATGCATTCATAAAAAGCATTATTATGTAGGATGTGTGTAGTCTCCCATTGTACCAAAGACAGGTTGGCGTAGCTATTTGAACAAGCAGTGCCCATAGCCATGCCAACCTTCTGCAGAAAAAACTCTCTTTCAGAAACACAAACATTATTCTGCAGTACTATGTCCAAAGATGAAAAGATGAGTTTCACTTTATCATGAGAAAAACACTTTTTCTCATTCAGGAAAGCACTAATACTTTTGATACCCCAATCATTATTAATAACTGTAAACAGAGACTCAGTGCAAAGCGTAACAAACATATATTCATCTACAATGTTAGCACACCTAGCATATAGTCTTTCTAGGAAAGATTTAGTGTCTTTGAGTATGGTGTCACACACTTCTAGCAGGGGATGTAAAGTTTTCTCTACAAAAATAGATAACTGCTCCATACACCACACCTTCCCAGAAACTATGGGTCACATGAGTGGACAAGCTAAGTCCCTGTGAATCTTTGGGAGGCCGTATATAGTTGGAACTAATGGATGGTCAGCATTGAAATATTTAAAAAGTTCTTCATTGATTAGACTTGTCATCAATAAATCGAAAACTAAAAATGAAACTTTCTCTTTCAGGCCATTCACAGTGTTACTAGAAATACATGCATACTTCATCAGATCATGAAGTAGTTTTTTCATCTGTTCTTCATTCAAGTCTTTGTCTAATACTGCTGTACTACCACCTTTATCAGCTGGTCTAACTTCCACTGAATGCATGTCTTTTAACTTATTCAATGCAGCAATGTCGTCATCTGTCATATTACAGAAGTTAGGTTTAGTGCCTTTCCGAATTAATTCACGGAACTGTGACTCACATAAATCAATAAAAACTTGTACAGTGGTGCTGGAATAAAAGTACTTGGTTTCTTAAATAGATTTATTTTAGGTAGGGCACTTGCCATCAAACATTATTTTTAATGTTAAAGACCTACCCAAAAGTCTAAGGTCTTTAAGCATTTCTGTCGGGTCTGTTCGTCTAGCCGGGATAAATGATAATCCCTTATTGAGTAAGGACAACTCAGCTGCAGTTAATTCAGCTGAAGAAATATTAAACACCAAACCTGTGTTCAGAACTGACGTTTCTTCACGATTTGCTGCATTGTGTCCATACTCTGAAGTCGTACTCTCCCTTTCCTGCCTGTGCTCCGTGATCTGTTTCTTTAAGGCAGGGCTTTTGGTAGAGAAAACTGTGCTGGAGTGGTCTTTTCTGCTAAAAAATGGATGTCGCTAGTGCTTGGAACTGCATTTGATGTAAGTGGTGCCATACCACTTCTGAATTATAAGCAGTGGCATTTGCTGAAGATTGTGAAGGCTGATAAGGCATTCCAGAAGTGGTAGGAGCATCAATAGAAGAATTAGTAGCTTGTTGTAGCTGAGGAGGTTCCGCTAAATTCAAATCTCGCGATATTCCTGTTCTCGTTGATGTCATAGTTACCAGTAATCTCAGGACGTTCTCGGATTGGATCTGGTTGTAGATTGGCTGCAGTGCTCTCCACTCATCTGGCTGTTTCTCTCGGCCAGGCAAAAAACACATTATTTTGAAAATCATGTAAATCGCATTGTAATTTCTTTATCTTCGCAGATTGCAAACGCTTGTCATATGCTAAGATATTCTCAATGAGTCTATCTATTTTGTCACCAGTTACCCCTGATGAAAATTTAGTAGTGATGTCATCTTGCAAACTTAAAATATCTGTGTACAATTCCATTTCTTGTGGCAAGAAAAAATAAATCAGCAAGTTCATATACTCTGTGTTGAATTTCAAATTCAATAATTGCCACCTTCATAGTAATTCAGGGAAAGCATCACCATAACTAGGCATATTGAAAACACGAAGCCCTCTTGGTATTGCTTTGCATTTTAAGCAGGCTTCTAAGTGTAAACATTGCCAGTGTAAACGTTTATACTTATAAAGTTTATACTTCTCTAAAGTGATGCATGAAGTCAAGATGTATTACCTTCCTATGGATTAGGGATAGGCTGTTTAGAAATCACTGCATCCAACAAAAGATTTTGACCAATGTTTAAGATACGGTCAAGCTGGTTAACTCCAATGTCCATATTAAGAGGTTGTTTAGGCATATATGGAAGTTCCATGTCCATGCTCTCAGCCATTTGTTCCTGTCCTGAATAACAAAAGTAGGAACACCAAAAAATATGTAGACGGGCGCAGGATGTGGCATGGTATCAAAAAACAAGTGCAACGAAAAACAAATAAGGTACCGAGTCTGCAAGGCTAGAAAGCAAAGTATAATTTATTAAACAAAACAAAGGTACAGGTAAGCGTTTTCGTGATCTGCTTATCGCTTCATCAGACAAACTTTTTAAAAGACAGCCAACATTTATACACTGCGTCAATCAAACCATGCTTGAAACCAATTAAGCAGTTCTTAAAAAGACATTAGTTCATCATGTATAAAGCCTATGCAAAGAAAAGTCTAAAATGCCTAAAAAATGTATTGGAAAAATAACATAAAGAAAATGTATAAAATATGCATAAAAGTGTGTGATGACACTTGTTAAAATTCTTGTTTATATGTGTCAACAACATCCACATTCAGTGTTTCAAAAGGGCGTGACTTCAAAAAAGGCTTTTTTGTGAAAGCCCCATTTAAGCCTGGTGGTTTTTCAGCATTAAAAAGCAAAATCTATTTCTGTTCTGCCCCTTCAGTCCGATTACCCAAATCACCACCTCTCATGCTAACATCTAGAACTTGTAAGACCATAAACCTGAAATTGTGTTCAGGACCATAATGCATAACATGTTGTGCTAGAGCATTTGTATCTTTCTTATTGTTAATGTCTCTATAATGCTCAAGTATTCTGTCTTTTAGACATCTGCTCATCCTACCTATATAGAAAGCATGACACACATGGCAGAAAGCAAAGTAAACTATATTCGTTGATCTACAATCAGCATAAAAGTCCAATTCTATTTTGAACTCTAGAATAGGATGGACATAAACCTGTGCAGAATGAATACTTACAAGCGAATATCTCCTGCATGAGAACGTGCCCAGTCTACTGGATTCAACCCCAGCCATATACTGTTGGGTGTTGTAACAAAGATGCTTCCTAAGAGATTTGTTATTTCTAAATGAGAAACAAGGTGCTTCACCAATAAGTTATTTTAGCCCATCTATGGTATGCAATATGCCCCAGTTCCATTTAATAATATCACAGTACCTGTTAATGTCACTGGAATATTGCAAAGAAACCCGGAAAGTATCCTCGTTCAGTGTAGAAGTGTTAGTACTTGTGCTAATCACCCCCTCAGTGAAATAAGGCTTACATGTACCTGCACTGTCATTCCAAGAATCAGATATACAAAAATCAATTTCAGCTTCTTTATAACCCCTACTATGAAAGTCCTTCTTAAGGGATTCTAAAGCCAGTTGTAAGTTTAAATCATTGTTGTGCAACCTCATCAAACGATAAACCTGGCCTTTAAGTGCATTTTGTGTAACATGGCTAGGGTGCATGCTGTTCTTGTATAAATAACTATTTTTTCTAGTTGGTTTTCTGTATACACTTGTGGATACGTGTCTCAAATCCACTTTAAGTTTGACATCTAAAAATTCAATCTCATCAAATGAGTAATTATAAGTAAACCTAAGAAAACCAGTGGTAGTGTGCATATAAGCAATAAAGGACTTCAGTTCATCCAAGGTACCATGCCATAACAAAAACAAATCATCCACAAAACGAATGTACCGAAGAATGTGTTCATAAAAAGAATTTTTATGTAGGATGTTTGTAATCTCCCATTGTACTATAGCCAGATTGGTGTAGCTATTTGCTTGATGTTGAGTCTCTGTTTACACTTATTCCTAATGATTGGGGTTTCAAAAGTATTAGAGCTTTCTTGAATGAGAAAAAGTGTTTTTCGGATGATAAGGTGAAACTCATCTGTTCATCTTTGGACATAGTACTGGAGAATAATGTTTGTGTTTTTGAAAGAGTTTTCTGCAGAAGATTGGCGTGGCTATGGGGACTTGTTTTCTGAATTTACTGTTATTCAGTCTATCCAGCTTCCTGATTTATGTCAGAAACCTCAAACCTTGGCGCAAAGTGTAAGTGCAGTGAATTTAGAAAAAAAACTAAACACAAGGTAGAGAAAATCCTACATTCTCTTGATGTTTATTGACAGTTCAGGTTTTACTTTGCAAAGGCCAATAACCTGAGAAAACTTAACAATTTGTTTGTGTATTTACCAGGAAATAAACTGGGTTGTCCAGTGTCTAAACAAGCTATTTATAAACAGATCTGCAGTACAATTATCCACTGTTATATAAATCATGACATATAGCTACCAGGGATAGTTAAAGCCCTCTCTTCCAGAACAGTAGCTTCTTTAAGGGTTTCATGCAAGGAATAGACTCTAAAACCATTCTTGAAGCAGGCGCTTGGTCCTCTTTCCAAGTCTTCATAAAACATTGCAAACTTGAGTGTTCAGTATAGTTCATTGTATCTTTCCCTTTTTCACCCAACTTGATTACACTCTCGGAGTTATCCCAGTTGTTAAGAATACAAAAATCTAATGAAGAACATTGTACAATTGTGCGAGTAACTTGCAGTAACTGTAAATCTTTGACTGGATCACTATTTTAGTACCTGCACCCTTACTCCAGCCTCTCAAGGGTTATTCCTTTAAAGTTTTTACCTTGTGGCTAGGGTGGTGAATTTTCTAATTTCCTTCCTTCCCCCTCCTTAAAATGTTTTTTGCTGTCAAAATTCACCCTGCCTTTAATTTTATTTCTTCAGAGTTCAGATAATATTTTTTAGGAAGTTAGTTTATAGTATGACTTCTTTTTATCAGGGCAAGAAAGCTCTGAAGATGGTGAGGATGTATGTACCTCTTATACCAGCATGTGGACATTCACCTCACGAGGGAATAATCTTGAGCTTTGGTAGGCTGGATGGACAGAAGGAACCTTCATGGGAAAAGTCCCTGATGTTAAGAATGCAACAACAGTGATTGTTTTAAACACCTAGCATTATGGTAAGTTGCCTACACAGTTTCTTTCTCCTGACTGTACAGTCATTTCAAGACTCACTTCCTCAGGAAGTCACCATCTTACATTCCATTAATTAGTCGTAGTCTGGTACACCAGTAAAAATGAAGAAACACATTCTTGCTTCCTGTGTCAGGAAGCTGTAAATTTTGGGAATGCACTATGTTGGGCAACTACTTTCTGGTGACAAGCCACATCCCATCTTTGGGAAGTCCAGTTCTCTGGTAGACAATGTAAGCCAATGGCTGTTCTATACCTCAGTACTGTGGTAATACAAAACATTTTCATGCATTATGGGAAACTTTGCCCTGACCCTTTTGCCTCCCTGGCCAGCACTAAGTACTGTACCACCTTCTTCATCCTAGCATCAAGATCATCCCTGAGGAATGCAGTAACCCAATGGAGTCTCCTAAGACTTCTATGTTTTTTTTTCCACATTTCCACTGATGATTAGAAAGCAAAACTTCATAAATCAAAGGTCATTCTTTTAGGTAAGCATTGGCTCTGGTAGGTATGGTTCTTGTTAAGATATGTCTCATCTTCTGGAGAGGCTTTTACTTTTGGAACCATTCATTTTCCTTACTTTGAATGATCCATTCATTTTCATGGCAGGAGCCCTCTAGTGCATTCATGCGTAGGGTTTTCTTTACCAACCATAACTTCCCAGGGCATACCCAGTCAGATGTCCAGAAGGATGTGCTCTTGGTGGAGCATGGGACTATCATTCCCTTCTGTGAGTAACATAAGAACATTAATCACCCTACCTCCTAGGAGGAGTACATTGTTGACATTCTTCTGGTCACCACATAGCAGTGAACTAACTGAAAAAAGTATAAAAAATAAAAGAAGATGCTAATCATTCTCACTGCTGTAGTAGCCTTTAGGCTGTATTGATTGTGTCTTGCCCAGGATACAACAGTTGGTCAGCTTCATAAAACTGTGGCTCCCTCCCACACCTTCGCTCTCGCTGTTCATTGGACAGCCCATTGGAGGGAAGATTTCTTGAGTACGTACTTGCTGCCACAAGAGGAAGCATCTCTGAGACTTCACAGGAGCAGCATTGGGCTTTCGATCTTCTTTCTGGAAGGTAAGTTTCCTCTGGGGAACCCTTCCCAACCCTTTTTTTAAAGAAAGATATATATTTTATTCAAAATTTTGACTAAAGCGGTAATTGCCTTATAAGAAATATATATTTTTTCACAATAATGAAAGTTTCTTGTCAGAGACCATTAATTTTAATTCAGGGCTTATTTCTTATACTTGAGAGCTATTTTGTGGTAGACGTTTACTGCTGTCATGTTTTATTGTGATTTTATGATATCAGGAAGGTTTTAATGAGGCTGAGCATGTTTATTAATGTTTTTAGTGTTTGTGTTATTTTTACTGTCAGTAGTTTTCTTCACAACTGCACTACTTCTGACAGGCTTTTATGTGTTATGCTTATGCTTTACTGATAAGGGGACTGTAAGAGGAAGTGTAAATGCGAGTTTGCTGCTTGAGAACACCTGCTTGCCAATTTACCTTCCGACTGACTCTTTCCAGGTGTTCTGACTTCTTGCTTGGCTGCAGCATGGACTTTACTTTAATCGTTCCTCTTCTCCCACTGTACCTAAAAAAAATAAATAAATAAATAAAAGAAAAGAAACACAATAAAGAGGTCTTGCTACCACTGCAGACTCAGATAATGTCTCAATCATTGGTGAGTAAACCTGCAGTGGCCAAGTGTTGTTCCTCAGAATATTCATGTGCTTCTCTGGGTTCCTCTGGTGCAGTCCTTTCAACCAGCATGGACCAGGCTTCAGCCATGCAGCCATATACTCTTCATCTTTTCCAGTGTCTGATTAACTCATTGTGGAACAATTTTCTTCCAGTCTGGGAGACACTCTGGGGAATGCTTCTTAGGATTGCTGGGGAAAATACCTTTTGACAGTGCTGAAGTCCCATCTCCTAGTTGGTCTTCTTCCAGGTTGTTACATGTAAGGAAAAACAAAGAAGAAGACATTATGTCCATTTGCAAAAATGATTTTCTTACCTTAGCCAGGCATTTATTGCAGGCTGTCAGTCCTGGTTTGTAGAAATCTTTAACCTGAGGGTAATGTCAATAGATAAATTCTTGAAAAGATATGTTGGAGGATTCTGACATGGACAGAAACAGGGCTTCCTCTCATGGAGATTCACAAGCTCAGCACTCTTATTCTGAGGAAACTTGGTCTTCACCACCTCCTTAAGAGGAAGTTTCTTTTTCTTAGACTATTTCCAGGATGATTGTGGTGTTTTTGTGGGAACAAGTGGATGTTGCCCTTGGAATGAAGTGATATGATATGTTGCAAGTGAATATACCTCATTCTACACCCATCCCTCTTATTTTGCCAGCCTCGGCGGATGTGTTTAATACTGCTTGTAATAACCATACCTCTCAACCTTCAGTCCTCAGAAAATGCAGATAGACTTTATAAAGTGCCTCAAAGTAACTAGTGTTTGTTTTCTCATCTTAGATCAGACCAAGCTGCTATCTTTACCTCTTTGCCAGCTAGAAACAGTGCTGTTAGTCAATACCAATCCCTCCCCTGTGGACAAAGAAGGCAAGGACCGGACAGATTTGATATGAACATTTTCTCCTCTTTCACTTTAGCGTATAGAATTCTTAACAATACGGCTCATATATGGAAGTTTATTCTGTTTTGTGCAGTCATTTTGAGAGAATATTCTGCCTCTTTTCCTTCAGAGGATAGTGCCTTTCTGAATAGTTTGATATCAAATCTTTCTCAAGTATCTAAACATGCTTTGAATGGTGCATATAACCGTGCAGATACTGTGTCAAGGGCTGTTGCTACAGTTTTGAGGAGATATGCCTGGGTATGTAAACAAACATTTGCTTGTGAAGTAAAGTCTGCTTTACATAACAAGTTTTTTTTTTTTAGCCCCTTTGCTGCTCAGGTTCCTTAATTCATGGAGTGTCTTAAGATTTTTTTTTCAAGCCCTCCTTTTCAAGTCTCCCAAATCCTTTTTTGCTTTTCTAAAAACAAAACAACAAATCTCTGCCACCTCAGAGCAAACAGGGGAAAAAGATGGCTGGAGGGGAGCAAGAAGAAATAAGGATCATTTACTAAATCTTCAGTTATTTCTAGTCATGCAGTCTGATGTGCTACTGCATTTTATCAGATGCTTGCAGTCTGTCAGTTGGCTCATTTTTTTCTGACCACTTGCTATTCCTCGTTTATGTATTGCTAGGTGCTGTCTTTGATGAAATCTCTTTGCATTCAGACTCTCTGTCACCTTCCCCAAGGAAACCATGTAATTTCTGTAGAGTGCTTGACACCCACAAGCACCTCTAGAAGAACTAATAAGCTGAGCCTTCATTAGTGTCTACTGAATCCACTAATGGTGCCCCTAAGGGTGCAGGTAGACGTCCCTTATGTAATGATGGAGAAAGTAGAGTGTTAGAATTAATAAAAAGACAAACATTTGCTACCCTTTTTGTGAGGGCTCTTAATTGCCAGTTTGTACAGTCCTTACAGGAACAAATCATTACTAAGGCAGAGGGCATTGCAGACTAGGTCTTACAGAGAGGCATACAGGAGACCGCTAGATCAGCACTGCAGGCATCCAGACATTCTCTAAAATGTGGTTCCAGTGCATTAGATGCATCATATAAAGCAGCCTTGTTCTGGTTCTGTCACTCACTGACATTCCTGGCAGAGGACTCAGCCACACACTGACCAAGTAAAGGCAAAACTTTGGATGCCCCACTGGATAAGGAGTTTCTGTTTGGGCACCACAGTGAAAGTGCTTGAGAAATTGGACAAAAGGAGAAGCAAATCAAAACTGTGAAAGAATCCTATTTGTCTCCCGCACCTAGGTATACTTAAAGTAATTACCAGCGTATACCAAGAACCCAAGCTGGAAGTCCAAACAGCAAACAAAGAAAAATACAGCTGGATAACCACGACTGTTGGCACAATTTTAATAAAATACACCATAAAAAAGATAAAAGACGAGCGCTTTCGCTAGTGCTTCATCAGGTCTTAATACAAACCAGAGTAAAAGGCTCTTGCTTAAGTCCATAAAATCAATTCAACACCAAAGTAATTAAATATAATTAGCCTCTTAAAGAGTTAAATGCAAATGTCTTCACTTTAACCTGCGTGCTTTCAAAGCAGGTTTAAACTAACAGTACAATTAATTCCTGGTAGCTTATGTGCCTGAAATCGTAGAATCTATTGCAATTCTATTTGCTCTAGATTATTGTTCATGTCACCCCCTCTACTGTTAACATGTACCAATTGTAATACTTTAAAATTAAATTGATGGCCTGGATGCACCATTATATATTTTGATAAAGCATTATTTTCACTGTGTTTACATATCTCATATAAATGCTTACTAATCCATTTTTAGTTTTTGTGTGGTTTTACCCACATAGTAATAAGAAAATGTACCTGGATTCTTAATTATTTCACCAGATTTCTTATTATTCTGACATAATCTTTTTAGATTAATATTATTCTTATACACAAAATGTGGGATTGCACCCACTGTCTTAGCTATACCATGGTCCATAGTTAACAAAGACTAATGCTTCTGAATAATATTCTTTACAGCCTTGTTATTATTAGTGAAACTAGTTACAAAGGAGTGTGGGTACATTCTATTAGGACAACCATTTCTGTTATTATTGTTACCATTCAAAACATTAGGTAAAACAAGATTTGAGATGTTACGTTGCGCCCCCTGTATTACATGTTTCTTATACCCTCTCTTAAAATATTGTTCCATTCGTTCCATCTCAGTAACAAGTGTATGACTACCTTCACATACCCTTTTAACCCTTAAGAACTGACTTTTTAAATTATTGGGAAAAACATGTCTAGAGTGCATACTGTCATAACTTAATAGTCCATTACGCCTACTATATAAAGTGGTGGTTATTAAACCCTCTTCATCCCTTTGAAGGCAAACATCCAAAAAATCAATACATTGTTGTGAGCTGGTGATGGTAAATCTCAGAAAGTCAGTAGTAGATTCCATCACAGCAATAAATATGCTTAAAGAATTTTTAATTCCATCCCAAAGCATAAAAACATCATCAACAAAACTTCGATATAGTTTGACCCTATAGCCATCAGGATGCTGAAACAAATATTTAGATTCCCAAAAATGCATAACTAAATTCGCACATGGGGTGGCCATGGTGACACCCCATTTTTGCAAATATGTTTGCTGTTCAAACATTACGACATTGTTGTTCAATATGAAATCTAAGAATGTACATATTATATCTATATCCAAAGCACCCCAGGTGCCTATATTGAGCAAAACCTCCCTAATGGCTTCAACACCATTTTCATTGGGTATACAGGTGAACAAATTCTTAACATCCAGAGTCACCATTAAAAAAATTCTTAGTATCAATTTCATGAATAAATGCTTTTAAATCACATAAAAAATGTGTAGTATCTCTCAGTATGTTAACAATATTGGGTACAACTTCCTTCATTTCGTTGGATATACTAGGAATTACCCTTTTATGCCTTGGCCTCTGCCTCCTAGGCAAGTTAAGGGGAGGCCTCACTGAGCAAAGAGACAAGACAGTCTGGAGGATGGCAGCCTGATCAAGGCCCTAGAGCTGGGGGATCCAAAGAATCTATCCCTCCCCCCCAGTGAGCAGCTTTGACTATGCACAGCTCCCTCCCCCACCCCTATAGTGGGAAGTCTTTCTTCTTTCCTTCAGCATTAGAAGCTCATCACCAGGGACCAGTGGGCTCTAACCATGCTAGAAAAGGGCTGTTTCATTAAGTTCAGGGAAAGCACCCCCCCCGAGATGCCAATGCCCCCAAAAGACCAAGAGGGACTTTTCCCTTCCATCTTGCAAGAACTTCTTCAACAAGAGTCCATTCAGACAGATGTTTTTCGTGTTTCACTGTTGCAGTCATCACCTGTGGGTTATCCCTGCTGTAGTAGCCCTCGGCCGGCCCGAATACCAGAGTCAGTGTTTTGCTGCATCAGCTGCTGTTGTCTGTAGACTGACTTCAGGTCATCAGTGCTATAAACAAGGCAGCTGACGCCATTACATCAGTCTTTCTTGCTGTGGATCCCGTAGCAGAAGCAGTTTGCAAGCATGCTGGTCGGTCGCTACCAGAACTCGGATCACAGCTGAAAACGTCTAAAGCCAAGTACCCAGGGGATCTCTTTTTCTTGCATTAACTGATGTCTGAAAAAGTTAACAATTGTCTCGCCTGTGGAAAGCAGATCCCAGACCGAGACTTCCATTCATACTGCATCACTTGTTTAGGCCCAGACCATGACGTCGCCTATTGCTGGTTCTGTGCCCTTTTTAACGCGAGAACCATTTGTCCTAGAGCTCTCTTCGTGGACAGGTATTTTTGTCCCCATCTTCACAAACGGCCTCTGTCAGCCAACAATCCATAGAGCCTCCAAAAAATGTAGGGATAAAGAGAGAGACAGACCACACAAGGCCAAGCCGTCTAACGACTCTTCCGCTAAGCAGGTAGTCAGTTCTCCGGAATTCATTGAGGCGCTTTCGCAGCCCCTGATGTGATTAGCTAGGCAAGCCTCTACCCAGACCCTTTCGTATGCCACAGAAATCTTCTTCGTATTCAGAGCCTTTGGTTGTCTCTGCCTCGGTTGGGTCCGGAGCCGTGAGGCACCTGCTTGCGAGGAGGTCTTTTGCACTACTGATTCTAGTCAGAAACCGCCGTCTTCACACCCGACTACTGTTTCTCTCAGACCTATGAATACTCTTACACCTAGAAGCCAGGCCACGCCTAGAAAATCTACCTCTAGCCACCATTTTACTCACGCCCCTCCACCCCAGGCCCAGATGCTTAAGATGGCGGAGGATCTTATTTCCCTTATCGGGGGGCAGTCAAGCCACAACTTCTAAAAGGAAAAAACACCCTTCCCCTGAACTATTGACAGAACAAGATTCTGAGGAATCCGATTATTTTGATTTTGAAGAGGAACAACAACCTCTAACTGCTTATGAGGATTCAGATGCAGAGGAATCCATCCCTTCTGCCTCCCCACCAGAAGACCTCTCCTTTGGGGAATTCCTCCACACCCTCAGGGAACATTTCCAATGGGAATTTCAGGATTTCCGTCAGTCTAAGAAAAGACTAAGAATTTCTAGACCTAACCCAGCACAGACCCCTTGCCATCCCCCCCTATTTTAGAAATGGTGGATAATGCTTACCATGAATCCAGTTTAGCCCCAGACGCACTCCCACCTGCTCCCAGTAAACCAGACAGATATTACAGGGTACCAGATACTCACAAATACTTGTACAGAAATCCTGATGCAGACTCGGCGGTCATTACACAGGGACCCAAAGGAGCCAGGGCTAGTTCTGCAAAGAACCCTAAACCTTCTGATGGATGGCCAGATCTCTGGACAGATGGAGTAAAAAACTTTACACCTTTGCAACCTTAGCTATCAGAGCTCTCAACTGTCAGTTTCATATGTTAAAATATCAACAGCACACTTTGCAACTATTAAAGCAAAAGATTTCTACCTTTCCTGACTGTGCCAAGTCTAAGGAGTTAGCAGATTTATTGCACTCTACTTGTCAAGTGGCAAGGCACTCTTTACACTGTGGATATGACGCACTAGAGGCCTCTAGCTGGGCAGCAGTGTCTGGATCTGTCATTAGGAGACATGCATGGTTGAAGGAACAACCTCTACATGATCATGTCAAGTCTAAATTAATTGATGCACCTTTGAATAAAGATTGCTTGTTTGGAGAAAAAGCAGAAGGCATGCTTAAAAAGGTGGAAGACAAAGCAAAATCTATGCAAAGAGTAAAAGATTTCTTTCAGGTTCAACCTCCTAGATTCCGCAAGAATTTTCCCTCTAAGCACTAGTCCTTTCCTGCTCCTAGCAGACAGGGGCAAGCTAAGCCCTGCAGGGACAGGCCACCCAGGTCCCTATAACAGGGACAACAGAGAACCAAGCAGTGGACCACGTCCGCCTCTAAGGCAGGGAGTTCTAAGCCATCCCTCTATGGCAAAAATTCTCAATGACTCCCACTCCCCCCTCTGCCCTTCTTTCACCCAATGCTCGGAGGACGGCTGTCCCTCTGCCAAGAAAATTGTCTGTCTGTAACAAAGGACCAATGGGTCTTAAAGATAATTTTTCAGGGATACAAATTCACTTTCACCGAACTCACAGTTTCCAGAGGGTGCCCAGACTTACCTTCCAATCAGTGGGCAGAGGCATTAAAACAGATCCAAACTCTCATAGCCCAAGGGGAGGGGGTGAGTAGAACCTGTCCCCACAGATGAAATAGACAAAGGCTTTTATTCCAGGCTTTTCCCTGTCCCCAGAAAGGAGGGCAATTGGTGCCCATCCTGGATCAGTCCATTTTGAACACATCCCTGGTGGTCCCCAAATTCAAAATGCTAACCCTGCAGCAGTTGCTGACCATGCTGACAAAAAATGCCTGGTTACTGACCCTGGACATAAAAGACACATACCTCCACAGCCCCATAAGGGAGTCCTGCAGAAAATTCCTGCGTTTCAGAGCAGGATCACAACACTTTCAGTTTTCTGCTCTTCCCTTTGGCTTATCTACTGCTCCCAGGGTTTTCACCAAGTGTTTGGCCCCGGCCATAGCATTTTGCAGACAGGTAGAATCTGAGCTGTCTGTGCATGTCCAAGGAGTGCAGGATCCTTTCCCCTTTAGTTTGAGGATTAGGGAAGAAGGTTGGCAAATGGATAGATTGATTGAGAGCCACGCTGGACACCACTTTAGGCATAAAGGAAGGGTTAGTCCTGAGGGAGACCCTGTCAGCATGAAAAATAATGAAGGGTTCCACGGCCATAAGAGCTTGTAGCTCAGACATTTTTCTCGCTGAAGTGATGGCCAGGAGCAATGCTGTTTTCCAAGAAAGGAATTTTAACTCTGCTGACGCTGCAGGCTCAAAAGGGAGTAGTGTGAGCTTTTCCAGTACAAAGTTAAGGTCCCAAGCAGGGGTGAGTGCTCTCCTTGGTGGTCTTAAGTTGTTTGCCCATCTCAGGAACTGTTTGATGACGGGGTGAGAGAAGAGGGGTGGCTCAGAGTTGTAATGAGCTGAGATGGCAGAGGCATGGATTTTAATGGAGGAGAAAGCTAGGTCTCTGTGGAGTAGATCTGCTAAGTAATCCAGAATTAGAGGTAGGGAGGGCAGAGTTGTATCCTCTCCTTTAGATTGAATCCAGGAGCAATACCTTTTCCACTTATCAGCATAGGATTTCCTTGTACTGGGTCTTCTGGCTTCAAGAATGACGCCCAGCACCTGCTTGCTTAGGCTGGTCAGTGGTGGAGAATTCAAGGAATAAGCCAGGCTGCAAGATTCAGGGTTTGCAGTTGCAGATGCAAGATCTGTCCCCCCTGCTGAGTGAGGCGGGTCGGGCTCTGGAGTAGGTGCCAGGGTGGCACCGGTGACAGGCTGCACAGGAGTGGGGTACCAGTGCTGGCGTGGCCAGTCTGGGACAATCAGAATTGTCCTTGGTCTGTCCTGTCTTATCTTGAGCAATATTCTTGAGAGAAGGGGCAGAGGGGGAAATGCATAGATTAAGAGGTTTACCCACTGGAAGGATAGGACATCCACTTCCCAGGCCCTGCTGTGAGGTGTCCTGGTGCAGAATTTGCTGAGCTGGTGATTGCAGCGGGAGACAGAGATCCACCTCTGGGGTCCCCCATTTCTGAATCAGAAGGCTGAAGGTGCTGGGCTTTAATTGCCACTTGTGTGGGTCTAGAAGATTTCTGCTCTAGTCATTTGTCAGTAAGTTTTATTTGCCTGGCAGGAATTGAGCTTGCAGATAGACCTGAATGTCCAAGCCATGATGTCCAAGCCATGTTCCACAGGGCCATGGCTAGCCTACAGAGTGGGTTTCCCCCTGCTTGTTGATGTACCACATAACTGTGGTGTTGTCTGTGTTTATTAGCAGGGGTCCTGGTGAGAGTAGGGATCTGAAAGCTACTAGAGTGTGCTGAACAGCTAGCATTTCTTTTTGTTTGATGTACAGATGAATTTGACTTGGACTCCAGTAGCCCTGATTGCACCTGTCATCCAGGTGTGCCCCCCCAGGCATAGTCTTATGCGTCTGTGATTAGGGTCTGGGCGGCGTAGGGTTGAGTAAAGGGAAGTCCCTTCTTTTGGTTGCATGCTGCTGCCCGCCAAAGAAACTCTGTCCTTAGACAAAGTATGATAGGAATGACAGTTTCCAGGTCCTGACAATGTTTGCACCAAAGACATTTTAAGTACTATTGATGCATGATGAACGGAGTTGACGGCAGGGGTTATATTGACATATGATATTAGAGATAAAGGGGCAGGATGTGGGGTTGTAAAGAATAGAGCAAGTTATATGCAGTTGTGGGAGGAGAATTTCTTTTGGGAATTCAGGCCATTGCAAATATTTAAGAGCAAAGCAGTGGTGGGATTTATAGTGGAGGTGTGTGGCAAATTTAGCTATTTTATTGTAGGCTTTTCTAGTTTGCTAAGAACAGATGATTGAATGTTAGTAAGGACTGGGGCTGCATAAAGTAGGCAAGGTAAGAGGAGAGATGTGACTAGGGAGGGTTTTAAGGAGGGAGAAAATAAGTTCTGGTTTCGGTACAGGAGGCCAAGTTTTTGGTGGGTTTTTTTGTTTTTTTTTATGCAAAGATTGATATGTATGTCGAATTTAAGCTCGTCGTCTATGGTGACACCAAGCAATTTGGTATGAGATTCGGGTCTGATGGTTGTGTTGTTTAGGGAGGAGATGAGGAAAGAGGATTTATGTTGTAGAAAGTTTTTAGGAAGGAATAGCAAAAGCTTAGTTTTTTGGGGGTTTAATATTAGCTGATTTGTCAGTGAGCCAGGTCTTGATGGAGGTGCAAGTGTCTTGGGTACGAGAAAGGAGTTCAGGGATGGTGTAGGCAGTGGTTATGAGGGTGGAGTCATCAGCATATTGTAGATGGGTTGAAATGTTAGTAGCAGAGTGTAAGTTGGTAAAGATATTGAACAAGAGAGGACCCAGGATAGAGCCTTGGGGAACGCCAGTAGTGATGGGCAGAAAAGGAGAGGTAGTGGTTTGCCAGCGTATAGATTGTAGTCTGTTTGATAAATAACTAGAGAACCAGGATATAGTGAGAGGAGAAAGATGAAGATATGAGAGTTTAGATACCAGTTTAGAGTGGGAGACTGTGTCAAAGGCCTTCGAGAGATCCAGGAATAGACAATAGAGAATTAGGTTGTTATCACGGGCTTTTGCCACTGTTTGGGTGAAAGAGAGAAGTGTGGTAGAGGTGCTGTGATGGGGTCTAAAACCATGCTGGGTAGGAGTTAGGAGATTATTTTCAAGCAAGTGTTTAAGTAGCTGGGAGTGAACACATTTTTTGAATATCTTAGAAAGTGGGGATAGTATAGCTATTGGGCAGAAGTTTGAGGGGTCAGTGGAGTTACCTCCTTTGTGGAGAGGAATAGTGTAAAAGGATTTCCATATATTGGGAACAACAGCCTGGGTGATAGAGCAGTTAGGAAGGATAGAAACAGGGTAGGCAATAGAGCTGGCTGCAGTTTTAAGGAAGTGGGGAGCTAGACTGTCAGCAGACGGTGAGCAAGGTTTGAGTTTATTCAGTTGGGATTTAATAAATGTAAGAAAATACTGTTGTTTTGGTGGGTCTTGATGCAGAGAGGACATGAGAGTAAGAAGGCATTTTATGAGTGGAGCAATAGAGGCATTTAAATTTCCTAATAAACAAATAAGGTTATTTATTTATTTGTCTTTATTTACTGGGAAAGTCTGACTGGGTCATACCCATTTTCAGAGGAGGTCCAGGCAGAAAAGCTTCATTACATTACATTATACTAAGTTCCAGTTAAATGCAGAGTAATTACATTTTTATTTACATTTATACACAAACAGTAGTTATAGTTAAACATTATAACTTTTTACAGAGGTGGAAATTACTAAGAGAAAGTCTGCTTGCAGGTTAGTGGATTGTACATGCAACAGTTATGTATGAAAATTGTTTTGTCATTTCTCTGAGAGGTTGAGTGTATTCTGTTTAGGTAGAGTATTTGGAGAGTATCGTACGATGAACACAAAGTCTCAACTTTGAGATGAGCATGTGTACAACCAGGATTGGTTAAGATGTTTAAGCAGTGGTTCAAAACTATTGAGATGTTCTTCATCTCACATTGCTGCAGTCCTTACACTTGGGTAGTCCGCTGTCCTCGGTCGGCCCGAATATCAAAGTATAAGGCTGACGTCGGTCAAGGCGCATTTGACTGACATCAGGACGTCAGGGTACAAATGCGCATGACCGACGTCATATCCTCAGTCTTTTTTGCCGCATGGTCCGATGCAGAAGCAGCGTTGCAAGTGCCGGTTGGCGTTCTGAAATTGTTCGGTTTCGGAGTTTCAGACCGAGTCAAAGTTGGCTAAGTACCCTGTTGGGAATATTTTAGTTTTTCTTGCCTCAGTGGTTTACCGGATGTCAGAAAAAGTGAATAATTGTACTTCTTGTGGGAAACAGATACCATAGAGACTACCATACTTTGTGTATTCCTTGTTTAGGGCCTGAGCACGGCGTTGTTGGGTGTCGCTCTTGTGCTAGATTCAATAAGCGCACTATAAAGAGAAGGTTAGATTGTGCCAGGTTAGTCTTGAAGCGGTGTAATTATAAAATGCCGTCGGAGGCTCCGACGCCCGCTTCAAGAAGCGCAAGGACAAAGCAGTTAAGCCTAGGCTAGAAGAACTGTCTGTACCGGACGCCGGTTCTTTAGAGGTCGGTGGAGCCGGTGGTTCCACGGAGGTTTCTTTGGGATCCCAGGGAGAGACTTTGTTATTGCAGGATGTGGCCTCTCAGGAGGCAGGTCAGGCTGATGGGGCTTCTCAGGTTACTATACTCCCCTCCCTTCCTAGGGTGGTTAGGCCCTCTCCTTCTGTTTCCAAGGCTTCTCCCAGAGGCAGGCCAGGTTTAGCTTCAGTTGGTGTCACCCCTAGTTCTTCAGGTACTGTGCCCAAGAAGCATATGCTTAAAATGGCAGAAGATTTGATTACTTTAATTAGGAGTTCTTTGTCCCCTCCTGATAAGAGACCTAGGGTGGAACCTGAGCTAGGGAGTTTTGAGCAGGCTTCGGATGTTTCAGAGTCTTCGGCTGAAGACTTGCAGGAGTATTCCCCGTATTCTGATTCTGATGTGGATGATTCTACTCCTTCTGCTTCTCCTCCTGAGGATTTTTCTTTTTCAGAAACTCTTCATTCCATGAGGGAGCATTTTAAGTGGGAAGGTCAGGACTTCTGTGATTCCAGGAAAAGGCTTAGGGAATTTTGTTTTACCCCAGCATAGGCCTTTGGCTATACCTCCTGTTTTGGATGTGGTGGAAGATGTTTTTACAGAGGCTTCTCTTAATCCTGATTCTTTGCCTCCTGCTCCTGTTAAACCGGATAGGTATTACAGGGTGCCTGAAGCTCATAAGTATCAAGAGTCCTAGGGCAGACCCAGAAACTGTTAGTCAGGGGCCTAAAGGTGTTAAGGCTTCTGTTGTCAAGAATCCGGTTCCTTCAGATAAAGAGGCCAGGGCCTTGGATAGATGGGGAAAGAAAGTTTATACTTCCTCCACTCTAGCTATGAGGGCTTTGAATTGCCAGTTTCACATGTTGAAATACCAAAACTATCTCCTTTCTCAATTGAAGTCTAAGGTTGATGCTCTGGCGGAAGGTATTGATTGTAAAGAGTTACAAGATTTAGTACATGTTTCTGAACAGGTGGGTAAGCATTCTTTGCAATGTGGTTTTGATGCTGTACAGGCCTCGTCTAGGGTGGCTGCCACTGGGTCAGTTCTTCGCAGGCACGCCTGGCTGAGGGATCAGAATTTATCTGACCATGTTAAAACAAGGATTTTAGATGCTCCTTTACAATCTGATGTGTTGTTTGGTTCTCCTGTTGAGACAGTCTTAAAGAAAATGGAAGACAAGGCTAAGTCTATGCAGACTGTTAAAGATTTTTTGCAAGTTCAGCCTCCAAAGTTTAGTAGAAATTGGCCTACTAAGGGGTGGACCTATCCTTCTTATGATTCCCAGTCTAGGGGTAGATCTAGGCGTGGTAGGGGCAGAGCTCAGGGCTCTTTCAGGCCTAGAACAGGGAGTTCTCCTGCACAGTCTTGGTGAGGGCAGGGGTCAGTCCTTTCGTAAACAGACCCAATGACCTACCTTTTCAGCTGCCAGAACCTGCTCGTCTGGCAGCACCTTTGGGAGGAAGGTTGGCACTTTTCAAAGAAAATTGGAGTTTAATTACCCAAGACAGATGGGTATTGGATATCATTTACCACGGTTACAGGTTTTATTTTCATACCTTGCCTCCTTTCAAAGGCATGCCAGACGTTCCTCCTCAACAAAGAATAGAGGCTCACAAGCAAATTTCTCTGTTACTCCAAATAGGGGCCATACAGCCGGTCCCTATGCCAGAAGTGGGCCTAGGATTTTATTCTCGTCTGTTCCTAGTACCAAAGAAAGGGAACACGTGGAGACCAATTTTGGACTTATCTATCCTCAACACTTATCTGGACATTCCCAAGTTCAAAATGTTGACGTTACAGCAGCTTTTACCTCTGGACAAAGATCATTGGATGGTAACCTTGGATCTCAAGGAGGCTTATCTTCATGTTCCTATCAGACTGAGTTGCAGGAAGTATCTGCGTTTTCGAGCTGGGACTTCTCATTATCAGTTCTCTGCATTGCCCTTTGGCTTATCTACTGCGCCCAGAGTGTTCACGAAGGTTCTGGCTCCAGTGATAGCTTTCCTCAGGTTAAAAGGAATACAGATCTATCCTTATTTGGACGACTGCCTGATTCTGGCTCAAGGAAGGGACGAGCTTCTTCATCATTTGGATTATGTGATAGCAGAGCTAAGATGCCTGGGGTATTCTGTGAACGAAATAAAGTCCAGTCTAGTACCCTCTCAGGACATGTGCTTTCTGGGTGTGAGACTGAATACAGCATCCCAGATGGCCTTTTGACCCCGGACAAACAAAAGAATCTTTCCCTTTACTTTCATCAGTTGTCTCATCAGTCCAGGCTGACTGCAAGGACAGTCCTTCAAGCCTTGGGGTTCATGGCATCTTGTATTCTGGTGCTTCCCAATGCCAAACTGCATATGTGGAAGCTACAATGGTATCTCAAAAATGTATGGACACAGCACTGCCAGGATTTGGACACTGTCATTCAAATAATACCTTGCATTCAAAAGGAATTGTTGTGGTGGGCTCAGGAATGTCACCTAAACAAGGGACTCTCTGTGACCCGGCCAGAGGCGAGTCAGATTCTAACGACAGATGCCTCAGACAAAGCTTGGGGAGCTCATCTGAATGGAAAGTGGATACAAGACAAGTGGCCTGCCAGGCTACAACATCTACATATCAACTTGAAAGAGATGTTAGCAGTCCAGTTTGCATTAATAGCTTTCAAGGATTTACTTCTTCCAGGGCAGGTGTTGATTCTAACAGACAACACAACTGTCATGTGGTACATCAACAAGCAAGGCGGAACACATTCTTATCCTCTATGCAGGCAAGCAATGATTTTGTGGGAGACTGCTCTCAGTTTACAGCTAAATCTTCAGGCAAGGTTTCTGCCGGGAGCACAGAACTCCTTAGCAGATGTGTTGAGCAGACAAATTATGGATCCCCACGAGTGGAAATTGGATCCTCATGTATTTCAGAAATTGACAGTGTCATGGGGGACTCCAGACATAGATCTGTTCGCTTCTCCACTAAACCATCAGCTGCCAAAGTTTTGCACAAAAAGGTTTCATCCCACAGCTTGGGAAGTGGATGCTCTTTCCTTCAATTGGAGCAATCTTCATGTGTATGCCTTTCCGCCTCTGCCTCTCCTCCCAAAGGTACTACTAAAGGCCAGACAAGACAAGCCAAGGATGATTTTGATAGCTCCAGATTGGCCTCGACAGCATTGGTACCCATTACTGAGAAGCCTGGTACGGAAGCCTCCATGGCCTTTGCCTTCGATTCCACACCTGTTGTCTCAGGAGGACAGTCATTTGCTCAATGTCAAGCTTCACTCTCCACACCTAACAGCCTGGCATATTCTGTTTTGAACCATAGTGGGCCTCCACTTCCACAGCAAGTTTTGAATATTATTTTGGAAGCTAGAAGGCCTAGTACAAGGAAAGTGTACGAGATAAATGGAAGAGATTTTTATTTTGGAGTGCAGCAAAGGATTTTGATGTTTCTGAGCCTAATTTAAGTGTGGCTCTTCAATATCTTACTGAGTTATTGGACAAAGGTTTGTCCTTCTCTTCTATTAAGGTTCATGCTGCAGCAATTTCGGCTCACTATGATTGTGACCCACCATTGTTTTCTCATCCTTTGTTCAAGCAATTTCTTAGAGGGCAAAGAATATAAGACCCCACGAAGAGCTCCTACTCCTGCTTGGGATCTCAATTTTGTGTTGGAGAAACTCACTCTACAACCTTTTGAGCCTGCAGCTACTGCTGAATTAAAGTTTTGTCATGGAAGACTGCTTTTGTTGGCTATTACCTCTGCAAGAAGGGTTTCTGAGTTGCAGGCCCTTATGGCGGTTGAGCCTTTCTTAATATTTCATAAGGATAGGGTATCTTTACGTACTAATCCTTCCTTTATGCCTAAAGTGGTTTCTAGTGTGGCTTTAAACCAAACTATTCATTTGCCTACTTTTTATGCAAATCCCCAAAATAAAGGGGAAAGATTTTGCACACTTTAGATGTACACAGGCAGTTGCGATATTATTTGGACAGAACTAAAGGGTTCAGGCAGTCTCAGCAGTTATTTGTTTCTTTTGCTTTGAGTTCTCAGGGCAAGCCTGTGTCAAAACAAACTATTTCTAAGTGGATTGGGTTTTGCATTGCTTTCTGTTATTCCCATCATGGCAAGGAGATTCCAGCTGGGATTAGGCCTCATTCCACTAGGGCTACTGCCACTTCAACAGCTTTTTTGAGGGGGGTGGCAACTAAGGATATTTTGGAGGCAGCTACTTGGAGTTCGGTGCATACTTTCTCTAGGCATTATCACCTTCCACTGTACTCTAAATCCAGGGCTGGTTTTGCCACTGCTGTTTTGCAGGGCATTTTGGCAGCTCCTGCTTCATTATAGTTTGGCCATCCTCCCTTACCTCTGCTTTGGGATTCTACCCAAGTGTAAGGACTGCAGCAATGTGAGATGAAGAACATAGTACAGTTTTGTACCTACCATAAATGTAGATGTTCGAAGATCCACATTGCTGCAGTCCTCCTTCCCCTCTGTAGTTTGAGGCGGTTGTGTGGGTTGGGTTGTCAATATGAGGTATATTGTATATATTGTACATATTTTTAGTGTTAGGATGTTTGGTTGTTGTCTTTGGGTTTTGACCTTTATTTTTAGGGTCTTCTGACATCTGGGGCAAGAAAAGACTGAGGATATGACGTCGGTCATGCGCATTTGTACCCTGACGTCCTGATGTCAGTCAAATGCGCCTTGACCGAAGTCAGCCTTATACTTTGATATTCGGGCCGACCGAGGACAGCGGACTACCCAAGTGTAAGGACTGCAGCAATGTGGATCTTCGAACATCTACATTTATGGTAGGTACAAAACTGTACTTTTGTTGGAGAGAGGTCCCTTGCTGGACAGTAGGTGAGTAGTAAGTTATGTAGTGCACGGCATATTTCTGGATGATGAATTAATTTGTGTGCTGTAGTTGGTTGTGAATGTTAGGTGGTTGTGTAGTTCAAGCCAGTTTAATTGCTTTAAGCTGTGACAGTGGTGGGTCCTATGAGGGAAATTGGTGGCGAATTTAATTATTTTATTGTAGCAGGAGGCAAAGATTAGGAGGATATATGAGGTCAGAGCAAGGGATGAGGGTGGGAGGGTTCCTGTCTGGTGGGTTATGTTTGAACTGAGGAACTAGGCAGGGGGTACCACTTTCCCCTGTGTTTGTGTTTTATTTAGAGCCGTTGGCAAAGAAAATGGGGGACTCAGAAATTCAGTGATATAATTGGTATGGAATTCAAGAAAAGTTTGCTTTATTTGCAGATATTTTATACCTGATAAAAAGAGTAAAGGACATCTCAGTGTTGTAGAACTTTCCGAGAGTGTTCTGCTTTTTCGAGATATGGAATTAGTGAAGGTAAAAAAAAAAGGCTATAGCTGTAAACTTTGTGCTCACACAAGTTGGTTCAGCAATAATCAAATTAAGTATTTTGAAATATGGATTAAAAAGGACACTGTTGTGTTGTCTAGGGATATGTGGAAAGGGACTAAGTAGAAGATGATACAAAAACTGAGAAACTGGAAGCTCTTACCTTTGGATATGGATAGCAAGATACAAGCAGTAAAATTGTATCTGATATGGTCTTTTAAATCTATTCTTCAACTATAGGTCCTGGATCCATCTTGAAATCCGACCTCAGCCACTTTCCAGACTTAGGATCTGTAGCTCAGGCTCCTCCCCTCAGTCATAATTCCCTCCAAACCCGAACACCATCTCCAATCTCATTTGTTGCTCTGAGTATAGCCATGGTTTCATTGGCTCATGCTCTCCGATAAGTGTAAAGTTTGTTTGCTCTTCATTCCTAATTTTCTTCTGCTCTTTGTTGGCCATCGTTATCACCTGTTTCCTTTCTTTTATCCCCTTCCTGTTAAAAAAAAAAAAACACTGGATACTTGTTAGTCAACATTGCTTTTTTCTGTTTTTATAAAGTAGTAAGTAATCTGTTGTTGTTGTGTGCATGGCAAATAAACCCAGTGGAAGTAAGAAATGTGTTTCCTGTCGCCATTAAATGTCAAATTATGGCACTCGTACTAAATGTGTCTATGACATGCCTTGACTCATGATTTCCCCCTGTCTTCATTTTATTTATATATGTACACCGGCACCATTAATTCTGAAATTCATACAGAAAGCATCAATATAAAATGGCAAAATCATCCTCTTTGCCCTTTCTGGCATCAGCAGGTGTGGTTCCTCTTCCTTTGGCCTAACACTCTCCTTGGGTGCTGGACCCTCATCCAGACCTTTTGTCACATCTATCTGGAATGCCTCATTAGGACATTTGGGCCCTTATATCGGCAGCATAGTTTTCTCCACTTCCATTGTTGGCTAGACAGTCCAAGCTTTCTTCCCAAGTAGTATGTATTCTCACATCTCTGAGAGCTTCAACAAGGAAAATCTATAAAAGTAAATAGAAAATGTTTTCCATTTCCACCTCTGAGAGACATTTTGACCCTTTTCATCCCCTGTGCCAGCTGTGTTAGACTTCTTCTTTTCAGTGTTTCATGCTGGTGCCAATTACTCCATGATCAAACTACAGTTAGTTGCTATATCCAACTTACACATTGGTGAGAATAACTCCTTTCTGGTCTCTCATCTTCCTCAGAGGTACTTTACATCTCTGACCACCTAGCAAATATCCCACCCTGCTTGAGATCTTACTCTACTGCTGCAATCATTAAATCGGCCTTCATTCGAACTGGCAGCCAAAGTGGATTTAAAGTTTTTGGCATGGAAGACTATTTTTCTGGTTACTGTTATCTCAGCCAGAAGAGTATCTGAACTTCAGGCTTTGTCTTGTCAATCTCCCTATACTATTTTCCACAAAGACAGAGTTTATTTATGCATTAATCCCTCCTGTCTACCTAAGGTGGTGTCAGAATCGGCACTAAACAGTTTATCAGTCCTCCATAATTTCACCAGTAGGGGGAATGTATGTTCCATTTATTAAATCTATAGAGACAGTTGCGGTTCTACCTTCACAGAACTAGACCTTTCAAGAAGTCAGACCAATTGTTTGTATGCTTTTCTAATGCAAAATTTGGTCAGGTTGTATCAAAAGTTATTTTAGCAAGGTGGTTAACTAGTTCGATTTCTCAAGTTTACAGGGGCAAAGGTTTGACTTTACCGACACCTCCTAAAGCACATTCAGCAAGATCTGTATGCACTTCCGCTTTCTTGTTGAGGACTTCAATTGATGATATTTTCTGCTGCTGCCAGGTGGTCTACTGCGCATACCTTTATTGCTCATTATAAATTGGATATTTTTTCCTTGGATAGGGTGGCTTTCAGTTCTGCCTTCCTCTGGAATATCCTTCTGTGAGAGCCCCCTGGGAATCAAGGGCTGGGGACTCAATCCCATCAGTTGAAGAAAGGACAGAAAAGACAACATCAAATACAAACTAATGTACTCCGCATAACGATGCATCTGTGTTGTCTCTGTCAGTCCTTCCTCAACCTTCCTCCCTCCCTCCCTCCATTCCCCCTTCAGTTTCATGAAGGACTTCCTTACAGTTTCTGGTATGACCTTTTCAGTATAGAGAACACATATTTTCACACTGTAAAAGCTGTAGAGTAGATTGCCTTATGTCATTCCTTTTCTTTGCCTCTTTATCTAAGTGATGTCTAATTTATGGAAATTTTGCATTGAATTGTCAGTGCATTGTGGACAAACTTGATACGAGGTGGTATTTGGAGGCATTATGTGTAAGGGGAGTCACTTGAACTATGGATCCCATGTCTGGAGAGTGGCTGGGGTCAGATACAAGGAGAAACCCAAGACTTAGGAAGGGCAGAAAGGAACAACACAGACGCATCGTTATGATGAGGACATAACTTTTGATGTGATGTTGTCAGTCTTGTCTTTATTCTCATTTGTGGGAGAAATCCGATCCATCTCGGCCTTTTTGCAAAAGCTCAAGGCCTTCAGCAAAGCTCGTGGGCATTCACCCTTACCCATGATACAGTTCCCTAAACCATCAGATCTCGTTTGCCACTCAGCGAAAGACATGGTCCTTCCCTGAAACTCTGGGCTAAGTGAAAGTTTATTTATATATTCTTTGTATTTTCCTAGTTAGTTTTTTTTCTGTTACTTAGCAATTTCCTTACCCTTCTTTACGTCCATTTTGAGTTAGAGGGTGTTTTTTTTGGCTGTGCGAGTGTTGTTCTCTCTTCTAAACTTTCCGCTTCCAACATCCGTTTAAGTTAGAGGATGATTTGTTTTCCTCTGAGTACTGTTCCCTCTTCTAAGCTCTCCTTTTCTAACGTCCGATGTTATGTGATCCTATCTCGCCTACATTCTGTACTGATGGGCTCGGAGCCGATCCCTCGGCTCCGACTCGGCACGCTTATGCTATAGAGCGAGGCCTCTTATTGGCTGAGCTATCTTTATCCCAGGATGCACCACCACTAATCCCCCAGATCTCGTTTGCCACTTACAAGCATAGACGTGGTCTCAACTTGGCTGGGCTAAGTACTAATTTTTTTTTAGGCTTTTCCTGTCAGAAATTTGCTGAATTTCAACCCAAAAGCTGTTTTAACAGCTATTCTTGTGTTTTGAGTGTGTATTTGAGATTTCTGTTGAGAAATTGTGTGTTTTTCGCAAAGGGAAGGTTTTCCGTTTTAGTTAGAGGGGCCTTCCCCTGTTGCTTTACGTTCTTGGTTTTTTGTTTGTGGGTCAAGTACCCGTTTAAGTTAGAGGGTCTTGACTCTCTCTATCTCTCTCTCTTCTGTATAATTTTTCGTTGTACTGTACTTGTGCAGATTTAAAAAAAAAAAAAAAAAAAAAAAGAGATAAGATATATATCCATACTGTGACAAACTTTTCTTTTTACTGCAGACAACTGTGTTTGGGCTGTTTTGGCCATGTCAAAAGAACACAAACCCTCCGGGTTTAAGTAATGCACGAGGTGTGGTTTTAAGATGTCCATAACGGACGACCACTCCTCGTGCGTCTATTGCTTAGGTGCCAAGCACCTACAAGAATCATGTAACGTGTGTCACGCCTTTTCATCTAGAGTCCTCCAGGAGAGGAAAAACAAATTAATCCTGAAGGGGTTAATTAAGCCATCCTTCGAGGAGGCTTTATCTTCCTCTCCTTCTCCTTCAAAAAAGAAGAAAGCGTCGGCTCCGACCAGTCAGTCGGAACAGACTGCTAAAAAATCTAAGCAGACTTCTCCATCGGCTCCATGGACTTCGGAGCCGAGGGCGGAACGGTCTGCCTCGATGCCTCCAGCCTCAACCCCTCTGGTTTCGGAGCCGAGGACTGGGGCATCGAGAGGCGGGTCACCTTCATCGGCTCCACTGATATTGGAGCCGATAAGGGTTACCGGCTCAGACTCTTCCCCCTCGGAGCCGAAGTCCTTATCGGCACCGAAGGAAATTGCCTTAAGATCTCCCTCGGAGCCGATAGTGGTAGAGTCCATTCGGAGCCGATGGAGAAATCAGTTCGGGCCCGATCGGTATCCTCTAGATCATCCAAGATGTCTGATTCGGACATTGACAGGGTGCTCCTTAGACTCTTCCAGTCTCCGGTGTTCCAAAAGCTAGTTTCGGCTCCAGCCCATTAGGCTTCGGAGCCGATGGTCCACTTCCCTACTATGGTTCCTCCTCCAACAGCTTCGGCACCGTTGGAGCCGGTGCTGGTGGAACCGGTGGAGGTTTTAGGGTCGGGCCCGACCCTTGCTCCAACTCCGGCTCTTGGGTCAGAGTTCAGTACACGGACTTCTTCCTTCGGCCCTGGGGGGGAGGCTTCGGGACTGATGCTTTCGGTCCCAAGTCTCCATCTTGGTGCGTCGGCGGGAGTGCCGTCCACTGTCGTGGCACGGAGGTGGGACCCCCCCCAGGATTCTGGTGGTCCCGCCTTCAGGGCTATGAGGAGTGCGTTAGCCAAATCTTCCTTGGCTACCTCCACATTTTCCCCAGCTCCTTCCCTGCATACCGAGACTGGGTCTTTGGCAGTCCCCCTGTCCTTAGCCAGCGGAGCCCCGTAGCCTCAGGTTACCCCACTGGGGTTTCTCCCCTCCTGGGGGTCCTTCTGAAGCCTCTTGGGAAGACCCCCCCAGGAAGGGATCGGGCAAGGGGAGGCACGTTGCCTCCCCTGACGGGTCTCTTACATCAGACATTGATCCCGATGATGCAGAGGGGCCCCCTAAGTCGTCCTCGGATGATGTCTCCTTTGCAGACATCCTGGAAGCCCTAAAACAACGAGGCGGCTGGCAGTTCAAACCTCCCTCTGCTGATGAGTCGGTGTTCCTGAAGGCTTTCGGGGCTCAGCCCTCCGCCTCCTGGGTGTCTCCGCCCTTGATGAGCTCTTGGATTTGATCTGTCGGCGTGGGAACACCCAGACTCTGTGGAACCGGTGCCTGCTCGTCCGAATAAGTTCCTCTCGGCACCCCCTGAAAAAGAGTTTCTGACTAAAGGTGTGGCTGTAGATGCTTTGGTGATGGCATCTGCTACCCAGCAAGATGTAGCAGAGGCTTCGACGTCCGTCCATCCTCCTAATAAGGAGTCTAGGAGCATGGATCGGTACGGGAAGCGCACCCTGAGTTCAGCGGCCTTTACTTTGAGGTCCTTGAACTACCTTACGCACTTTACCAGATTTCAGAGCGATCTGATTAAGGAACTATCCGATACCCTCATGGGTAACCTGCCTGAGGAGCTGGCCCAGACGGTTGGCTCTCAGCTGGCTACAATGTCGTCCATCTCAAACTCGTCCATGAGGCTCATTTCTTATGCGGCCGAAGGGGCGAGTAGAGTGGCGGGTACAGGCATTGCTCTACGGAGACAAGCCTGGCTCCGCCTGTGTCATTTCACGGAGGCCTTTAAGTCTTCCTTTGTCGACGCCCCCTTTGATGGGTCCTCCCTGTTTGGACCCAAGGTAAAGGACACACTGACCCGCTGTGAACAGGAGGGTAAGACTCTGACTGCCGTAGGGGCACGATTTTCCACTCCCTTTCGGCCTCATCCCAAGGCTAAAAGAGGAGGGAAGATGTGGTTCCGTAGATCTCAGAAGCCTTACCCCTCTCAGCAGGAGGATCCCCCTTCCAGAGGCAGGGGAGGGGGAAATTCTTCCAGAAGACGCCGTCCCAGAGGCGGCAGAGGCCCTCGCAACACTGGAGACCGCGAGTCCTTTCGTGGCTCTTCAACCTTTCACCGTCCCTGAGGGGATTGCCCGGCTGTGCAGCTCCGGAGCCAGTCGGGGGTTGTTTCTCGAAGCACCTAAAAGCCTGGGAAGGTATCACTCAGGACCGATGGGTGCTTCGAATTATCGCCGGAGGCTACTCCATCCCATTCTCTCATCCCCCCACTCAGTCCAAAAATATCCCGGACCCGCCACCCAGTCAGCGGGATACTGCAGCCTCAGAAGTTTTAAAGCTGCTGCAAAAAGGAGTCATCCAACCGGTCCCTGCAGACCAGATCGGATTAAGGACTTACTCAAGATTCTTTTTGGTGCCAAAAAAGACCGGGGACTTGAGGCCCATTTTGGACCTCAGCATCCTAAACCGTTCAGTCAGAAAGTCCAAGTTCCGAATGGTCACCCTACAAACCATTCTCCCATTGCTGGAGAAGGGTGTTTGGATGTGCTCCATAGATCTCAAGGACGCTTATTACCATATCATGGTACATCAAGCGTCCAGGAGACATCTGCGCTTCAGCCTAGGAGGCAGTCATTTTCAGTTCCGTGTGCTGCCCTTTGGTCTCACCACAGCCCCCAGGGTGTTCACCAAGTGTTTGGCAGTCGTGACTGCTCACCTGAGAAGTCTAGGATTCCAGGTGTTTCCGTATCTAGACGACTGGCTCCTAGCTGCCACCTCCAGGCATCTACTACTGCAGAGCCTTCAAGCCACTATATCACTGGGCAGTTCCCTTGGAATCACCTTCATTTGGCCAAAGTCTGTGTTGCTGCCATCTCAACGAATAAGATTCATAGGGGTAGAGATAGACTCAAACCGAATGTGGGTCTATCTACCTACAGACAGAATACAAACCATACAGACTCAAGTTCGAGCCTTACTTCCCAGGTCCAAAGCTCCAGCCAGGATGGTCCTGCAGCTATTGGGATCCATGTCTGCCACGGTTCTTCTAGTCCCCTTGGCAAGGTTGCACATGAGAATCCTCCAGTGGCTTTTCTTTCAGCTCAGTGGTCCTTTCAGGAACTCCCTCTCAGTCACCTCATATGGATCACGGAATCTTGCAAACGGGACCTTCGCTGGTGGCTAGTGCCTCCAATTTGGATCAGGGACGACCCTTTGTTCTACCTCCTCCGGCGGCCACTTTGACCACGGACGCCTCCCAGATGGGGTGGGGGGGGCATTCCCTGGGCAAGTCAGTCCAAGGCAAATGGCACCCGGAAGAGACTCTTCTTCATATCAACATCCTAGAAATGAGGGCAGTACTTCTGTCCCTTCAAGCCCTTCACGAATATCTCCCTCAGGACGTAATTGCTGTTCACTCAGACAACATATCAGTTGTCTGGTACCTGAACAAACAGGGAGGGACCAGATCCTATCCTCTTTGCAGAGAAGCCATGAGAGTTTGGGAATGGGCAGTCTCGACCAAACGCTTCCTAGTGGCTACTCACATACCGGGCAAGTCCAATGTGATAGCCGACAGATTGAGCAGAACCATCCTCTCTCCTCACGAATGGTCTCTGAATATGACAGTTGCAAGTCAGATTTTCAGTGAATGGGGAGTTCCGTGTTGCGACCTCTTCGCGACTCCTCTGAATGCGAAGTGCAAACAATTCTTCTCCCTAACCCCGGCTCCGGGAAGAGCCCCATGGACGCATTAGTCCATCCTTGGCCCACCGGCTTGCTTTATGCCTTCCCTCCAGTTCCTCTCCTTCCCAGGGTGATTCAAAAGGCATCTCTCTTGGGGAGCAAAATGATCTTAATTGCTCCTTACTGGCCTCGTCAAGTATGGTTTCCCTATCTTCGGAAATATGCTCTGGAAGGTCCATGGTTCCCGGATCAGATCCCAGACCTACTGGTTCATCAGTCAGGACTATTCCACCAGTCCCTACACACCTTAAAATTGACGGCTTGGCTCCTCCTCTTCCGACTATAGTCAGGAGTCATACATTGGATCCAGATGATGTACACATATTATCTTCGGCCCATAAGTCTGCTACAAAGAAACTGTATTCTAGCAAATGGAAAAGATTTGCTATTTGGGCTCAACTCCGGGGCCTGGACCCCATTTCTATTCCCATGGCAGAAGTACTAAAATGTTTAACTTCTCTCTTCAATCAAGGCTCTTCAGTTTCTACCATCAAGGTACAATTGGCAGCGATTTCTAATTTTCACGAATCCATAGACCCACCTTTAATGAGCAACAGATTGTGTAAGACCTTCTTGAAAGGTGCTGCTCTATTGAGACCTCCGATTTCTCATCCTGCACCTCCATGGGATCTCGATATAGTCTTACGCGCCTTGACTTCCTTCCCTTTTGAACCGGCGGCTACATGTGATCTAAAGTTTCTATCATGGAAGACAGCTTTTCTGGTGGCAATCACTTCTGCCAGAAGAGTTTCAGAGCTTCAAGCTTTGTCAGTAAACCCCCCGTACTTGGTTTTTCACAAAGACAGAGTATCCCTCAGGCCAAATCCTTCCTTTGTCCCTAAAGTTTGTTCTAGTTTCTGCTTACAACAATCGCTAGAACTTCCAGTTTTTTTTTTTTTTTTCCAAAATACTCTAGCAAAGCGGAATTCATATTCCATACACTAGATGTCCACAGGCAGTTACGTTTTTACTTAGACAGGACCAAACAAACAAGGAAAACAGATCAGTTGTTTGTATCCTTTGCAGACAATAAATTGGGCAAAGCCGTCACAAAGGTCACTATTGCCAAATGGATCAGGGACTGTATTACTCAAGCTTATTTTTATTCTAATAAAGAGCTTACCACCTCTGTCAAAGCTCATTCTACAAGGGCTATGGCTACTTCGATAGCTTTTCATTCTAAACTTGCCATTAGTGACATTTGTGCTGCGGCTACATGGTCTTCCCCGCACACTTTTATTTCCCACTACAAATTGGATGTGGCATCTAGAGGACGAGCTTCATTTGGTTCCACAGTGCTCAGGAGTGTTTTCCAGTGAGCCACCCGGGATTTAGGTGCTAGGGACGCTGTCCCATCAGTACAGAATGTAGGCGAGATAGGATCACATAACATCTTTTAGTTATGTACTCACCATAACTTTAGATGTTTGGGATCCATCTCGCCTACATTCCTAATAACCCACCCTCCTTCCCCCTTCCTTGGAGATCAGAGGATATCAGAAGGTCCGAATCCTGTTGTTTCATCTTGAAACATCTAACAATGTTATATAAACAGTTGTGCATGTGTGCATGAATGCGGACAAACAAGATCTGGGGGATTAGTGGTGGTGCATCCTGGGATAAAGATAGCTCAGCCAATAAGAGGCCTCGCTCTATAGCATAAGCGTGCCGAGTCGGAGCCGAGGGATCGGCTCCGAGCCCATCAGTACAGAATGTAGGCGAGATGGATCCCAAACATCTAAAGTTATGGTGAGTCCATAACTAAAAGTTTAAGTTAGAGGATGTTCTTTAACTTCTAACTTTACAATTTAAAAAAAAAAAACTTTCTATATGTTCTCAATTTGGTTAAGGTCCATTTTAATTAGAGGGCATTCATGTGTGTGTGTTCGCGCGTGCACGTTGTTTTCAATTGCTTAAATTTGAATTCTGTAATGTCTCAAAAACAGGACGGGAAACCCTTAGGGTTTAAAAAATGTGGCAAAAAGATGCCTCTAAGTGATACACACACTGTGTGTGTGTGTGTGTGTGTGTGTGTGTGTGTGTGTGTGTGTGTGTGTTGTTTCGGGCCTTTACGTATACAAGAATCATGCTCCATTTGCCATGGCTTCAGCCAAAGGGGGCTTGCGCTTATAGACCGTCAAAATAAACTTGTATTAAAAGGTTTACCTAAAAATTCTTTTTCTTCGTCTATTTCACCAGAGTCCTCTGAATCATTGGATAAGTCAGACAAAACTTAAAAACGACATTCCTCGTCTCCAAAATCATCCTCGGAGCTGAGCAGAGTTGGTAGACATCCCTATTTGAGCGGGACTGTCCCAAGCTCAGCAGCCCAATCCTGAGTCCCTCACTGCCTTTTAAAATCCTGCACAACCGGCTCTGCTTTGTGATTTTTGATAGCCTCGTACGCTGACATAAGGGCTAATCGTAAATCACAAAGCAGAGTCAGTTCTGTTCAATGCAAAACAGTGGGCTGTCCCACATTGAACAGAAGAGGCTGTGCTGTGCAGTTTTTTGCTCATATGGCGGCATATGGGCCAATCAAAAATCGCAAAGTGGAGCCACTTCTGTTCAATGTGAAACAGTGGGCTGTTCTCCATTGAGCAGAAGAGGCTCTGCTGTGCGATTTTTGATTGGCTCATATACTGGCATATGAGCCAAAGGAGCCACTTCTGTGTAATGAACAGCAGGTAGTTCCGCACGAAAGACCTTTTTTTTTTTTTTTTGTCTTTACCTGTCCATTTACAAATCTGGAAACCCTGGAGCCGAGACAGAAAATACCTAAAATGATTGCTCCTACAGATTCTTCGGAGCAGCCAGTACCTTCCAGATCCGAGAGGTCTTCAGAGCAACCTGAACCTTCTGCTCCTACCTCTTCATCTCCCACTGAGTTTAGAGTTCAGAGCCATTTTTTCCGTCATTGGAACCTATATCTTCTCTGCTCTCATCACCACTTTTGAAAAAATCCAGAACTGCTACCTTATCCACCCGATCTACCGGGAGGTTCTCAGATGATGATGTGGATATGGTAGTGCAGAGGCTTCTGAAGACACCGGCTTTTGCCAAGTTATTACTGGATCCAAGCCCAAAGGCATTGGATCCAACAAGGTCCTCTCCATCTGTGCCTGTTCCTCTTCTGATCCATCCCCTGGTTTCAGAGCCGGAAGATTTGGATGTCCAGCTGGTGTCTGTCTTGGATCCCAGGCCCACAGGTTCCTCAGATTTGAAGTCTGCCTTGAGTTTTTCTGCTGTGTTGGAATGGGAGATCTCTAGGAGCTGACACTCCCCAGTCAGACTCTGAGAGTGGGTTCTGATCTCATCTGATCCAACCCAACCTCTTGAGGCTTCTGCGCAGGTGAGTTAGATCCTACCTCTGCCTTGGAGCATCTGTCCTCTGCTGGAGATTCCCTTGGCTCTGACTACTTTTTTATCAGATCCAGGGATTTCTTCGGATCAGTGTTGGGGTGCCTTTGAAGTTATGAGGAGGGTAATGACTACACCCCAGTCTCAGACACAGTCTCTCCAGGGTCTTCCTTCCACTTCTGAGCCAGTAACTTTGCCTACTCACGTACTCTTTCCACAAGACTGCAAAGACCCCAGGCCTTAGGATTTCCAGCAAGGGTCCCCCCCTCTTCTGAAACTTTCCCATATTTACCTCACTGAGGAAGCCCCTCAGGTGAGGACTTGCAAGAGGAAGCATCTGAACTATCCAGGAGAGTCAGTCACATCTGATACTGACCTTGATGATGCAGAAGGGTCCCCTCGATCTCCTCCTGAAGATGTCTCCTTTGGAGACATCCTGGAAGTGTTAAAACAGGTAATTGGCAGTCCTCAACCCCTTCAGCTGAGGAGTCTGTATACCTGAAGGCTTTTGGGTCTCATCTTACCACCGCTTGGGTGACCCCTCCTTCCGATGAGCTTATTGACTTAATCTCTCGGAAGACTTCGGAGACCCCAGACTCCATCAAACCTTCTCCTAGGATGCCAAATAAATATATTGCTGCCCCTTCAGGAAAGCCTTTTCTTACAAAAGGAGTAGCAGTTGATGCCATGTTTGTGGCGGCGGCCAGTAAAAAGAAGCTATCTGAGACCAGTTCCACTATCCATCCTCCGAATGATGATTCTAGGGCCATGGATAGATATGGGAAGCACATCTTTTTGTCGGCAACCTTCACCTTATGGTCACTGAATTACTTAACACATTTTACTAGACTACAGAGGGATCTTATAAACAAGTTGTCAGACACCCTCTAAGGAGCTGTATCTGATGAGGTTGCAAACAAGGTAACCTCTCGGCTCACCACCCTAAATTCGGTTGTAAACTCTTCCATGAGACTCATCTCATATGTAGCAGATGGAATGAGTAGGGCAGTGGGTTCAGGGATCTCACTTAGGAGGCAGGCCTGGATGCGCCTTTGCGATTTCACGGAGCCTTTCAAGTCTGTCTTAATTAACTCCCCTTTTGATGGCTCCTCTCTATTCAGGCTCAAAGTTAGAGATGCTCACCACGTGTGAACAGGAAGGCAAGACCTTATCTGCCATTGGACTACGTTTTCCACACCCACTAGACCCTTTTCCAAAGGTCAAAAAGGTAGTGGAAAGATATGGTTCAAAATATCACAACGGTCTTTCCAGGACACACAGGATGAAAGTTCCCCTAGAGGTGGGGGTGGGGGACAGTAATGGAAGATGCTGCCCTTGTGGCAGGGGTGATCCATAGAATCTGGGCTCCAGTGAATCTTTCTTTGGTAAGCTCTGTCAGCGCTCCTGAGGGTGTGCCCGATTGTCTGCCTCTGGAGGCAGTCAGGGTAAATTGTCTCTGCACCTTCATACCTGGCTAAGAATAACAAACGACAGATGGGTGCAGAAAATAATATCCAGGGGTTACATCATTCCTTTTTCCTTTCCCATTCCCAAAAACAGAACAATTCCTGATGTTCCACCCAGTCAAAAGGAGAAAGCAACCTTAGAAATTCAGAAGTTGCTAAGAAGAGTCATCCAAGAAGTCCCTGCAGACCAGGGAGGATTTGGAACTTACTCGAGATTCTTTTCAGTTCTGAAGAAAACAGGGGACTGGAGACCCATTCTGAATCTCAGCAATCTAAACAAATTGATCAAAAAGAGCAAGTTCCAGATGGTGACACTGCAGTCAATACTTCCTTTTCTGAAAAAAGACAATTGGATGTGCTCTATAGACCTTCAGGATGTGTACCACCATATATGGATGTAAAGGAGGTCCAGAAGGCATTTGCATGTATGGCTAGAAGCCAGTCACTTCCAGTTGCGAGCTGTGCCCTTTGGTCTAACTACAGCCCCCAGAGTGTTCATCAAATACATGTCAGTAGTTGAGGCTTACCCGAGATGTCAAGGATTCTGGGTGTTTCCATATCTGGATGACTGGTTCATAACCGCCCTGACTAGACATCATCTGCTACAGGTCAAAGACTCCATGCTACAACTCTGTTCTTCTCTAAGGATTACGATAACCCACAAAAAATTTGCTCTACTAGAATCTAGAGCCATATCAGAACTTGGTCTTCATAGGAGCAGAAATAGACACAAGAAGGTTGATAGCAAAACTTCTGCAAGACAGACTACACAGTCTTCGGTATTACGTGAAAATGTTGATCAGAAAGACACGAGCTACAGCCAAATTAGTTCAAGTACTAGGCAAAATGGCCACCTCAATTGTCCTTATTCGCTTAGCTCATTTCCACATGAGAATACTGCCATGGTTACTTGCGATACAGTAGTCAGTTCTACAACTACCAATAACACACAAATTCATTATAACAAATTAATGCAAAAAGGATCTTCAGAGGTGGATTTACTCTCCTCTGGTATCTCAGGGCCGTCACTTTATTACTTCCTAACCCCAAGCCATGGTGACCATGGACATTTCCCAGATAGGGTGGGGGGTGAGGCATCATCTAGGGAAGACAGGTCAAGGCATCTGGCGTCAAGCCCATTTGCACATAAATGTCCTGGAGATGCAGGCTGTGCTTTTAGCGTTGCAAGCATTTCAAGACTCTCTCCCTCTGGGAACATTAACAATCCAATCAGACAGCATGTCTGTAGTCTGGTACATAAACAAGCAAGGGAGAACCAAATCTTAACCTCTTTGTCGGGAAGCCCTAAGGGTTTGGCAATGTGCTTCATCTTCCAATTGCTTTCTGATAACAATGCACATCCCTGGGAGATGAACGTAATAGCAGGCAAATTGATCAGAGCTGTACTATTGCCACATGAGTGGTCCCTCAAGCAAAAAATTGCAGAAGAGATTTTTCTGAAAATAGGACTAGCCTTGCTTCACTACCAGTGCCAAATACAGCAACTGTTGGAGGGTGGCCTAATGGTTAAGGTGTTTGCCTTACAAATACAAGGTGCGGGGTTTGAGTCTCACAAGGGATAATTGGCTAGGCTTAAAATGGCTCGCAAGGGCAGTTAGCCTACAAATCTATGAATCTAAAATCTATTTTTCCCTGATGCCTTCTTCGGGGGAGTCCCCAAGGGATGCACTTGTTCACGATTAGCCTCCGGGCCTCCTTTATGCCTATCCATCAATTCCTCTAATTCCCAAACTAGTACAGAAAGCAAGTTTATTGAAGACAACAATGATCCTAATTGCCCTCTATTGGCCTTGACAAATCTGGTCCCCCTTCCTTCAACCTTAAATTCAGGATGTGCCATGGATCCTGGACTCCATTCCAGATCTTCTGAGTCACCCATCAGGAATGGTTCATCCCAATCTAAACATCATCAAACTGACAGGTTGGCTGCTCCAATTCCCTCGATGGCCAGGTTTCCTTCCCTTTCCTCTCCTGTAAGACGCATTTTAATATCTTCACACAAGTCATTCACACGAAAACTGTACAAGGTAAAATGGAAGAAGTTTGTTTTATGGGCTAATTCTAATCAGATTGAGCTGTTTACTGCTCCCCTGCGTTTTATTGTAAACTTCCTGGCTAAACCTTTTTAATGAAGGTGCTGCTGCATCTACTACGAGTTCAATTGGCAGCAATTTCAAACTTTCATATAGGAGAAAATGACTATGGAATTATGTCAAACAGGCTTTGTAAAGCCTTCTTGAAAGGAACTACACTTCCAAGGCCTCCGTACAAAGACCCGTCTCCACCTTGGGATCTTTATTTTGTTTTGTCAGATGTTATGTATCCTCCCTTTGAACCTTCTGTTAGTTGTGACTTAAAATTTCTTCAGCAAGGAGAGTTTCAGAATTACAAGCTTTATCTGTCAAACAACCATATTTGATTTTTTTCATAAGGACAGACTTTCTCTACACACCAACCCTTCTTTTTTGCCCAAGGTTGTATATGAAAGTAACTTCAATCAATCTATTGAGTTACCGGCATTCTTCCCAAATTTTCAGAATAAAGAGGAATATTCGTTACATCTATTGGACGTTCATAGACAGTTACGTTTTTACCTACATAGAACTGCAGAATTCAGAAAATCAGATCAGCTATTTGTTTCCAATTCTAACACTAAGAAAGGCTTACCATTATCTAAGGTTATCTTATCCAAGTGATTGTCTGAATGCATTTCATTTATTTACAATTCTAAGAACACTCTACCAGCACCTATGAAAGCTCATCCCACCAGGGCGATGGCTACTACTTTAACTTTCCAAGCAAGACTATCTTTAGATCGTATCTGTGCTGCAGCCACATGGGCAAGCTCTCATACCTTTATTACTCATTACAAAGTAGATTTGGCCTCCAGGAGTAGGACATCCTTTGGTTGTGTAGTCCTGAGGACTATTTTCCCATTAGCCACCCAAGAATCAGGTAGCTTGGGACTCGATTCCACAAGTGAGAATAAAGGCAAGATTGACAACATCACATAAAGAAGTTATCTACTTATAACGTTCCATGTGTGTTGTCCATCTCAACCTTTATTCTCACAACCCACCCACCTACGCTCTTGGGAGACCGAGTAGTAGTAATTGGATATTCTTTGGACTCTATAGTCTCAGAAACCACTTATTCGTCTTACAATATAAATATTTTACTTACAATATTAATTCCACTAATGTTTTTTTCTCATGGTCAAACAAGATCTGAGGGTTTAGGGAACTGCATTATGGCTAAGGGAGAATGCTCATGAGCATTGCTGAAGGCCTCGAGCTTTTGTAAAAGGCTGAGACTGATCAGATGGATCAGATCCGACCCACAAGTGTGAATAAAGGCAGAGATGGACAACACACATGGAACATTGTGGTAAGTACATAACTTCTTTTTTTCAGTCCTCTTAGTTTTATAAACTAATCGAGCACATTCTTATCAACTAGAGGAGAAGTTGTGGGTAGTAATTAATAAACAGTTGAAGGACTTTGTGTGAGGAGAAGAGGGCAAGAGTCAAGTGGGATAAGGTGATACTTCCAATAGAACAAGGAGGTTTAAGATGACTTGATTTGAAGGGATATTTTAGAGTTGCACAGTTAAGGCTGTTATACATAACACAAGCAGAAAGCTGTAATTCAAAGTAGAAAAGGATGATGATGAAGCGGGATGGATTCAAGAAATAAGGATGGGATTTTGGATGCAGATTTGTAAGGAAAGGAACAAGAGTCATACAGGGTATTATATTCGTAAAGTAGCAGAAAGTATACTAAGAACTAGGCCAACAAGGAATGGAAAAAGGAGATTCTGCCAATAGGGATGACTTAAATTAGTGATGCAGATAATAGGAAAGGGGGGCTGGAATTTATGGGGAAAACTGGTAACGGAACCAAGTTGTTGGGAGCAAGTAATTAGAAAGGGAAAGGTAAGAGAATGGGACGAGGCCAAGAATTTATTTAGACTGCAGGCTAGAGTTTGCCTTCCCTATCAAGGACTGATATCAGAGTTACAGGCAAAAAGAAAGAAATAGGGGAACTAAGCAAAAAAGAATTTTTACTAGAACTTAGAAAAGAAGCTGGTGTTAAAAAGGAATAATTAGTAGAGCATGTAAAATATTGCATGATAACTACAAGAATCAATTAGAAGAGGTTAGGATTGGGAAGAGAGATTAGATAAGCAATTCACAAAGAAACAATGGGGGATATATGTATGCCTCCCAAATATGCAAGAATGTCTAGAAAATTTCTTTGCTTGGAAGTGTTTATGTAGGTATTTTTTATACGCCAAGTAGACTCCACAGATTTTTTTCTCAGGTATACAGCAAATGTTGGAAGTGTGATGGGCGAAGCAAGAGGTAATTGAGAACATATTTGCTGAGAGTGTAATGAGCTGGCAGGGTTTATCGATTCCCTGCAGACTGCTCTGTTAGAGATACTAGGTGAGCAAATTGGTGTTACTAAGGAAATTATTTTTTTGAGCTATGATGCAGAATAGTAATTGCCTAGACATAGTAAGGCCTTGTGGAGTCTAATTTTCCTGGCTGCCAAAAAAACAATTGACTAGAAAATGGAAATCATAAATCAACTGTACTAGAAGTAGTTAATGTAGCAGCAGAGATAAAACAACTAGAAATGGGATCTTTAGAAAAGGATAGAAGCAAATTACATAGAAAAAGTGGGAATTGTGAGAACAGTACATGCAGGGGAGGAATGAGGTTTAAAAGAAGGCAGGATTTGAATGAGCTATGTAATGTTTGACTGACAGTGACTGGATAGATTATAAGTGATGTATAATGTTTGCATCTAAAATGTCAATTTGGTTTGTTTTCATTCATATAAATGTATGATTGCCTATGTCATAAGTGATATTTTAATAAAGATGTTTCTTTTAAAAAATAAACAGTCAGGGACATTGAGGGCAGACATTAACTTATAAATGCTGAAAAGAGAGAGAGAGAGAGAGAGAGAGATCTTTCTGGACCTCACCCATCAGTGGAAACACCCCATGCTAGACCTATTTGCTTCTCATTAGAACAGGCAACTACAAAGGTTCTGCTCAAGAAGCAAACAGTCAGGGACATGGAGGCAGACACCTTTTCCTTTAAGTCTATAGTCCTCTTCCAATATGTCCTTCTGTATCACCTCTGATCCCCAGGGTACTTTTAAAAGTGAGATTAGACAGGCCGGGCGTGATACTTATTGCCCCTTTCTGGCAAAGGTAGCACCGGTTCTCCCTCCTCTTAACTCAGGAATGGTCGATACTATATATTTCCATCACTGATAGATTAATTAACACATCTAATGGAGTCCATCATTCTTTTTCTGCTGACCACACTTAGACTAATAGCATGGAAGATTGGATTCTAATCCCAAAAAAGTGAAGACTCCTCTACTGAACTGATGCCTATCCTAAGAGAATCAAGAAGTCCAAGTACAAGGAAGGCATACTTATTCAAATGGAATGGTTTTCTTCTTGGTGCCAGACCAAAAGTCACAAGTCTTCTTATGCAGACATAAATAGGTTCATAGGTAGGTACTAGGCTATCGGCCCATGGGCCTACGTAAGCCTAGCCAACAAGGTTCCCTGGCTTACACCACCCAAGAAAGTTATTTTCCTGTGCCACTGTTGAGCAGAGACACAGAAGTGATCCCCGGGGTGTATTTCCTATTTCCCATCCACTCATCAAGATTTTTCTTGAAGAGTGCTAATGAAGAACTTTGCTTGACATAGATAGGTAGCCTGTTCCAGAGTATGGGAAGTCTCTGGGACAGGAATCTATCCCTCCAGCATGTCCTGTTTATTGTGGTGACAAGGTTTAGGTCCCTACAGCGTGTAGCTCGAAGGGATTGGGATTTCTTTAGGTGTAGCATGTTCAACAGCTCTGGGTTTGACATAGCTTTATATGTTAGGCAGAGATCACCTCGGAGTAGGTGATATGCTATGGAGTAAAGCTGGAGTTTTTTGAGGAGGTCAGTGTAGGGCATTTGTTTGAGGCCAGTAATCCTCTTTGTGACTTACTTCTGTGGCCTTTCCATCTGCTGCAGATGTCTTGTGAGGTATATTTGAAAAGGGGCGTTGTACTCTATAATGAGTCTGAGTATCAAGTAGAGAGGAACAATGACCTCTTTTTTCCTGGATGAGAACCCTTTTATGATGAGGTGTGCCACTTATAAGGACTTCCTGACTACTGTAGCGATGTGACTATCAAAGGAGAGACTACTGTCCACCTGGGTCCCAAGATCTCTTATCACACATTCGGTGTTAAGTAGATTGCTACCTATGTGGTAGTTCATGGGTACAGAGTTTTTACCAAAGGGGATGACACCGCACTTTTTGGCATTGAGCTTGAGGCCATGGCTCTGACACCAGGCATCTTTCTCAGCGAGGCCCTTCTGTAGGATGTCCACATCATTTGGGGGCTTGACTATGGCTCCTAGTTTGCAGTCATCTGCGAACGTCGTTAGCCAGAGGCCTTGTGTGTTAGCCTGTACTTCAGAGAAATAGATACCAAACAGGAGAGGTCCCAGGACGGAACCCTGTGGTACTCCACTTGTCACTGCTTTGAGGTTAGATTTGGAGTCTACAACTTTTACAGTGTGGGTTCTGTCAGTGAGCCAGTTGGCAACCCATCTTGTGACGTAGGGATTTGTACCTAGTTTAGTGAGTTTAGCTATAATTCCAGAATGGGGGATGGTGTTGAAAAGCCTTGGCGAGGTCAAGATAGGCTGTGTGAACCACCTTACCCTCATCTACGGCTTTAGTGACTGCCTCAAAGAAGTCAGTCAGGTTCTGGAGGCATGATCTGCCTTTCACAAACCCGAACTGGGTGGGATCCATTGTTTGGAGGTTACCAATGTCTTTGTTTATAAGTTCCATGATGATACGTTCCATGGCCTTGCAGACCAGGCTCATCAGGCTAATAGGTCGATAGTTCCCGGAATCAGTGGTGGCTCCCCATTTGTGGAGTGGGATAACTGTTGCTGTGCGCCATTCAGTGGGCACATAGCTTGATGCGAGGCTATTATTGAACATGGTGCTTAAATGAGGAGCCAGTTCGTTCTGAAGTTCATGTAAAACGCAGCCTGGGATGTTGTCCAGTCCCATGGATGCTGTGTTTTTGGCTTTAGAGAGTGCAGCTTTTACCTGCTTAGTTGTGATTGCAGGGACTCTGCATTCTTCCTGTATAGATATGGGCCCTTTAGGGGGTGAGGGGGAGTAAAGTTAGCACTGAACCTATCTGCCAGGATGTTGGCAATATCAGTTGGTTCTGTAATTTTCGTGTCGTTGTGCTGTAACTCAGAGCAGATCTGGGTGTTGCCATTGAGATTCTTGACATAGCTATAGAATGCTTTGTGGTTGTCCTTAGAATTAGTGGCGATTTTGTTTTCGTAGCTAGCTTTGGAGGATCTTATAAGGGATCTCAGCTTCTTACTGAGGCTGACCAGGGAGCTCCTCCACTCATGGAATTTTATTCTCTTTTGCAACAGTTTCTTCCTTCTGTTGTACAGTTTGTTTATGGCAGGCGACCACCAGATTGGCTTCCTTTTTTTGGAGGATAGCGTCTTGGTTCTGTTTGGGATAGCACGATCCATGCACTTGTGTAAGTGCTTATAGAGTGCATTTGTGTAGGATTCAGCAATTGTAACTGTATTGTCCATCTGCGTGGGTGTCATGAAGTTCACCATTTCTGCCCTAAGAAGCATGAAGTTGGCTTTGGAGTAATTTTTTACAGTGGTTTCCTTAATGTGGGGTGGGGGCGGGATGTGGATATCAAGGGTGATTAGCTTATGGTCGTATTGGACCAACAAGGAGTTGACTTCAGGTGTGGAACACCGGTCACTCATGTTGGTAATGACTAGATCTAGGATATTGTTGCCCCTGGTGGGGGTATGGATAAGTTGATCCAGGGCATTGGAGTTTATGAATTTCAGAAAGTGCTAACGAGTTGGTACACGGGTTTTCCCCGTTAATGGTTGGGTAGTTGAAGTTGCCCATTATTAGGGTGTTTGGTTGAACCCTATTATTTTCCAGTACATCAAGAAAAGACGAGTGAATCCTGGGGCATGGTGTGGGATCTGTAGCAAGCTACAATTTGGATTGCAGTTTTGCCCAGAGTTAGTTGCACTTGGATAACCTCGGATGCATTATGCTGAGCAACTAGCATGGAGGTGTGGATATTTTTAATGAATATGGACACACTTCCGCCTTGGTGTAAGACTATTTTTCTGGGTTATTTCACTAGCTGCATTCTTTTTCCATTACCAAGGTGCATGCTGCCTCCCCCTCCCACTGATTGTCACCCCCAACTAAAATAGTTCTTAAAAGGGGTTATACATGTAAGACCTTCCAGGAGAAAATGGATCCTTGTTGAGACTTAAGCTATTTACTAGAAAAACTAACCTTGCCACCCTTTGAGGCAGTAGCTTTGCTCCCTTAAAGATGTTCACATGGAAGACCACCCTAATTATAGCTATCAGCACAGCCAGATGGGTCTCAGAACTACAGGCTCTGATATGCAAAGGAACTTTCATTATTTTCCACAGGTACAGAATAACCCTTAGAACTAACTCCTCTTTTATGCCCAGGGTAACATTAAAACTGTACTTGAATCAAGCTATTCACTGGCTGATGTTCTTTCTACTATTGTCTGTAATGTTTTAACTGTATAGAATTCTCTAGATGTGTAGTAATATATTACAACATCTTGTAACAGTTTGATGTTCATCGTGCATACAGCTGCAGTCATAACAGATGGGTTATTCTGCCGTCAGGCGGGTCCTCGTCGGCCGAATTCCAAAGTCTAGGTCCGGCGTCAGTTGTCGTCACTTCTTCCCTGACGTCAGTGCGGGAGGGGTATAAAGGAACCAGCCGACGCCATCTTCTTCAGTATTTCTTGCCGCGCTGTGCCCGAAGCACAAGCAGTTCTCAACTGCCGGTCAGCCAGCTCCTGAGATTTACGAAAATATTTCAGCTGAAGTCTTCTTGAAAGCTAAGTACCCCGTTGGGGAAACTTTTCTTGCCTCAGACCAATGTCAGACAAAGTTAATAATTGCATTTCATGTGGGAAGCAAATACTGCATAAGGATTTCCATTCTTTCTGTATTCCTTGCTTAGGCCCAGACCACAATGTCTTGGCCTGATGTTTATGTGCTAGATTCAACAAACGCACTATTAAGCGTCGGGCGGAGTTCGCCTAACACTATTTTGGTAAAAAATTTAATTACATTATGTCGTCAGATACTCCGACTCCAGTTTTGAGTAAAAGACGTAAAGATAAGGACCGACAAACGAGGTCCGCGGCTTCTACCGACACCACGCTAAAGCCGACTACCGGTGCTCCGGTTCTCAGTGAGGCGCCTACGCAGCCCCTGAGTACCGATGACGCTTCTTTAGCGGTGTCTTCTGTGCCCGAAGTCGCAGGCTCCTTGGCCCCTACTCCGACTACAGATACTGACGCCACTCTTGGTGGGGAAACTGAGTTTAGACAGGCCTGCCACCTCTCAGGGTGTCTTCAGACCTTCCTCCTTTTCCATTAAGGCCTTCACAAAATCTAAAGCAGCCATAAAAACTAAAAGACAAGGTCCACAGAGCCCCTCTCAAGGCCCCATGCCTAAAAAAACAGATGCTCAAAATGGCTGAGGATTTGATTACTCTTATCAGGGGTTCTCAACCCCCCTCGGATAAAAGGCCCAGATTGGAGGAAGACTACCCTTCCTCAGATCAAGCCTCTATTACGTCAGAACATTCTGAGGAACAGGAATATTCATATTCCCTTTTGAAGACTCTGATGCTGAGGAGTCCATTCCCTTGGTTCCCCCCCTGAGGACTATTCTTTTGGGGAAACCTTACATACCTTGAGGGAACACTTTCACTGGGAAGGCCAAGATTACTCAGATTCCAAGAAAAGGCTCAGGGATTTTCTCTTGCTTCCCCAGCACAGGCCTCTGGCTATCCCTCCTGTCTTGGATATATTAGATGATGTGTACACAGAAGCCAGCCTCAACCCAGATTCTTTACCACCAGCTCCTGTTAAACCTGACCGGTACTACCGGGTTCCTGATTCACACCAATTCCTATACAAAAGCCATGCTGCTGACCCAGAAACTATTTCACAGGGTCCCAAGTGAATTAAGGCCTCTACTGCCAAAAACCCATTACCTTCAGAGAGAGATTCCAGAGCTTTAGAAAGGTGGGGGAAAAAGGTATACACCTCGGCCACTTTAACCATGAGGGCATTAAACTGTCAGTTCCATATGTTAAAGTATCAACAGTTTTTGTTATCTCAGTTGAAAAGCAAAATGACACAACCTGAGCAACCAGATTTAAAGGAGTTGCAGGATTTGTTGCATAGTGCAGAGCAAGTGGGTAAACATACCTTGCAGTGTGGTTTTGATGCTTTAGAGGCCTCATGTAGAGCTGCTGTTACAGGGTCTGTCATACGTAGACATGCTTGGCTCAAAGAGCAAACCTTACCAGATCATGTCAAAGCTAAATTACTAGATGCACCTCTTCAAAAAGATGTATTGTTTGGTGTTAAAGCTGAGGAGGTACTAAAGAAAATGGAGGAAAAGGCAAGATCAATGCAAACAGTGAAAGATTTCCTACAGGTACAACCTCCATGTTTCAGCAGAAACTGGCCTTCAAAAAATTGGTCCTTTCCAGCCACGGACAGACCTCAAAGAGGCAGATACAGGCGCCCGAGGGGTAGAGGGCAATGTCAAGGATCATTTAGAGCCAGACAATGGCAAGCACCTACACCAAGAGGTGGAGAAGATAGATCACAGTCATTCAGAAAGCAGACACAATGACTTTCCCCTTTGCATGCCAAGCAAAGCTTTAATGGCAGCACCTTTAGGCAGAAAACTGGTATTATTTTCAAAAAATTGGCATATTGTCACAAAAGACAAATGGATCTTGGACATTATAGACAGAGGCTACAGATTCCACTTTCACACCCTTCCAAAAATGAGAGGCATGCCAAACCTGCCACAAAATCAAAGGGCAGAGGCATAAAAACAAATTTCAGCTCTCATGGACATGAAAGCTATTCAAGGGGTGGCAGGTTGGCGTAATGGTTAAGGTGTTTGCCTTACAAACACAAGATGCAGGGTTTGATTCTCACATGAGGTAATTGGCTAGGCTTAAAATGGCCTACAAGGGCAGTTAGCCTAGTACTAATCTATGAACCTATGAACCTAAGAGGTACCTGCAAAAGAACAGGGTCAAGGTTTTTATTCCAGACTATTCCTGGTACCAAGGAAGGACAAAGATTGGAGACCTATTTTGGACCTATCCATCCTAAACACATATCTACTCATACCAAAATTCAAGATGCTCACATTACAGCAGCTTCTTCCCATGCTGGGCAAGGAGTCTTGGCTGGTAACTTTGGACCTCAAGGAGGCATACCTGCATGTCCCTATCAGACAAGATTGCAGAAGATACCTCAGATTTCTTGTAGGTTCAACCCATTATCAATTCTCTGCATTGCCCTTTGGCTTATCTACTGCGCCCAGAGTGTTTACGAAATGCCTGGCATCAGCAATTGCCTTTTGCAGACTTCAAGGGATACAAATATACCCATATCTGGACGACTGCCTGATCCAAGCGGACAGCAAGCACATACTTCTGAAACACCTGGCGTTCGTAATAAAATTGTTGAACTTTCTGGGATACACAGTCAACAAAAAGAAATCAAAACTAATACCCTCTCAAACAATAATTTTCCTGGCTGCCAGCTTGAATACAAACACCCAGATGGCCTACCTCACGCCAGAGAAGCAAGGGCAACTATCTCAATACTTCAGCAAAATGGCAACCTTCACCAGGCTGACTGCAAGGAAAGTCCTGCAGGCTCTGGGATTCATGGCATCTTGCATCCTGCTGATCCCATGTGCAAAGCTGCATATGAGGAAACTTCAATGGTACCTAAAAAACTTATGGTCTCAACACAGCCACAGTTTGGAAACAATTATACCACTCATTCCATGTCTTCAAAAGGAATTTCTGTGGTGGGCTCAAGCATGCCAAAGAAAGATAGGTCTCCCCTTCTGCATGCCTCAAGCAAATCAAATCATCACAACAGACGCCTCGGACTACGCCTGGGGGGCGCACATGACAGATCAGTGCATTCAGGGCAAATGGTCCCAAAAAGAGAAGCACCTACACATCATTCAAAAGGAAATGCTAGCAGTACAAAATGCTATTATGGCCTTCAAAGACCTACTGCATCCAGGCTAGCTATTGATAAGGACAGACAACACCACAGTGATGTGGTACATAGACAGGGAGGAACTCATTCATACCCCCTGTGCAGACTAGCCATGTCCCTTTGGAACACGGCTCTGGAATTGCAAATCCAACTTCAAGCACAATTCCTGCTAGGGAAGGAAAACACGTTGGCAGACAACCTAAGCAGAAATATGACGTATCCACACGAATGGAAGTTGCATCCTCAAGTTTTCGCAAAGATAATTCAGGCATGGGGACAGCCAGACATAGATCTCTTTGCTACCCACAGAAATTACCAACTGAAACATTTTTGCACAAAGACCTATCAACCGCAGGCCTGGAAAGTGGACACACTTTCTTTCAATTGGACAACATTGACAATCTATGCCTTTCCACCTCTTCCTCTGCTGCCCAAAGTTCTATTAAAAGCCAGAGCAGAGAGTCCAGACATGATTCTCATTGCTCCAGACTGGCCAATACAACATTGGTATCCACTCCTGAAGAACCTGACACATTCCCCACCATGGATCCTGCCTCTAGTGCCTCTTCTGTTGTTCCAGCACAACTACAAAACTCTACACAGTCAGCTGAAAACCCTCAATCTAGCCGCATGGAGGATTCTTTGATTTCCCAACAGACCCTCCTCTCCAAGGAGGTGCAGGATGTCATCTTGGAGGCCAGAAGACCTTCTACTAGAAAAGCCTACTCCGCCAAATGGAACCGGTTTTGTGCCTGGAATCAGAAAAAGGGCCAGAATCCTTGGGTACTAAATTTACCTCAAATATTACACTACCTAGCTGAGATGTTAAACAGTGGACTTTCCTTCTCCTCTATCAAGATCCATGATTCAGCCATTTCTGCACAATACAACACTGATCCTCCTTTATTCTCTCATCCTCTCTTAAGACAGTTCCTCAGAGGGGCTAAGAATATAAAACCCCCAAGGAAACCACCAGTACCTGCTTGGGACCTCAACTACATTTTAGAAAAACTGACCCTGCCTCCATTTGAGCCAGCTGCTTCAACAGAACTGCAATATTTGTCATGGAAAACAGCCTTCCTTCTGGCTATCACCTCAGCACGCAGGGTTTCGGAACTACAGGCCCTCATGGCTGTGCAACCTTTCATCATTTTCCATCAGGACAGAGTTTCCTTACGAACCAACCCTTCCTCTATGCCAAAGGTAGTATCCAGTGTAGCCTTGAAACAGACTATCCACTTACCTACCATTTATCCTAACCCACAAAACAAAGGGGAAAGACTACTACATTCCTTGGACATTCACAGACAACTTCATTATTATTTGGACAGGACAAAGCCATTCAGAAAATCAGAGCAACTCTTTGTGTCCTATGCTACAGGTGCTCAAGGAAAGGCTATCTCCAAACAGACAATCTCAAAATGGATAGTCCACTGCATACGCTTTTGTTACTCATTTCATGGAAAAACTGTGCCTACAAGCATCAGATCTCACTCCACAAGGGCCACAGCTACCTCTGCAGCTTTCCTCAGGGGGGTTCCTACCAAGGACATTTTGGAAGCAGCCACTTGGAGTTCTGTGCACACTTTCTCCAAGCACTATCACCTTCCACTTCACTCTAAATCTAGAGCGGGCTTTGCCACAGCAGTCTTGCAGGCATCCTTGCTCCTCCTAGTTCCACTTAGTGCCTGCCACCCCTTTTTAGCTTTGGGATTCTACCCATCTGTTACGACTGCAGCTGTATGCACGATGAACATAGTACAGTTTTGTACCTACCATAAATGTAGATGTTTGAGTGCTAATACAGCTGCAGTCCAGGTTTCCCTCCCTCCATCCCCTCGTGGGACAGGCCTTATGACAAACACCTCCTCATACAACCTGATTGGGGTATTCTTTTATGGTGTATTTGCTTGCATACTACTGTTTTATGATTATATTGCATTGCATTATTACATAAGTTTATGTTTTGCCTTCCTTCTGGGGGCACCTGACATCTGGGGCAAGAAAAACTGAAGAAGATGGCGTCGGCTGGTTCTTTTATACCCCTGCCGCACTGACATCAGGGAAGAAGCAACAACAACCGACGCCGGACCTAGACTTTGGAATTCGGCCGACCGAGGACCCGCCTGACGGCAGAATAACCCATCTGTTATGACTGCAGCTGTATTAGCACTCGAACATCTACATTTATGGTAGGTACAAAACTGTACTTTCTTTCAACTTATTTTTTGTATAGTATTTCTAATGTAATCTTTATTGTACTGTATGTGAAGCTTTTCTCCCCAGGCCTCTGCTGAAAACAGGTTCTGTAGACCCAGTCAGACCACCCTGGTAAACAAATGTCCAATAAATTCTGAACTGCAAATTGAAACTGAACAAATCCTACATTTCTTGGATGTACACTGACAGACCAGGTATTATTTGAACAGAACAGAGTTCCCAAATAGGGTAGAACAACTGCTTATGGTCTTTGCAGAAGGGAGAGAAGGTAGACCCATCTTCAAACAGACTGCTTCAAAATGGATAGCCAGTTGAATTGCTTTCTGTTATAATCATCATGGTAAGCCACTACCAGCCAATGTCAGGGCTCATTCCATGAGATACAGGGTTGCCACAACTGTCTTCCTTTAAGATGTCCCTATCCAGCCGTATTGGAAGGGGCCATATGTACCACTGTCCACATCTTCTTGAAGCATTACCATTTAGACAATACCTCCAGGGCTAGAATAGGATTTCTACTGCTTTCTTACAGGACCTGTTGTCCCAGTGGCCAACAGAGAGCCTACACTTCAAGTTGCTGATTTGGGAGTCCTCAAAAGAATCAGTACTACAATACTGACTGCAAAGAACATAGTACAGTTGTGTTTCACTTACCATAATTGTAGATGTTTGAGTAGATCACCCATCTATACTCTGTCTTTAGCTAACAAATCCATCATAGTTGTTTCATTCTGTTCATGATCCATAAGAGCTAAACTACCACCTTTATCAGCAATCATTTCTATGATGATGTCATTGTTAACCAAGTTATACAAAGCTTTCTTTTCATTCCTAATAAAATTATTAAAAAATTTTCTATGGTGAAAATTATGTGCGTGAATATATTTAATGTCTTCATCACAAAACTCATAAAGTGTGTTAGTTGATATAGTCATTTGGAGGGCTAAAAATACTGTGTTTTCTGGGTTTATGAAAAGTTCCTTGCAGTTATTTAAAACAAACTTATCATTCGAGTTCATAATGGCTGAAAGACTTGCACATCCTCCTGGAACAAAAGTTAAATGTTTGGATAGTATGCTTATCTCATCTTGGTTGTATGATCTCAAACGCAAATTAATAATTTTAAAAGTAATTTTGATAGAAACAGCGTTCATGATGTTGACATGTTCCTCTGTAATCCACACATTCAAAACCTCCCCTTGTTGTCCCCCCTTTCCTAATGATTTTGGTGCTGCTTATTGTCTCGAAAATTAAATTTTTCTGAATTTTTCCAATATACATCGCCTTCCCAAATTGTGGTTCGACGTTGCACTTTTTTGGAACTTGTTGAATCCTCCATCTGCTGTTCCTGCAGTTTCAGTACAGGTGAAACCGCTGTTGGCTGCTCATCTCTTTAAGTCTTCCTAATTGGTGCCTGTCTTGTAACCATCTGATTGGTAAAAGCTCATTTAACACAGATTAAGTTTAACCCTCCAAATAGTAGCCCCAAATGAAAGGCTGCACCCACAGGCGTTACCTAATCTAAAATTAAGGTTACCCTTGCTAAAGCTCATGTAGCCTGTGTTTCACATACACTGAATGCTCTCTGTTCATTTCTTATCTCTGCTTCTCTTGTTGTGAAAAGCAGCATGCGTGCTTTCTGAAAACACTAACATTTAGCCCTAAGAAAATGTATACTGGGTGCCTTCAAATAAAATTAAAATGTGCACTGTTCTGTGTATTTAGGTATTAAGGCTGCTTGAGAGGCTATTATTTCTTATTCACGTCTCGAAATGTCATACTTTATTTTTCACTGGACTACTGCCACTGTACCTGTAAAGTTTGCATTTATCTCAGCATAGAGTGCTCAGAGTTGTCAAGATTAATTACTTGCAACCTGCAGACAACTTCTCTCCAAATAAAAGTAGCTAGCAGTGAGAAGAAAAACAGCTAACAATTTCACAGATACTTTTCATTCGGAACACAATGTACAAATTTCTCTTGGCTAACTGCCTTCAGCTACAGACTTAATGTCTTCTTTCTACAAGAGTCTGTTAATGAAAATAAGCAAGCTAGTAGTTTTGCAGATGAAAGAAACTTAGAATTTGTATGCGTTTTATCATTTTGTTTTATTTTTCAGGCCTACTTAAAAAAAATGTCCTCAGCACAAGCCAGAGATATCAGTGCATAAATCCACCATGGTTAAAACAAGGGAATTAAGTCAGGGACATCAGTAGATAAATCTACCATTGTTAAAACAAGGGAAATGGTTTTAGTTCTGCATATTATATAATATAATGTAATCATTGCAGTAATGCACCCAACTCCCCAGTAGCCTAAGATCACATTGTATTAACTTAAACTTGCTTTTGAGTAGCCTTCCTGATCATGTTAGTGTAGTCTTTATGTCTTGTAACTAAGAAACAGTGCTTGTTTTCTTTAATAAACTTAATATATACAGCAATCACTGAAGAGACCCCACCCTCTACATTTAAAATACCCCTGACTGCACACTATACACAGCTGCTTTGCAATATAACATGCAATTTACATCATGAAGCATTTTATACAATTATTTGTAAGAATAAAAACTGTTTTACTTAGTTTCCCATTTTTGACCTTCTAAAGATTAACGACACATAAAGTGGAGGTCTATGTTTTTCAGTCCCCCCACAAGTTTAACAGAACAGACAAAGATGAAGTCTTTCTCTGCCACCTTTTCTTACATAGTCATATTTCACAAATGTGATTGATGCTTTATAGTCTCACATTTATTCACTAATTTTAATGTTGCTGGTTTTCTTCCTGAGCATTTCAGTCTCTCATTACCAGAAAATGGTTCAAATCCATGGTGCTCCTGATTCTTCTAGTCATCTTTCATGCTTTTTTCCTCTATGTCAGTCATTTTACTTTGTAACACTACAAAAGGTTTCACTGACTAATTCCTCTATAGGAGCACTGGTGTCAGAAGAATATGAAGTGGAGTATCCTGTCTGTTTTCTGGCACACTCTTTGTTGGATAAACTTTTATTTATTGTATTTTATTATATTTTCTCCTTAGCCTTTACTGTATCAAAAATGTCCTTGATCCTCCAAAAAAAAAAATATTCTGGAGACGGCTCGATACAGCGACCTGAATCTCGCACTTGCCTGTTGACATTCTCTGATCACTGGAATAAGTTTGTTTCTCTTCTGCCTGGTGTATAGTGATTATTCATTTTCCACAAACCCTGTTGTTGTCAGTTTTTAATATTTTTTTTTTCTGTCACAGTTTTCTTAGGATCAACTATTTCTGCTGGTATGACAGTATTTTTGCTAATGTAGGTCTTGGCTGCTTTCTTATGGCCAGGTTTGGAGCATACACATAATGAGCTCTCTTGATTAACAAATCTTGCTCTGGAACACCAATCCAGTTGCTTAATCGTACTTTCATAAAAGAAATACAGCCTTTTCCTTCCAGTGTCTCTGTACTGCAGAAAAACTCAATTTTTTCTCTGTGAACCATTTCTTGTAACTCTACTATTTTTTTTTAAACAGCTCTTCTTGAGAAACGTCATGCTCAGCCTTTTTTTTTTTTCATTTGGACATCTAGGTTTTGCAGTTTTACCAGCTAATCTGTACAGCCAGTTAAATCTTATTCTGTTTTCTCCAGCCTTTTGTTGTTTGAGTTAATATATTTTCAGCGTTTCATATATTTTAAGCATCTATGAGTGGGTTTGATTTATTTTTCCTCTGAATTACTGAAAGCTATCTCATGTACCAAGTCTGAAATTAGAACTGCTTTTTGCTGAACAGCTGGAGAATTCTCCCTGGTCAGAGTTTTCTTCTTTTGTGATTGATTTTGTCTCAGGTTCTCCCGTTCTTTTTTTGCTGACATCCAGGAAATGTAATTAATAGCCAATGACTGAATTTTACGCATACATTTACTCCAGCCTTTAACAGTTGTCTCCCTGGGAGAGCTCAAAGCATCCTGTTGTTCAGTCTGCAGCCATCTTGGAAGTCAAACTGTGTTCATTCACAATAAGAAATATATTTATTTGGATACGAAAACAGAGTGTATTCTTTTAAGTGTGAGACTGTTTGTAGTAAAAACACATGACCACAACTGATATACTTAAGAAACTGTATTTTAATTAAAATTAATGTAATTAATGCTGGACTGTCTGTGGAACAAGGTATAGTTCCCTTGCCAGAAGGAAATATCTTTTGAGGTAATGCCGTAGTTGTTTTCAGATGTTTTAGAAGGGTAACCTGTAGAAGCCAGAGGCAAACTGTGTAACAATACAACTATGAGTATGAAAATTAATTACCTAAGTAAGCATCTTACAGTTTTAGTATTATGTCAGCAAAATCACACACTCGTTAAATAACTACATATCCAAAGTTTAGTATTCATCTGCTTTCGAGTGGGGTATGCTCAATCAATATGCCTTCTTTTTTTAGGGTGTAATGAAAGTAAAATTACTAAAATGCTGTAAGAAGAAAATAAAGAAATGCCATGTTGGTCCACTAGCAGAAAACACAAAAGCACTGGAACACAGACATATGTAATACCTTTTAATGGACCAACATATGTTTTTCAGTTACTTGAGACTTCATGTTGGCATGAGCCCTTTGTTTGGAGTTCTTTAGATGTGAAAATACCAAATGTGAAGAACTAGTGGCCACCACTTCCACCAAATGTGAAGGACTGTTGGCAACCCTGCCATCATATGTGATGTCGGTGCTGTTACTCAAACTATTTCGGTGAATAATCCACAAAATTCAACCATATCATTAAGAGCATAGAAGGACTATACTCTACTGTCCTGGGTATGGGTATCCAACCTCCACAGCCAAATTAGACTGCACAGTGTTCACTTAGAGCCACACCACTCTCTCCATGAGTCAGTGTCTTCCAGTGCCCCTCTATCCATGGTAACTGTCTTTCATACACTGTATTATTTTTTCACATACACACACATGCAAGCAATATCCAGGGAAGGCTACCAAATTCTCCAATTCCCTGCAGCTTTATTCCAGATTCTGGTACTGTTGCCACCAACTTGAGAAAAGTCTTGGGCTTCCAGTTATTTTTGCCATTTAATATTTTTTCCACAGATAGTCTGGCATAACAATCTCATAGACATGACCCTTACAGTTTATTATTCCTCAGTGTAAAGGTTATCCTCTTCTCAGCTAACCAACAGTGCATAAATAGAGATCCAATAAATAAATATCCACCACAAGAGTTTAAAGATAATTAAAATGCATTTTACTCAAATAATAAGGACATAAAATTATGGGAAACAAAATGCTTTAATGCACTTTGGGCATATTTTATTTTTATTTTTTTTTGTGGATTGATTGATTGCATTTGTTAATTGGGTAAGTAAGATTTAATAAAAGGAAATAATATAGTTAAAACGGTAAAGAAGAAACCATTTTGTTGCATAGATGATGTTACAAATATATAGACTGAGACGCAAAACTAAATAACTCAAACATAACTGCAATAAGAAAGGCGATTTATTATATTCAGATCATAACTGAAGTAAGAAAGATGTGGAGAGACGTCATAGAACTCTAGGAATATGTCTCTCAGGCTGGTATGAGCCTAGCATTGAGCAGCATTTTATCTTCTCCAAGGATGATGCCACAATATGAACAAAAGATGACTGACTTTAATAATTGGCTTAGTTTCTGGTGTTATTCTAAGGGGATGCAGTATTTTTCAGCATGGAAGGCGATTGTCAACAGACCACGCTGCTTTGCCAGGGATGGTCTGCACCCCTCTAGGCTTTCGAATATTAGTTAAAACATTGTCTTCCCCCATAGTGCCTTTTTTAGGCAATGCCAAACTGAAAGTACTTCTGACATAGTAAATCAAAACCAAGAAAATCTAAAAGTATTACTGCTCAATGCTAGGGACCTAAACAAAAAACTCCACTCCTTAGAGGCTCTCTTTACCCTAGAGAATGCTGATGTCTGTGCAGTCACTGAGAAATGGTTTAAAGCTGCGGAGAGCACACCAACAATGCAAGGTTATAATGCCTTCCACACATTTAGACCAGCTACTTCACAGGCAGGGACTAAAGATGGAGGTGTCTCTATTTACATCAAACATAAATATACTTCAAGGCTGGTCATACAGGACAATGCACTTGAGCTGCTCCATGTTCAAATCACCATAGGTAAAATCTAATTCCACTTCCTTGCAAGCTATAGGTTCCCCTCTATGACCCAGGAAACCCATACCATGTATTCAGACTTATTGAAAACCCAATACCATATTCATGGGTGACTTGAATTACCCCACCATTAACTGGGAATCCTGTACGACATCAACCGTACATACACAGAGATTCCTGGATTTTGTAAACACAAACTCCCTGGACCAGATAGTCAATACACAACCAGGGGTGCAATCATACTGGATCTGGTTCTCACTAATATGGGAGACTGCTGCACACACCCTGCTGTAATGCCTTCCTTGGTAAGGTCAGACCACAAAATGGTCTCCTTTGAAGTAAAAATAAAACCTGGACCCCCACCTAAACTGGGACTATTCAGGAACTATTCTAAGGATAACCTCCTGCTATTACGCGAGGACCTGGTGAAATTTCAAGCCCTTATTAACTCTGATAACACGTCTGCCTATGTAGAACTGCTCACAAAAACCCTGTACAAACATGTGAATAGCTGCATAGAGGTGGCTGTACCCACCAGGAGGAAGTACAGAACAAACTCAGAAAACAAGCCACCCTGGTGGAATCACAAAATCAACCGGCTGTATAACAGGAGGAAGAAAATCATGGCAAAAATTAGGAGTTGCAGCACCCAACAGGATAAAAGCACAATCATCAAACTAAACAAACAAATTGGAGAACAGATGAAGTTTACCAGAGCCAAATTTGAGGTAAATTTGGCCTCCCAGGCCAAGCACAGCCACAAAGCATTCTTTAGCTATGTCCTCAACCTCAAAGGCAATACACAATTGTGTGCAGAGTTCATTGTAAATAGAGCCACCTATACTGAGCCAGAAGATATAGCAAACCTCTTGGCTGATAAATTCAGCTCCAACTTTACTCCTCTCTCCTCCTCAACTTTCCCTCAGGAAATATCATCAAATATAACTCCCCCTACTATCACTAGAGAACAGGTCCTTAATGCTGTCTCAAATACCAAGAACAACACATCAATGGGCCCAGACAGTATCCCAGGATCCTTCTAAATAGCATGAAACATGACCTATAAGGGCCTCTGGAATTATTATTTAACTAACTGTAGCCTCCAAACAGGCTTTGTGCCTCATGAATTGAGAAAGGCAACAATCATCCCTCTGCACAAAGGTGGGCCATCTACAGACCCTGGAAACAACAGACCCATAAGTCTCACTGGTCTTGCATGTAAAGCCATGTAAAGAATTGTCATGGAGATGATCAATAGAGATGTAGTAAACCTCCAGACACAGAACCCAACCCAGTTTTGTTTCATCAAGGGCAGATCATGCCTACTCAACCTGGTGGACTTCTTTGAGAAGGTTACCAAAGCAATGGATTAGGGAAAAATCGTTCACACTGCTTACTTTGAACTGGCCAAGGCATTTGATACAATACTCCATTCAGGCATCATTGACAAACTCAAGAGGTTAGGTACATACTCGTATGTCACCCGGTGGATAGTCAACTGGCTCACAAAGAGGACCCAGGAAGTTAGAATTGGAGAGTCCACCTCTACAAAGAGGCCAGTCACAAGTGTAGCCCCTCAGGGATTAGTCCTTGGACCGCTCTTTTTTGGCATTTACTTCTCAGAAGTCAACGCCAATGTCAGTGGTTTTTGGCTGACTAAATTTGCAGATGATTGCAAATTAGGAGCTGTCATTGAATCTCACACTGACACAAATATTCTCTAGGAGGGGCTGACACAGACAACTGGTGTGTCAGAGTCATGGACTAAAACTAAATGCCAAGAAATGCATAATAGTATCCTTTGGGAAGTCATCCATCCCTGGTAACTATCATATTGACAACACACCCCTTAGAGTTGACCCAGTAGTCAGGGACACACAGAGATAGTAATCTAGCCTTCGATCATCATGTGTCTACAGTGGTGAGGAAATCATTCTATGTTGCACAACTTATAAACAAAGGTATGGCATCTAAGTCCAAGGAAGTCATTGTTCCACTGTATTCGGCATTCATCAGACATATCGAGTACAATGTCCCCGTTGGTATGTACCTAACCAGGCATGTCCAACAACTGGAGATGCTGCTAGGAACAGTAAAAAGATTTAGTATAAAGAGAAGAATTTGAAGTAATACATATGCAAGATAGGCAGTCTGTTATGTGTGTTATAAAAGGCAGATAAGATTCAAGGTGGGTAGATGAAGCAAGTAAGAAATTTGAGAGACTGTGTAAGCAATCAGAAATACCTATATGTATGCATACATAAATATAGCATTACAGACTGTGAGATGTATAACTCTATTGCTATAAGGAGTAGTACATGTAAGTGAACTACATATATGGCAGTCACTGTAAATCCATTTTTTTGGGGGCGGGGAGGTTGGCATAATGGTTAAGGTCTTCACTTTACAGATACTGGGTACATTGATTCTGACCTCTGATTATTGACAAGGCGTGTAATAGTTTGCAGACTTATTGCCTAGTATTTACCTGTGAAAATTATTGGAAGTTTGTAGTTTAGTAAGTATGTGCTAAAAGACAGTATCTGGTGAAGCAGTCATGGTCTCCATTTCCTCACAGGGATTAAGATAGAAAAGGAAAGTAAGAGACGTATAAAAATTAACATCTTTAAGACTAAAAATTGTATAGAGAAACGTTTTCAGGAGAGTGTGGTGATAGGAGGGATGGGGAATTCTGGTATACTTTTGAAGACAAGGTTGCTGGATAGAAGTTGGTTTGCTGTTATGGTGTCTTTTAGATGCAGGTGAATTTCTTCAAATTCAGGGAAATGAAGGATGGGATACATCTTGGAAGGATTCTATAATTTTGCCCTTTTCTTCTAAACATTTTTGTCTGACGTTGACAGGCCAAATAGGAGGTTTCCTAACCAAATATATCTTACAAATAGACTTTGACATATTCCAGCAAAGTCTGAGTCCTTAAACAAGCATGTTTTCTAATGATTGTACCCGTTGCAGCAGCCCTTTAATTGACATCTGCAGAACTGCAGAAACATTTTAAAACATGGAAGTCTTTTGTCAGTATTTTTTTTTTTTTATCCTACAGTTTGTCTTTGTATTGTTGAGATTGGGATACTTTGTGTAGTGTCCTGAATATTTCCTCTTTTTTATGTTAGAAAAACGGATGAACGAAAGTTCATCTTAGCGAACGCTCACATGAGCGAAAATTGTGGAACTCGAAACCACAATTGTGAGATCGTGGTACAGTGAAGATGGGAATATTTGCCCTTTCCTTACTGTAGTGCGATCTCGGAGTTGGAATATATATTTAGTGGGGGGTGTGGTGGGTGCAGCCCCTCACAATTGCAGTTTCGAGTTCCTGGATTTTTGCTCATGTGAGCGTTCGCTAAGATGAACTTTCGTTCATCTAATATAGACCCCAGAAAAACATGTCGTAAGTTATTAACTTTTTTTTTCCTAGTGTGCTGAAGTATAACCAGTCTTTCAAAATATATCCATCAGTCCTTGTCTTCTTTTTTAAAGATAGTATACCTACAAAAAAGGTTTAATAGTTTGAGATGCTGAAGGTAAAGCTATGTTTGCAAGGCAAGCTATAAAATCACAATAAAGGTCTTACTTTTCCTTTCACTGTTTATATATTACATTGGCAGACTTGTGAGCTAGGAGACTGTGTCTTGGTGCAGACTGGGTTTCTCTAAATTCTTTAAAGTTTTAAGTGTAGGAAGAATCTTACACTTGGATTGTGATAATTGATAACGTTTTGCATAACACCATCTAGGAGAAGAAGATGCTGTAGTGGGCTAATTGCATAATTTTTATTTTTATAATCTCATGAAAAGTTGCATCTTGATGTGAGAGCCAGATGATTATAATGAAGTACCAGTGCCATCGTGGTCTGGACTGATACGCTGTATGGAATTTATTAATGCTGAATAAGAATTGTTCTTCCACCTATAGGATAAAGGAAAAAGGTTTCTCTTATTTTTTTTCTGTTAGACCTTTGAAGGTACTGCCTGTGGTCCACATGAATCAAGTGTAACTATGGGTGTGTTTTGGCTTGGTAGGCAACAGATTCAAGTTCTTGCTGCTGCTTTGAAGTGATATTAAATAATTCTTTGCCAAAAGCAGGTAGTCAAATGAAGGCTTGGAGAACACTGGAGAATGAGTGCTTGGTTGAATTCCAGTTCTAGCCTGTCACTGATGTGTCAGAAGGCTGTTACGTAACTTTTCTGTATAGAGTCTTTTTAGAGAAATAACTTTGTGTGTTTAATGTAAAGTTCAGTCCTTTGCTTTAGACAGCATAAGTGACACTTAATCTGAAGTAGTTAACTTCATTTGATCAGCAACCTGTGGATTTCGGATCCAACACGGATCTGAGCCGGCAGCATACCAAGCAAAAAGATCTGAGCTCCAAGCTCCTCCCCCTTACCCATACTACACTGCAACCTCCTTCCAATCCTCAGATCTCGTTTGCCTCGGCTTTGCCAAGCACAGGATTCTTCGAGCTCCAGGCAAGTGTAGCAATATTTTTCCTACCACTTTACTTTTTAGTCTAGTTTTTTGGTGTGTGTGTGTGTGTGTGTGTGTGTGTGTGTGTGTGTGTGTGTGTGTGTGTGTGTCTTAGTTCTTTCTTTGGGTGCTCTTCTCCCTAGCATTTATCTCCCCCTAAATCACTTTGGTAGTTATCCATCCCTTAGTAGGCCCCTTTCCCTCCTTCAGGTGTGTGTGTGTGTGTGTGTGTGTGTGTGTTTAGCGTATGTCCGAAAGTCATAAAGTGACTTTTTCTAAGTGCTCTGAGTGTGGCCATAAGCTGTCGCCAGCTGATGGTCACACTCAGTGGGTGATCTGCTTGGGGGTTCCGCACCTTTCTTCGGGCTGCCAGATATGTGCGGCCTTCAACCTCCAAGCCTTACGGGATAGGAGGAACAAGCTGATTCTGGCGGGTCTTCTACCCTTGGAATCAGCTTCTTCTCCTTCCCCCTCTGTAGAGACAGCCGTGGCTGCCGCTGCCCAGCCAGCCGGCCCTCTTCCCCTCTCTGGAACTCACCCTCCCACTTTGTCTCACGGAGAACGAGAGGCCGAAAAGGACAAGAAAGAGAGAAGGGAGAGAGAGAGTGAAAGAAGCCGCAAGTGGCAGGCCAAACTGGACCCCTCGGCCAATCCCGCTAAAATTGTCTCTTCTGCCTTGAGAGTTTCTAACCCTTCCTCCCCACAGCTCCGTTCGCCACGTTTCTCCCCGGAGCCGGAGGAGGAGACCCGACCAGCCTCAAGGTCGTTGTCGCGTCGGCCCTCCCGGCCGGCTTCGGCAACTTCCTCAAGGTCTATCCGCAGCCTCTAGGAGGCAGATATGGACTGGATGATGGGACAATTCTTGCAAACTCAGCTGCAGATGTGAGTGTTGCTGCCCCCCCCCCCCTCCGGTGGGGAGTTCAGCTCCACTCTTCCTCACAGAGGATACCGATTTGGAGGAAGGGGAAGGTTCCCCTAAATCACCCCCTGATGACGTCTCCTTTGGAGACATTATGGAAATACTCTGCCAAACGGGGGGGTGGTCTCCCCAAAAACCTTCCTCGGACGAGTCGGTATTCCTGGAGACGTTCAACACAGGCCCATCTACCTCTTGGGTGTCCCCCCTAGCCGATCGCCTGGTCGACTTGATTACCACCAGGGCGTGGAAGGAGCCGGACACTGTAGAGCCGATACCCAGAAGGCCCGGTAAGGTTCTTAGTCCCCCTGCAGATAGAGCTTCGTGGAGCAAGGGTTCCCCGGTTGATGCCTTGGTGGTGGCAGCGGCCACCAAAAAGGAACTTGCCCAGGAAGGTTCTTCGTTCCATCCCCCTGACAAGGAGTCTCGGGCAATGGACTGTATTGGAAAGCGGACTTTTGCTTCAGCTACCTTCTCTATAAAGGGCGCTGAATTACTTGGCCCATGTAATCAGACTGCAGCTGGACCTGGTCAAAGAGTACACTGATTCTCCCCCAGAGTCCATGTCGGCCGAGGATAAACGGACTTTCTCGGCTTGTATGGCCACTCTCAAGTCAGTGTCTAATACTTCTATGCGGCTACTTTCCCATGCCACAGAGGGAGCCGCTAGAGCTAGTGGGTCCGGTATCGCCTTAAGGCGTCATGCCTGGCTTTGACTTTGCGATTTCTCGAAGCCCTTCAAGGCATTCTTCGTGAATGCACCCTTTGACGGGTCGACCCTGTTCGGGAAGACCGTCCGCGAAATGCTGGTCCAGAGCGAGAAAGACGGGAAAACGCTGTCAGCCGTCGGAATCCGCTTCTCTACCCCTCAAAGGTCCTTCTCCAGAAACCAGCGAGGGCAGAAGAAGATGTGGTTCCGGAAATCTCAGCAGGCCTGGAACGCTCAGGACTCCTTCTCCCCCAGAGGCAGAGGGGGGCAAGGTGGACGGCCCAGAGGCAGAGGGGGACCAAAGAACTTTGGGTCACGGGAGCCCTTTTCCAACTGACCCGCGCAGCAACCCTGAGGGGTTGCCCGACTGCTCCTCTCTGGAGGCAGTCGGGGGGTGTTTTTCGAGGCAACTGGCTCAATGGGAGTCCATCACGACAGATAGCTGGGTGCTTCGGATAATATCCAGAGGCTATTCAATCCCCTTCATAAACAAGCTCCCTTACTCAAGGTGCCTCCCAGATGTCCCACCCACTCAAAGGGAGGCTGTGGCTTTGGAAATAAAAAAGCTGTTAGAAAAAAGAGCCATCCAGCATGTTCCCCCAGACCACTCTCGATCAGGCATCTACTCCAGGTTCTTTCTAGTGCCAAAAAAGATGGGGGACTTGAGGCTGATTCTCGACCTGTCAACAATGAACCTTTTCATTGCCAGGGAGAAATTCTGGATGGTCACGCTCCAATCCATCCTGCTCCTCTTGCAGGAGGAGGACTGGATGTGCTCCATAGACCTCAAGGATGCATACTACCATATTCTCATGGACAGACAGTCCAGGAGGTTTCTACGCTTTTGACTAGGGGCCAGTCATTACCAGTTCAGGGTCCTACCCTTCGGTCTCATCACAGCCTCCAAGGTGTTCACCAAGGTCATGGCAGTTGTAGTGGCCCACCTGAGGCTCCAGGGCATACAGGTCTTCCCCATACCTAGATGACTGGCTCCTCACCACCCCCACCAGGCATCTACTTTCTCTAGCTAGGGATTTCTTCCTCCAGATATCACCCCGGTTGGGGATAACAGTAAATGTCAAGAAGTCTTTCCTCCAGCCTGTTCAAGTGTTAGACTTCATAGGGGCCAGGATAGATGCCCTTCAGGCTAGGGCCTTCCTAACGTCAGACAGACTTCACAGCATGACTCTGCATGTGCTAGCCCTCCTTCAGTCCCCTGCTCCCCCAGCATAATTAGTCCTGAGAGCTTTGGGGTCCATGGCGGCAGCGATCAATCTAATTTCTTACGCTCGTCTGCACATGATTGTTCTACAGTGGACGTTGCAAGTCCAGTGGTCTATCCTACACCACCCTCTAGACTTCCTGATTCCCCTCAGCAGGGTTTGCAGGAACTCCCTTATGTGGTGGCTTCAATCCCGAGCCCTTTGGGAAGGACGACCCTTTGGTTATGTCCCTACCCCAGGCCACAGTGACCACGGACGCCTCCTGCCTAGGGTGGGGGGGCATTGTGTGGGCAGGACTGTCCAAGGCACGTGGACTCAGACCGAGACCATACTCCATATAAATGTCCTGGAGATGAGGGCGGTCCTTTTAGCGTTGCAGGCCCTTCATGCCTCTCTTCCTCCGGAGACTACTGCTATCCAGTCGGACAATATATCAGTGGTCTGGTTTATCAACAAACGGGGGAACCAGGTCTTACCCACTTTGCCGAGAAGCCATGAGAGTCTGGGAATGGGCGATCTCCCCAACCGCTTCCTGTTAGCAACACACATTCTGAGTCAGTCCAACATACTGGCAGACAAATAGAGCAGAACTATCCTCTCACCTTACGAGTGGTCTCCGAACCCTTGTATAGCGGAACAGATCTTCCCCAAGTGGGGTCAGCCTTGCTGCGATCTCTTCGCATCACCTTCCAATGCAAAGTGCAGCGAGTTTTTCGCTCTAATTCCTCCTTTAGGGGAAGCCCCCAGAGATGCTCTAGTCCATGCTTGGCTGCCCGGTCTTCTTTATGCATATCCTCCACTTCTGCTTATGACAACATTTTTGCAGAAAGCTCGTCGGTTGGGAGCAAGATTATCCTCATAGCCCCCTTCTGGCCTCGTCAGGTCTGGTTCCCCTGCCTGCGGTCTCATCTCATAGCTCCACTCTGGATCTTGCATCCCATTCTGGATCTGATTTCTCAACCCTCGGGAATGGCTCCTCCGAACCGGGACGATCTCAGACTCTCAGCTTGGCTGATCCAGTTCCCCTAGTTGCTAGGACTCCCGGTATCTCTTCCCTAGTCAAGTCTATCCTGGTAGAGGCACATAAACCCTCTACCAGGAAGATTTACAGTAGCAAATGGAAATGTTTTTCCATTTGGCCTTCATGAAAGAACTTGGATCCTTTCACTGCTCCTATTCCAACGATAGTGGAATTCTTGTCTCATATTTTTCAGCAAGGGGCCAGCTCATCTACTGTGAAGGTTCAGCTGGCTGCCATTTCCCGTTTCCATATTGGGGACAACTTTGGTTCCCTCGCTGCTGCCAGAATTTTTAAGACCTTTCTAAAAGGCACCTTTCTTTTGAGACCCCCCGTTAGAAATTCATCCCCGCTGTGGGATCTGACCTTAGTTCTTCAGGCGTTTGTTGCGCCTCCGTTCGAACCCGCAGCTTCCGTTGATCTGAAGTTCTTGTCAAGGAAGACAGCTTTTTTGATAGCCATTACTTCAGCCAGGAGACTGTCTGAGCTTCAGGCTCTCTGTATCAAACCTCCATACATTGTGTTTCATAAGGATAGGGTATCTCTCAGGACTAATCCCTCTTTTCTCTCTAAAGTTGCTTCCGAGATGAACATTAATCAGTCCATTAATTTGGCGTTCTTTTTCCCTAATTTCCAGAACAAAGGAGAATATAAACTTCATTTACTGGATGTTCACAGACAGTTACATTTTTATTTGCATAGGATGGCTGTCTTTCGTAAGTCTGATCAACTTTTTGTCTCCATTGTTAAGCCTTTTCTAGGGAAACCAGTTTCAAAGGTGACTCTCGCCAGGTGGATTCCGAGTTGTTTCCTACAAGCATACAGAGAGTCTGGCTTACCAGAGCCAATGGGAGTTCATGCTCATTCTGCGCGTTCTATAGCAACGTCTGCTGCATTCTGGTCTAGAGTTTCCCTGGATGACATTTGTTCAGCGGCTACCTGGGCGTCCTCTCACACCTTTATTTCTCATTATAAACTGGATTTGGTGTCTAGAGGAAGGGCTGCCTTTGGCTCTGCAGTGCTCCAGAATATCCTTCCTTAAGGGCCTCCCAAGATTTCGGGTAGCTGGGGATTCTGTCCCACAGGTTGCTGATCAAATGAAGTTAACTACTTCAGATAAAGAAGTTATGTACTCACCATAGCGTTCCATCTGAGTAGGTAAACTTCATTTGTCAGCAACTGTCTCTCCCTCCTTCCCCCTGACCTTGTTGGTTACTTAGCTGAGTTTGAGGTTCGGACTTATGAGCTTTACTTTGTCTTTGAGTCAGGTGTCTCAGGTTGTTAGTTTGTTTTGTTATTATGTGCAGGTGGCAAACGCAATCTGAGGATTGGAAGGAGGTTACAGTTTAGTATGGGTAAGGGGGAGGAGCTTAGAGCTTGGATCTTTTTGCTTGGTATGATGTCGGCTCGGATCCGTAACCCACAGGTTGCTGACAAATGAAGTTTAACTACTCAGATGGAATGTTATGGTGAGTACATAACTTCTTTTTTTGTTGATATGCTTTTAAAAATGTAGTATCATAGGAGGTTACCAGCCTAATGGCCCCAGGACCCTTATAAACTTAGCCAAGTTCAACGTGTGTTCCCAACAGTGTCTGATTCAAGCAGGCAATAAAGTAATCACTGTTGCCCCTGTCAAAGAAGGACACAGGTGGAATCCCCGGGCTGAATTTCCAGTTACCCATCCAGTTGTCCAAATGAATCTTAAATTGGGCCAACAAGGGGCTTTAACATGAATAGGAAGCTTGTTCCAAAGGTAGGGCAACCTTTGTGAAATAAATCTGTCTGTCTACCAAGTTCTGTTGATGTCACATACCAGGTTAAGGTCCTTTGAGTGAGTGACTCGTGTACCATTTGACTTGCGAATGTGCAGGATTTCCATTAAAGCCGGGTCAGAGATTGCTGTATGTGCAAGGCACAGGTCACCTCTGAGCAGTCTGTACGACACAGAGTAAAGTGACAACGATTTCCGTCTGTCCGCATAAGACGGATCTTGAAGACCCTGAATTTTTTTTGTAAGTTACCTTTGTGGTCTCTGCAATTACTGCAGGTGTGTGGAAAGGAACATACCAAAGGGAGCATTGTACTCTGTTACTGGCCTGATGAGGGAAGAGTACAGGGGGTTATAACCTCTTTTTTTCTGGAGGAAGCACCTGTACTTATGCGATGAGCAATATAAAATTCCCTTCTTACCACTGTAGAGACATGGTGATCGAAGTTAAGGTTGCTGTCGACCTGTGTTCCCAGATCTCTCACCACTGACTGTGTGCTTAGGGTATTGCTATTGATGTGGTTGTTTACAGGAACATCATCCTTGCCGAAGGGGATGATAATACATTATTTTGCATTAAGTTTAAGACCATGACTTTGGCACCAGTCATTAGTCTGCATAAGACGTTCTTGCAGGATGTTGACATCACTAGGAATTTCAGTGATTGCTCCCATTTTGCAGTCTTCAGCAAACTTTTTCAGCCACAGACCTTTAGTTTTAGCCTGTACTTCGGAGAAGTAAATTCCGAACAGTAGGGGCCCCACAATAGATCCTGTGGAACACCACTTGTTACTGGTCTGCTGGAGGAGGTGGAGTCCCGTATTTTGGCCATTTGAGTTCTATCAGTGAGGCAGTTTGCAACCTACTTGACAATATATGGGTTGATACTCAGCTGGATGAGTTTATCAATGATGCCTTAGTGCGGGATTGTGTCAAAGGCCTTTGCTAAGTCTAGGTAGGCCGTATGCACAGATTTGCCCTTGTCTAGGGTTTTGGTGACCGTCTCGAAGTCCACCAAGTGTAACAGGCATGATCTCCCCTTGACCAAGCCAAACTGGATAGGGTTGAGCATTTTGAGATTTCCTGTATCTTTTTTTTTTAATAAGGTCCATGATGATTTGTTCCGTGGCCTTGTAGATAAGGCTGGTCAGACTAATGGGTCTGTAGTTTCTGGGGTCTGTGGATGCACTCCCTTTGTGCAAAGGGATGATGATAGCTGTTTTTCATTCTGCTAGTAAGAAGATAGTGCTTAGGCTGTGATTGAAAAACGTGCCCAATGGTGATGCTAATTCCTGTTTTAATCCATGTAGAACACAGCCCGGGATGTTGTCTGGTCCTATAGAGGCTGTGTTTTTGGCCTTGGAGAAAGCGTTTAAGACCTGCTCTTCAGAGATGCTATGTGGGGACAGGTGTACTTTGGGGTATATGTGGTGGGGACAGTGGAGTGAAGTTTTCAGTGAACCTCTCAACCAGCAGGTTTGCTATATCAACAGGTTCTGTATATGTAGTACCATTAGCTACAAGTTCAGTGCAAATCCAGGTCTTGCCTTTGAGGTTATGGATGTAACTAAAGAACGTGTTGTGGTTATCATTAGTTAGAGAAGCTAATTTGGATTTGTAGTTAGCTTTAGAGGACTTCACTAGGAGTCTTATTTGCTTGTTTAAGTTGGAGGGAGTGTTTCCAGTTTTGAGGCCGTTTCTTCCTACACTTAGACAGCAGTTTTTTTGACTATTGTATAGCTTTTTAATATCAGTTTTGCACCAGACAGGTGTGTTTTTTCCTGAAGTTCTTGATTTGATTCTATGAGGTAAAGTCAGTACGGTTGTGCAGGTGCTTGTGTAAAGCATTGGTGTATAACTCTGCATAGGTGTCTGTTCCATCAGTGTGGGAGGGGCTATGAAGCTATTTATGCTGTGTCACTTAAGAGGCTGTAATTGGCCTTGGAGAAGTTTTTTAGTCTAGTTGTTGCTAAGTGGGGGGGGGGTCTTGAGTTGTAGTTAATTCTAGTGAGACTGATTTGTAGTCAGATCACAGCAGAGATGGTTACACGCTGTGCGGTGGTGCAGCGGTCCCCATGTTGGTGCGCACCAGATCCAGGATATACCTAAGATTATTTTATATTATTTTATAATTGAACAAAGCTACTTTTTAATGTTTGCATATAAAATTGTACTTCTATTACCTATTTAACATGTTTTTAATATGACTTCAATCTTTATCTAAAATGTTAACTTGGCAATGTTTTGTTACTTGTATCCTTTGTTTGCTGATAGAGCATCCATTACATAGCACAGCAGTCTCTATTGCTGAAAGTTCAGAAGATAGTGAAGAAAAAAATCTAAATGAGGACAAAAACACAAAGAAGCAAGATAGGTAAAGTTATTTTTCAGAATATCCTAACTGCACTTTATTGACATACAGTATTGCGTAAAAAAATGCATAACCTTTTCACTTGAATATTTGTTCAAATAAATGTCCTTATAAATTTGTGTATACTGGTCATTCAAGACTGTGGATTGTGTGATAGAATTTTATTTGTGAAGTTAGTGTACTTCTTTAGCTTATTGAAAACATTGAGAAAATGTGAAATAGTTGCTTTCTTACAAGTGATATAAAATGCTCAAAGATTGTTGTATTGCCATTAAAAATTAAGTCTTAGTTATTTCAACACAGTAAAAGGGATATTTTTCTGGATTACTTTTCCTCTTGAAAACTCGGAGTGAAGTGCCTGTTTTGGTTGTTGAAGTTCTTCTAACTGGTGACTGTGTCTTTGGTAGGTGTTTATGGGAATAGTGAAGATAATATTGATCGTACTTCTTTAGCAGTGTGGTGTGGACTCAGAAGTGGGAATTATAACATGCTAGCGGTTATGAGGCATACTGCCATCACAGTGTCCTGTGAATGTGGGTGTGCATAGACATAAAGATTAGGGTGATAGAACACTCCTTAATGGAAGAAGTATATCCAGACATATTTGTTGAATTGTATAGTAGAAATCTGGTGTTTTCTTTACCTTTCATGGCCTGATACTGTGGTTAATTATACAGTTCAGACACTCATACCTTTCCAAGACAGCAAAAAGACAGTAATAGAGCAAGAATCATGATGAGTCTGAAATAGTACTGTCCTGCCTTAGTGCCCCTGTGTATTGCAAAGATATAGACATGTCTTACTTGTGGTGGAGTGGGGAAGTACAGAGATTACTATTTTCTTCTCTGGTCCACCTAGAGTTGAGAGCGAGCTCAGTCTGTTGACAAAGTATGTGTGTGTGTGTGTGTGTATATATATATATATATATATATATATATATATATATATATATATATATATATATATATATATATATTATGTATGTGCACGCACTGCGGAGGGGGACTATTACTTGAGATACATGAAGGTGTATTTCTTCAAAAGTTTGTCAGCTGCATCAGAAAGGACTAGATATTATACTTCCAAAACTGGTCACTTTTATCTAAAGATTTGTTAATTTGTTTGTAAAATTGTATCAGACCGGTTTATCAGAGAAGAGTTACTGTAGCAGTAAATTATAGTATGTCTTTATAACTGATCCATTGCTGTGGGGCCCATATGCAGTTTATAATGGAGCAAGGCAAGTAGAACACCTTTGAGCAGGATGCTTCATAATAAGTGAAGCTGCATTAGTCTGTACATTTTTATATACTGTCAAGACTACTTGTGTGGGTCAGTGCTGGTCTTGCACCACTATAATTACTAACATTAAGTTGTCTGGTACTCTCATAGAAGCCGTACTGGCATGTGTTTGCTTCAGTTCTCACAACTTTTTAAACGGTCATTTTTACGTTCATCTCTAACTGCATATTACTTCGAAGGCATTCACAGTCTCTGCTGTTTTGCAAGATTTAATTATTTTGCATATTAGTAAACTGAACTCTTGGGGGCCCTTTCTGAAATGCAACCTGTAAGTAATACAAAGCACTTAAATGAAGATAAAGTATTAGGTTAATTTGTGTGACATCAGAGTTAAAGGATACCCGGAAAGGTTTGTGGAAGTGCTTTTGTAGAACCAAGACTCATACTAGTCTGCCTCATGTAAAATTCCTCTACTTCATCGAATGGGAGAAAAGCAACAGATTTCTTTTTTTTTTCTTTCTGTCCCCTAAAAATGATGGTATTGGGTAAAGGCGACACATGCTCAGACTCCCCTCCCTTTCTGTTTCTATGACAGCTGATTTGCTGATCATATCCTGTGAGAGAAGCCTTTAGTTACAGGAAGTGGGTCTTCACTCTTTTTCTACCATCCAAAGAAAAAAGTCCTCCGACTATCCACAGGATCCAGTTCTGATTTTTCTGCCTTATTTTTACATAGATATATGTGTGCGCGTGTGTTTTCTTTTTTTAAATATTTTATTTCGGTCAGTGTTTACAGTAATTCCTGTGGGAATTTCTGCTTGCAGCATTATTTGTTTGGCTTGTATCTTTGACAAATGCTTGTTTTTACTGTTTCTGAGGAAATGTTCAATACTTCTCTCAGAAGTGCACTGTATGTGTGATCGACATTAGGGACTGTCTTGCGTAGTCAAAACTGCAAATTAATCCTGCCTGCCTTTACTGTTGTTACTCTGGTTTACTTGCATCTTTTGACAGGAAAATATGTTAGACTTTGGATTTTTCCAACATTATTTATTGATATTTGTTTATCGGGAAAATCCAACCTGATAATTTTATCTGTTTTCATCGGAGGCCCAGAGAGAAAAGCTCCACAAGTAAATGAAAAGAAAATACATACACATAGGTGAAATTTGACATAAGTGAAAACTGGCATAGCATTTATATGCATGACTCTGCTCTGTATGTTTTTAATATTGATTTGCAGTTTTACTGTTAATGACGTTATTTGAATGTACCGTGGAGATTTTACTCTGACAAGAAAATATATTTATGTTGCTATTAAACAGTATTTTATGGGAGTTTAACATGATTAAAGTGTATGGGGATAATGTTTAACACTGGTTTGGCACATTGGCTGCTTTGCTGTTTGGACTTGGTGTTCAAGGAATTCTTTAACTTCTGTCAGTTGTAAAAGAATTCTGAACACATTTAAAACTGTTTTTGTGGTAATAGCACAGTTTGGCAGATTTCAGTTGTGTGGGGATATACTTATTAGAAAGTTTAAGTGGTTATAGTGATGCATTATCCAGTGCTGTCAGTTTATTATTCTGGCTGGTGTTCTCTCCTGACTTGATGGATTCTAACTCTGGTACCCTCCCATCAAATCCAGTTGCACCTACAAAGGAAAATATACCAGTCTATGGTTAGTGATTATGTCGGGGCCACTGCTCAGCCTGTAGACTACTTACATTTTGCCCCATCTCCCCTCTAATGTAGCTTTGTCGGAGACTATGGAATGGGGTTTAGACACATCCTCCTGGGCTTTTCCAGTACCTAGCACAGGTATAGGAGTAAAAAACCCTTTAGATGGAATAGACATTTTGCCAGACATAATACCATGTTCCCAGGTATTGTATGTAGTAGTAGTAAAGTTGACAAGAAAAATAAGAACTTTCATCATATAGCTCATATTCAGATTATAGCTATTTATAAGGCTGATGTGGTTTCCTTGGTTTAGAGTGTTCTGCAGACAGCTAATTCTGGTAGTTGTTTTCCCATACATGGGTCTAGAGCTGTTTCAAAGAATGTTGAGGAATCTGATGACTACAGTAGTGATTTCTTGGTTGACTGAGCCTAGTCAGTTCGATTCTTCAGAAGGTGAACCTGAGCTTAAGTCCAAATAAGTATTCATTTTTCCTCATATAATTGCTAGATTTAGTGATGTTTTTGCTTGGGAGCAGTTGGGAACCACCCCAGAAGTAGGCAAGGTATATGACCTTATAGAGGATGAGATGACTAATTCTCTAGCTTACCCCCACTATTGCCAGCCCTGGAAGATGTTTATAAAGCTGCCTGCAGGGCACCATTATCTGTTCCAGCAGTCCCTAAAATGTCTCTTTTTAGTAACCTAGCCTTTAGAATGTTAAATTATCAAGGGTGTATGTGGAAATTTATTTTATAGTGTGCATATAATTTGGATGATTTTGATGCATCTGTACTTGTATAGCAAAAGTATTGTATGAATGAGAGTGATTCTGATTTAACTGAGGTTTTGAAACATGCTTTGAGAGGTGTGCTCGAATATGCAGATAGATTGTTGAGAAGTGCTGCTCCTTCTGTTGTATTATGATGGTGTGCTTGGTTACATAATCTGAACTTCTCTGATGATATAAAAGCCAGAATTCTGAATGCATCTTTAAGTTCTGAATCTTTCTTCAAGAGGCAGAATAAAAAAAATCCCAGCCAAACAAATGTCAGGGATCCAGAAGGAAATAGCAGTATGATAATTCTTCAATACTAAACAAGACGGGTTCCTTTCCGAAAAGGATCAACTCCCTGCAAAGAGATGACTGCCAAGTCATAGAGTACCCCTACCCCGCTCATGCCGTTCCTTCTCTTCCTCCAGACATACTCTCATCCCTAAAGCATGGCACAAACAGTCTTAGACAAATGGATTCTGAGAATAATTCAGAGAGGATGCACTTGGCAGTGGATATAAAGGCCTCCCCCTTTCAGATGAATTCACCCACACCCACCAGACTAGACAGAACTGTTTCCTCATGTGCTCTATCACATGGTAGAAACAGGAGACATAGAAACAGTGCCTGTGATGCACAAAGGCAAAAGATTTTACTCCAGAATCTTGTTGGTACCAAAAAAGGAGCACATCTGGAGGCATGTCCCAGATTTGTCCTTTCTAAACACCTTTGTTCAAAATGCTCACCTTAGTCCGTCCTAACGGTGCTTCACACCACTGTTTAATGGTGACTGTCGATCTCAAGGACACTTGTCTTATTCCTATTGCTCCCCATTTTGTGAAATCTTTTCAGAATTGCTGTGCCTGTTTTACGTTAGCAGTTTTCTGCATTACCTTTGGGCTATCTACTGCACCTAGCATGTTTACAAAGTGTCTGGCTCCAGTTGGTCCTTGTTGCAGAACCCTAGGCATCCACCTTTTTTCCTTATTTAGACAATTTGCTGATTATGCAGATTCTGTATCCAGGTGCTTGGAGTCGTTAGACAAGGTTGTGTCCCTCATTTTGTACCAAGGCTGCAAACTGAACCTTCAGAAATCATTCCTTCCACCATCTCAACTAATTGTCTTCCTGAGGGAGTTGGATGTACACAGTAAAAAGAATGGCCTTCTTGCAGTAAGACAAAGATGTTCATCATATTAATCACTGCTGCAGTGGCCTTAGCTTATATGGGCTAGATCCTGCCATGGATAAAATGGCTAGCCATCTTCCAAAGCTTCAGGGCATCTTCCATATGCCCAAACTGTCAAGAGGCTTGAGCCGAGTAGACTAAAGACAAGTTTGGGTGTGAAGCCCTTCAGAGCTTTACTGCCACCAAAGAGAATGTCCTTCTGAGGCTTTCTGGGATGGACGGTCAGCTTGTGTTTCCTTTGCTGGGGAGATAATTTCTGAGGGGTGGGATTCCATTTTTTTAACTTTATTGATGTTTTATTACTTTCCTGCTCAAGAAAGTTATTTTAAAGCTAGGAATGTTGTATTTTAATGGACTGTCTCAAGACTGTAATGTACTTTTAATTAGAGCTGTTGTTTGTTCTTTCACTTTAAAAGTACTGTTAACTAACTGAAATCATATTTTTCTATTGAGAAATTATGTTTATTTTTTCTTGGTGGGGCTGGCATAGTGTATGAAAGTGTTTGTCTTTTTTTTTTTTGTCAAAGAAAATGTAACTTTTGTGGAGTGATTGTTTAATTGGTGTTTGCTGCATGTCTTCCCTGATAAGAGGCACAATTTTTGGTTTTACCATGAAACAAACTACCAGTCCCATAGAAAGTCCTTTTTCTAGCCACAAAAAGAAAAAGTTAAGCAAGCCTCCTTTGCCACCACAGCAGGCTAGCAATGTGCTTCAGACACAGACGGGTGACTCTGCTGTGGCCATTGGTTATAACCTCAGACAACTTATGTTTTACCTGGATCTCTCTGGTGTAGCACCTACAGCCATTATGAATCTGGGGTTAGCCGGGTCCTCTGTAGCTATTGGTGTCCCCTCAGTGGGCAGTCAGGAGAGCCAGTCTTGTCGGTCCTGGGAAGAGGGAAGATTTCCCTGTTGTGTCAGAATGCTGTGCTCCTCCCTGGGGAAGCAGCTTCTGCCGTTAGTAACGTAGGGTGTCCCCATTTTCCCTGTTAAAAAGAAACTGAAAACCAAGTATTAATCTACTCCTCAAATTACTTTAGACAGGAGTAATTTACTGGGTCTGGCTCAAGATTTAATTCAGGCTGTTGATCCCTCTTACAAAGTAGTTTGGTAAAAGAAAGGATTCTTCTTTTCCTGAAGACATTCAAGATTCAGAATCTGAACAGGAAGATGCAGGGACAAATTAAATTTTTTCCCCCTCAGATTTCTGATTGTGACTTAGAAGAGAGCTCAATTTCTGATTCTCCATGTAGGGGGTTATTTTTCTCTGAGACACTTTCTAAAATGTGCCAGTGTTTTCAGTGGGAGAACACTAAAGTTACTTAGTGACTCAAAAAATACTGTGAGTTGTTACATAAGGAGTTTCCAGAACCTGCACCTATTCCTCTTGTTCTGTCATCTTTAAGGGTTGTTTTTGTTACTGCCTGCAATTTCTGTGTTAATCAGACAGCTGCCCTAAAAAGATAAATAGGATGTATACAATTTCTCAGTCTTTGTGACCCAGCAGCTTATAGCCTTAGTCAATTCCACTGCTGCTAAACACTTAGCTGATTCCAGTCCTATTCTTTCTGATAAGGATGGGAAAATTATTATTTTTTAAACAAGAAACACCTTTATCAAATTATCACATACAACTTAGGCAGTCATACATTTATATAAATGAAAACAAACCATATTGACATAACTTTAGTTGCAAACATTATACATGACTTATAATCTATCCAGTCATTGTCGGTCAAACACTGCTCATTCAATTCCTGCCTTCTTTTAAAGCTCATTCCTCATCTGTATGTATTGTTACCACAGTTCTCATTTTTTATGTAATTTGCTCCTACCCTTTTCTAAAGATCCCAATTCCAATTGTTTTTTTTATCTGTTGCTATATTCACTACTTCTAATAGAGTTGTTTTAGACTTCAATTTCAATTTTCTAGTAATTGCTTTTTTGAGAGCCACCATAATTAGACTCAGCAAGACCTTATTATATCTAAGTAATTCTGATTCTGTATCATAATCTCAAAAAAAAAAATTTCCTTAGTTATACCAATTTGCGCTCTCAGTATCTCTAGAGTAGTCTGAAGGGAATCTTTAGTCTCCCATCTTATTACACTCAAAGAAAGTATGTCCCCAGTTAACTCTTTCTTCCTCATCACACTTCTGTTTGCTGTCTGCCTGAGGAAAAATTCTTTGGAGTCTGCTTGATGTATAAAAATATCTATGTAAACACTTTCAAGCAAAGATCCTAAATCTTCTAGACTTTGTTGCATATTTGGAAGACAAACATATAACTCCCCCCCCCCATTGTTTATTTCTGAATTGCTTATCCCATCTGTCTTCCCAATCTCCTTTAATCTCCTGTGATTGATTCTTATAGTTATCTTGCAATATTTTATATGTTCTACTAATTATTTCCATCTCTTTGCCTATACACTGATATCAGTCCTTGATAGGAAGGTAATCTCTAGCCTACAGTTAAAATGGATTCTTGGCCTCTTCCCATCCTATTATCTTTCCCTAATTATTTACTTCCAATGCCTTGGTTCTTTTGCCAGTTTCTCCAGTAAATTCCAGCCCCCCTATTGTCTTTGTCCGTAATTGCAGTCACCTCTGTCTAGGATGGGAAAATTATTGATAGGTTTGGGGGAAAAGTACTTATGCAACTTTTATTTTCAGAATTTTGAATCGTCTGGTTCATATGTTAAAGTTTGATCTGATGTTAATCTTTTTTCCATTGATCACTGATGGGTTCAGTTCTGAGCCCTCGGAACTGGTCGGCCTTTTTACCAAGCTTGCGCCAGCCAAAAAACTCTCGAGCTAAGTTTCTACCCAGAATGCCCTTTCCCTGTTACCTCAGATCTCGTTTTCCGCTTAGCCGTAAAGCCGCGTTTCAGCCAGCTCTCAGCTAAGTGGAACTTTATTTGATATTTGTGTGAAAACTTTTTGATATCTTCATTTTTTATTGAGCGAATAATATTTCTAGTGTGCTTTCTTCTGTCTGACCTTGTTTTTTTCCTCTCTACTCTACCCGTTGTTACTGTTGGTAAACTTTCAAGTACCATTGCTGGTACGGCCTTTCCTCCCTTACCCTTGTGGTATTCCTTCAATACCATAGCTGGTAATTTCTTTCCTATCTAACTTGTTAGCTTTTGGTTTTAGTAAGGTGTTTCTGTTTTCTCTCCTACATATCACTGTATTGGTACAATTGTGACTTCTTTGAATGGTGTGTGTTCTAACTGGATTATACTGTTGGGTCAGATAAGAAGGGTACTTCAGGTTTTAAGCATTGTGCCTCATGTAATGGCAAGTTACCTAATAGTGATTCTCACAATGATTGTGTATACTGTTTGGGAGTGCCCCACCTTTCGGTGCAGCTTCCGTGTGACATTTGTCAGAGTTTCAGTCAACGCACTCTTAATGAGCACAAAAACTGATACTGAAAGGGTTACTTAAGTCTCCCTTTTCAGAGGCCATTTCTGCGATGGAGGTCTAAACTCCTCCTACTAAAGACAAAAAGAGGTCCCACTGTGTTCCCTCCTCACCATCGGGTGATCAGGGCAAGCCTGTATAATCAAAGTTCCCAAAGTTGTCTTTGGAGCATAAATCTGCCTCTGCGGCTCCGTCTTCCTCAGCTCCGAGCATCTCGAAACCTTTGTTACCGGCGCCAGTTTCAGCACCGGTCCTGCCTCCGGCACCGATTATAGACCTCACTAGGCCTATTTTGACTTTGGCACCTGTGGCCACTTTGGCTCAGGACACACTTCGACTCCTTTGTTAGTTAGGATTTTGGAACCGACCGTTTCAGCTCCGAGTGCCAATTTGGCACTGAGCGTTGTACCGACTACACTGGATTTGACCCCTTTACTCCCGGTCTCGAAACTAGAGACTTTGGTGCCAGCAGACCTTGCACCACAGACCCGATACTCCCCTTCCGTAGATCCATTTGTTTGTAGGCCACATGTATAGCCCGTTCATTGAACATCCTGACTCTCTGTCCAGAGTATCCACTAGATCCACCACTAGCCTTTTGGAACATGATGTGCTGTGTTTTGTGGACCAGCTGTTGTTAGGCAGAGGGATACCCACACTTTCTAAGACCCATCCACCTGCAGGGCTTGGGTTGTTTTATCCACTGACTCCATCTTACACTCCTCCTTCGACCATCCCGGTTACAATGCCTTCTGCTCCGACATCCTTCTTGGAACCCATCACCTTGGCGCCTACAATGCACCTCACTCTGGCTACAAGTTTGCCCCTTGGTCTTCGGTTCCTGTAGAACTGGTCCTTCCGCAGTCTGGGGATTGGGGGAATGGGTGCTTTGGCTAGGGGCATGGAGCCATCTTTCTCCTCAGTTCCATCCTCTGCGCTGATAGCCGCGTCCGCACTGATCCTGCTTAAGGTTCCATCCATGGGGGCAGGTTTGTCAGAGCGGGATGTGACCCCAGTCCCGAGGTTGTCTTTCTCGGTTCTGGGTTCCCATCCCTCTTCAGGCGGGCCTGCCTTCCTCGCGATGGAGAGGGCTCTCACTTCTGGAAGCACTCCTTTGATGTCGGAACCCCAGATGTTAAGTTGTCCATCTCGCCTTCGTTCTTGCTGTTTGGGTTCGGGGCCGATCCTCTGCTCTGACTCGGCCATCTTCTATAGCTCAAGAGCTGTTTACTGGCTCAAGGCTACCTCTTATCCCAGAATGCCCAGCGTCAGCTACCCAGATCTTGTTTGCCACTTCAGCTGCGAGGTTGCTTCGTTACTGGCTCAGGCTTAGTATAGTTTTTTCTATTATTATAATTGTTGTTTATTCTTAAAAAATTATTAAGTTTTTGTCTAGATATAGTACTTTATCCCTTATCGCTTTCTTGTGTGTTGTAGCTTTGCTGGCCGTCGCTCCATAACTCGCAGGCCTTCTGTTTCCCTGAACTCGTTTAAATTAGAGAGTCCCCCCCCGCCTTAGGACAGCCGTTTAAATTAGAGGCTCTCCTTTCTGTTCCTTAACTGTAAAAAAAAAAAAGACTGTTTGTTTCTTAGTCTAGTAGTATAACATTTTCTTATTGTTATTGTGGTTCTTTAGTTTGTTGTTGTTATAAAAATGTCTAAAGATACCAAGGTATCTGGCTTCAAAAAGTGTGTCTAATGCTGTCAGAAAATGTCTCTGACAGATGGGCACACTAGTTGTGTATATTGTTTGGGTGCTGTTCACCTGCAGGACTCCTGTTGTATTTGTCACGCTTTTAGTCCAAGGGTCCTGCAGGATCACAAAAACAAATGAATCCTTCGGGGATTATTGAAGCCTCAGGATTCTCTGGCTAAAAGTACTCAGCCAGCGAAACCCCCTAAGTCTGTCAAGCCGTCGGCTCCACCTTCGGAGCTGACTCCTTTACTTGACCAACCAAGTATGTCGGTGCCGGCTGGCGCCGACAAGGCAACTCCTCCGTCGGCTCCATCCGATATTTCGGAGCTGTCTCAGAGTCATAAGAGACTGAGGTCTCCGTTCTTGGAGCCCATCCACTCGGCACCTCAGTCACCCTTGTTACAGAGTGAACGTAGCCATCATTCTTCCCACTCCTCTCAATCCTCTAGATTATCGGATCATGATGTGGAGAGAGTAGTAAGTTGGTTGCTTAAGTCACAGGCACTGACAAAATTACTGTCCAGCCCACCTCAATAGGTATTGGCTCCAACCGCCTCTATTTCCGTTCCTCCTCCGACTACATTTAGCTCTGAGCCGGAGACCATGGATCTGCAGGTAGTAGAACCATCTGCGCTGATCATCATCTCTCCTTCGGTTCCGACGTCGGCTCCAATTACCTCGATTGTACCTTCTATTGAGGGATTTGGGCACTGGGGCTCTCTCGTCGGCTCTGAGGGGGGGGGGAGTGGCATCGGACCCTTGTCCGACCCCGTTCTCCCCCTCGGAGCTTCAGCGCAGGTGAGCTCGGCTCCCACATCGGCCTTGGAGCCGTCTCTCTTCGGAGCTGGAGCTTTCTCTGCCTAGAGGTCAGGATGCCTTCAAGGTCATGCGGAGTGCGCTGTCCCCCGAAACAGCTCTACTGCCAGCTCCATCGGCTCCTCCTCCCATGGTGTCTGTTCCAACCTCTACTCCTCCTCCAGACCCCAAGCATAGGGAACCTATGCCCCAGGACACCCCATTGGGTGATCCCGCTTCTTCTGAAGCTTCCCCTGATCACTCAGAAGAGCCTCCCTGGAAGAAGAAGTGCAAGAGGAACCACATAGACTTCCCTGAGTCTGTCACCTCAGATACAGACATGGATGAATCGGAAGGGTCCCCAAGGTTCCCTTCTGAAGATGTTTCCTTTTCGGACATCCTTGAAATGCTTAGGCAGAGGAGGGACTGAACTTCCCTAGCCCCTACCGAGGATGAGTCTGTATACCTGGACGCATTCGGTTCCCGACCTTCCACCTCCCGGGTATCTCCTCCTTTCGATCCACTCATGTCTGTAGTGGCTCGGAAGGCTTGGTTAGCTCCAAATTCTGTGGAACCTACTCCGAGGAGACCAAACAAATTTATTACAGCCCCCCAGAACAAACAATTCCTCTCCAAAGGTGTGCCCGTTGATGCCATGGTGGTAGCAGCAGCCACCAAGAAAGAGTTAGCAGAAACCTCTTCATCTGTTCATCCTCCAAACAAAGAGTCTCCGATGATGGACAGATATGGAAAGCGAATGTTTGCTTCAGCGACCTTCAATTAGGTCCCTGAACTATCTATGCCATTTTACACGTCTTCAAAGGGATCTCCTGAAAGAGCTTGGAGATACCCTTCAAGATCCTACAGCTGAGGGAGTACCAGCTAAATTAGCTTCTCAGCTTGCGACTCTTAATTCCACAGTCAACTCCTCCATGAGGCTGATTTCCTATGCAGCTGATGGAGTGAGCAGAGCCGCAGGGACAGGTGTGGCTCTCAGGAGACGTGCTTGGATGCGACTGTGTCAGTTTGCGGAACCCTTTCGAGCGTCCTTCACCAATACTCCCTTTGATGGCTCCTTTCTCTTTGGGCCTCAGGTGAAAGACACTTTGACCAGGTGTAAGCAGGAAGGCAAGACTCTCTCTGCCGTGGGAGTCCATTTTTCCACCCCTTCCAGACCTTATGCCAAGGGTCAGAAAAGTGGAAAGATGTGGTTCCAAAAATCCCAGGGACCCTTGTCTGACACACGTGGTGATTTTTTCCTCCAGGGGCAGAGGGGGAAACAACAATAACAGACGCTGCCCTCTTGGCAGAGGGGGACCGCAAAACCAGGGTGACAGAGAGACCGTCTCTGCCAAGGCCTTCCATCATCCCTGAAGGGTTGCCAGACTGCTCACCTCTGGAGGCAGTCGGGGGAAGACTTTCACTGTACCCAAAAGCCTGGCAAAATATAACAAGAGACAGATGGGTACTATCCATTATATCCGGAGGTTACAAAATTCCCTTCCATCAGTCCCCCATAGAATCAAAAAAGTCCATCCCAGATGTCCCACCCAATCTAAGGGATCAAGCATTCACAGAAGTTTCAAGACTGCTAGAAAAAAGAGCCATTCAAGAAGTCCCCGCAGACCAACTAGGATCCGGAACTTACTCAGGATTCTTTTTAGTACCAAAAAAGACAGGGGACTGGAGACCAATACTGGATCTCAGCAGACTGAACAGATCTATACAAAAAGAAAAGTTCCGGATGGTGACACTGCAGTTCATTTTCCTTTTCTGGGTCAGGACAATTGGATGTGCTCGATAGATCTTCAGGACGTGTACTACCATATCAAGATGGACAGACGCTCCAGGAGAATTCTTTGCTTCCGGGTAGGGGCCAGTCATTACCAGTTCAGAACTCTGCCCTTTGGTGTCTCACCTCAGCCCCCAGGGTGTTCACCAAGTGTATGGCAGTAGTCATGGCTCACCTGAGGCGTCAAGGATTCCAGGTGTTTCCCTATCTAGACGACTGGCTCTTGACTGCTACCACCAGGCATCAACTCTTAGAGGCATGGGGATTATACAATCACATCATGCACTGAACTAGGCATTACAGTAAACTTAGAAAAATCTGCCTTGTTGCCCTGTCAGTCTATCACATACATAGGAGCAGAATTAAACACAAAAGAAATGTTTGCAAGATTACCACAGGAAAGAGTTTCCACTGTTCATCAACAAGTGTTAATTCTAATGCAGAGCAAAAGGATTCAAGTCAGATATGTCCTCCAAGCTCTAGGCTCCATGGCAGCTGCCATTCTTCTTGTCCCATTAGCACGTTTCCACATGCGAATCCTTCAGTGGCTTCTTTTCATGCAGTGGTCTTTCCAGGATCTACCCATGTCTCACATGATCCTGATCACAGAAACATGCAAAAGGTACCTTTCTTGGTGGATGGTCTCCCCACTAGTAGTTCAGGGCAGACCTTTCATACAACCCCCTCCTGTATCCACAGTGACCACAGATGCCTCCCTGATAGGGTGGGGGGGGCATTATCTAGGCAGGACAGTCCAAGGCACTTGGCAACCTCACAAGCACCATCTGCATATCAATGTCTTACAAATGAGAGCGGTGCTCTTAGCGTTGCAAGCCCTTCAAGACTCTCTTCCTTCCAGGACCATTGCAATCCAAACGGACAACATGTCAGTGGTGTGGTACATCAACAAACGGGGCGGGACCAGGTCTTACCCCTTGTGTCAAGAAGCACTCAGACTGTGGCAATGGGCAATTTCCTCCCAACGTTTTCTGATAGCAATGCACATCCCTGGGAAATCCAGCATCATATCAGACAGGGTCAGCAGAGTTATCCTCATGCCTCACGAGTGGTCTCTGAATCAGGAAGTTGTGGATCTTATCTTCCGCAAATGGGGACAGCCTTGCTGCAATCTATTTTCCACTCCTCTCAACAACAAATGCAGCAGCTACTTCTCCCTACTTCCTCTTCCAGGTCATATACCCAGAGATGCTCTAGTCCACGATTGGCCTCAGGGACTCCTTTATGCTTTTCCCCCTTTTCCCCTAATACCAAGACTCGCACAGAAATCAAAATCATTGGGTTGCAAAATTATCCTCATTGCCTCATATTGGCCTCGACAGATATGGTTCACATTCTTGTACTTCCACCTTCTGGATCAACTGTGGATTCTGGACCCGGTTCCAGATCGTCTGATTCATCAATCAGGCAGGTTGCACCAGTCCCTTCAAACTCTCCAGCTCACAGCTTGGTTACTCCACTTCCAACCTTAGCCAGGCTTTCCAGTATCTCCCCAGCAGTCCGTGATATTATTGTTTCCTCACATAAGTCTACTACAAGGAAAACGTATGCTAGTAAATGGAAACTGTTTTCTTACTGGGCAGAATCTAGAAATTTGGATCCTTTCTCAGCCCCAGTCCATGAAATTCTTGAATTTCTAACACAACTCTTTCATTCTAGTGCGGCTTCCGCTACCATTAGAGTACAGCTAGCTGCCATTTCTAGTTTTCATATCGGTATGTTTAATTCTAGCATAATGTCTCATAAGCTCTGCAAGGCCTTTGAGAGGGACATCTCTTCTTAGACCCCCCCCAGTTAGAGATCCTCCTCCTCCTTGGGATCTCAATTTAGTTTTAGCTTCCTTAATTTTGCCTCCCTTTGAACTGGCAGCATCATGTTCCTTAAAATTTCTTTCTTGGAAGACACTTTTTCTGGTTGCTATCACTTTAGCTAGACGTGTCTCAGAACTTTAAGCACTATGTGTTCGTCCTCCTTACCTGGTGTTTCACAAGGACAGTTTCTCTGAGGACCAACCCATCCTTTATTCCTAAAGTCTGCTCAGAGAACAATTTAAATCAATCCATAGATCTCCCAGTTTTCTTTCCCAATCACAGCAACAAGGCAGAATGCAAGCTCCGCCAATTGGATGTGCACAGACAATTGCGTTTTTATCTCCATAGAACTAAGGAACTAAGAAAGTCAGATCAGTTATTCTTTCTTATGCTTTCAACAAACAAGGCCTTCCAGTTTCTAAGGTGACCTTATCCAGATGGTTATCTGATACTATTGCCTTTATTTATCAGTTACGAAATAGAGCTACCAGCTAAACCAAAAGGTCATTCTACTAGAGCATTAGCCACCTCTGTAGCCTTTCAGTCTAGGTTGCCCATAGACTCAATCTGTGCAGTTGCCACTTGGGCAAACCCTCATACTTTTATCTCTCATTACAAGGTGGATATGGTCTCCCGGAGCAGAGCTTCTTTTGGTTCTGCTGTTCTGAAGAGTCTGTTCCAATGAGCCACCCGGGATTTTAGGTGCTAGGGACGCTGTCCCAAAAAGCAAGAACGAAGGCGAGATGGATAACTTAACATAAAGAAGTTATGTACCTACCATAACGTTCCATGTTAGTTGTCTTCATCTCGCCTTCCTTCTTGCTTCCCTCCCTCCTTTCCCCTTGCTTCCCTCCCTCCTTCCCCCTTCCTAGAAGATTGAGAGGAGTTCCTTTTGTTTTCACTGGCTGAGTATCTTTTATTACTTCACATGCCAGGTAATGTATGTTTCTTTCCTTGTTTAGGTGTATTGGACAACCAGTTTTTAGGTAACTGGTTACTCTACATATGTCTAGTGTGTGCTATCACAAACGAGATCTGGGTAGCTGACGCTGGGCATTCTGGGATAAGGGGTAACCTCGAGCCAGTAAACAGCTCTCGAGCTATAGAAGATGGCCAAGTCGGAGCCGAGGATTGGCTCCGAACCCAAACAGCAAGAAGGAAGGCAAGATGAAGAGAACTAAACATGGAACGTTATGGTAGGTACATAACTTCTTCTTTTCACCCCCTGAGCAATATGCCACAGACCCCCCCCCGGGACAACGGGTAGAGAAGCCGCAGGACACCCCTGATGTCCTTCAAGGATGCATCTGCAGTCCTAACATATGGGTTGTCCTGCCTCAGGCAGCCCTTCGGTCGGCCGGATTCCAAAGTTTGGGTCTGGCCTCGGCTGATGTCGCACTTCACCCGACGTCATAGCTGCTCTTTATTGGGTATAAAGGCATCAGCCGACGCCATTTTCCTCAGTCTTTATTGCCGCGTGGTGCCCGAAGCAGAAGCTGTTCGCAAGTGCCGGTCGGTCAGATCCAGAGATTTCTACTACCGAAGACTTCTAAAAAGCTAAGTACCCCGTTGGGGACTCTTTCTTGCCTCAGCCGATGTCAGAAAAAGTAAATAATTGTTTAACTTGTGGGAAACAAATACCTCATAAGGATTTCCACTCTTACTGCCTTCCTTGCTTAGGCCCAGACCACGACGTATCAGCTTGTCTAGCTTGTGCTTCCTTCAACCGACGGACACTTAGACGTCGGTCGGAGTTTGCAGAGGAGTTTTTTGGTCCCGCTTTTGCTTACAAAATGCCGTCGGAGACTCCGACTACACAATTAGCTAAAAAGCGCAGGAAAGGACCGACACTCGCGGCCCGCGGTTTCAGCTGAAACCACGGTTAGGCCAACCGCGAGTGTCTTGGTTTCGGCTGAAACCGAGTCCTCGGTTCTTCCTTCGGCCGAAAGCATGCCTCCGATAGCCGAGGCCTCACAGAGCATGGCTGAATCTGCGAATGAATTTACTGCTACAGAAGCAGGCACCCAGGACTTGTCAGACACTATTCCTTTAGACATATCTACCCCTGCACGTGGGGCTGCTAGACCCCCTGCTTCTATGTCTATCAAGGCTTTTGCCAGGGCTAAAGCAGCTAAATCTTCTAAGGCCTTACTGCTAAAACTCCCTCACATAGGCCTACCTCTAGTTCCCAAATACTCAGCCTGGCTGAGGATCTCATTTCTTTGATCAGGGGATCCCAACCTCACCCAGACAGGGCCTCTCAGCCCCCTCCAGACAAGAGGCCTAGGACTGAACCCCCGGAACCTGTCTCTACAGGCTATTCCTCGGATGACTCAGACATTTCAGACCCTCAGGAAGGCCCATATTCTCCTTATGAGGATTCTGATGCAGAAGACTCCATTCCTTCTGCTTCTCCTCCTGAAGAATTTTCTTTTGGGGAAACCTTACATGCTATGAGGGAACACTTCCAATGGCAGGGCCAGGATTTTTCAGATTCAAGGAAAAGGCTAAGGACTTTTTTACACTTACCACAGCATAGGCCTTTAGCCATTCCTCCAGTACTAACAGTCGTTGATGATGCATATAATGATGCCTGTACTGCCCCTGATTCTCTTCCTCCGGCCCCTGCCAAGCCTGACAGATAGATATTACAGGGTACCGGACACACACTACCATTTGTATAAGGCTCCTGTTGCAGACCCTGAAACCATTTCACAGGGCCCTAAAGGTGTGGCAGCTGCTTCTGCCAAAAACCCTCTTCCCTCTGAAAGGGAATCTAGAGCATTAGAGAGATGGGGTAAAAAGGTTTATACTTCTGCTACTCTTTTGGCCAGGGCCTTAAACTGTCAATTTCACATGATTCAGTACCAGGAATTTTTGTTAGACCAGCTAAATAAAAAACTGCCCTCTCCTGAACCTATAGACCGCAAGTCCCTTCAGGATTTGGTACATAACTCTCAGCAGGTCAGTAACCATTTCTTAAAATGTGGCTATGATGCACTGGAGGCTTCCTTTAGATCAGCTATGACTGGAACAGTGATTCGAAGGCATGCCTGGTTAAAAGAACAATCCTTACCAGACCATGTTAAGTCAAAACTCCTAGATGCTCCCATGGAGAAACAAAGTT